>NC_136978.1:22117005-22152005 GCF_032717465.1 Coenobita brevimanus
GGTGAATGTAAGATGTGTGTGTGTGTGTGTGTGTGTGTGTGTGTGTGTGTGTGTGTGTGTGTGGGTGGGTGGGTGGGTGGGTGTGTGGGTGTGGGTGTGCGTATGACAGGTGTGTATGGGTATGAATGTATGCTAAGTGTGTGTGGCGTGCATGAAAATATGTGTTGGTGGGTAGATGGAATGTGTTTGTGTGGGTGCGTGATAGGCATGTGTGAGGTGAGAAGGGAGATAAGGAAACTGATGTATGGGTGTGTAATATATGATACTTACAAGTGCACGTGTGTGTGTGTGTGTGTGTGTGTGTGTGTGTGTGTGTGTGTGTGACATAACAGTAATGTATGGTATGAAAACAACATGAACTAGAAGTGAAAGATGTATAATAAGCAGATCATCTGAATATCGTGGTGTGAGGTGTGAGCAGGATTGAGAATATCTGAGGGTGATAAACTGATTTAGGTGAGAAGATGATTTTGTGTTGGGGGGGGTGAAGATGAGGATGTGAAGATGTGTCAGGTGAGAGAATGAGGATATTAAGGTTTGAATCGGGTATACACGTCTGGCGAGAGAGTGAGGATTTCAAGGTGTAAATCCAGTGAGAAGGTTTGAGTCAGGTGTGAGCGTAAGGAATGGAGGTGCGAGTCAAATGTGGGGAAAAAGGTGTGAAACAGGCGCAGAGTAAATGAAAGTTATGTGAGGTATGGATGTGAGGGTGTAAGGATAAGAATTTTGCAGCTGAGTTAGAAGTGAAAGTGAGCATATGATGCAGGGTGGGAGGAACAGGAGGATAGTGAGGTGGGGGAACGTGGTAAAGGTGAGGCAGGCAGGTAAGGCGAGGGTGGACACATTAAATTTACTCACCCCCTCCTACTCCTTGCTACTTCCCTCGCTCCATTCCCCCCACCCCTCCCTACCTCCCATCCCTTCCTTTTCCCTCTACCTCTCCCCAGTGACCCTCGTGTGGTCGATAGGCACTAATCCTAACACTTCTTTCCCTCTTGCTGTATAATACTGATGTTTTGTTTCCATTTATGCCTAAAGAGAGTTCGGATTCAAACTGCTGTACCATCTGAATAAACAACTCTTACGGTATTATGTGTTATTACAAGATATATTAAGCTAAGCCCCTCTCCCTTCCTCCCCTCTCATCCTTACTCCATCTCTACACCACCTTATCGTCATACCTTTTTCCGTGTACCGTCTCTTTTCCCTCCCTACCGTCTACCACCTCTCCTTTCTGTCTACCGTCTCCCTCCTCCCTCCTCGTCTAGTCTCCCCCCCCCCTCCTCCGTCTACCACCTCTTTTCCCTTCCGTCAATCACCTTTTCCCCCCCGCTTCGTCTACCACATCTTCCCCTCTCCGTCTACCGTTTCCTTCCCCCATCCCCTGATTCCCCTCCGTCTACCACCCTCCTTGCCTTGTGTTCCGTATCCCCTCCCCCCCCTCGACTCAGGTGGTGGTGGTACCGTATGGTGAGCCTTAGCAGACCTTTATCCTTATGGCATCTCCTTCACATCTAACACAAATCGTGGCTTAGGTGATAGGCTACACACAGTCACAACCGACGCGTATAATTCTTCCTTTGTTTTGTACATGTGGTGGTGTGGTGGTGTCGTACGCCAGGCACCGCGGGACTCACCACGTGGTTGAGTCGCCCAGCGTGCTCAGTCAGTCATACTTACCATGCACCACCCACAACGAACTTAATCAGGCTTCTTAGTTATGTCTGGCTTCTGAAGTGGATACAAAATCATAATACTACTTCTTGATAAACTATTCCTGCAGGACACTTTCCAAAACAACGGTGATGCAAGAAGCGCAGGTGGACCGGTGTTGTTAGTTGTGACGTCACTGTCAAGCTTGCCCCTGATTGGTGGAGGCACAGTCACACCACCAGAGGGGGCGGAGACTCGTGGTTACTGACATTCCGGTTACTTTTCAGAATATTTTGTATGGACGTCTATTTTTAGCTTCGCTTTTGGCGGAAATTGGCAATAGGATTTTTGATTCAGCGACAAAGAGCTATGAGTAATAAATTCAAGTTTAAGGGTGTTGTAAGGAAATGTCTTTTACTATTTGCTCGTTTAGTTACCGGCTTACATTCCTATCATAGTGAATTTTTTCTTACCACCACATGAACTCTGGGACCGGCTTGGTATCGTAAGCTAAATTCATCGTTAACAAGTGATGCCACACGGCGGACAATCCCGTAGCCCATTGTGCCGTCTGCCTGACTGTCTGCGTTGGCCACGGCTCCCTCAATAGACCTTCCTTCCGCTGCTTCCCTCTCCACCGAAGTTCAGTTCTCGGGCCAATCATACCTGTAGACTCAGCTTGCTTCCCATTCGTCGCTGTTCATCGAGCAGTACAAATGGACCTGGATCTAAAACGATAAATGCGGGTCGTGTTCGTGTGAAAGATGTGAATTTGACAAAAAAGTTGCCCTGCCTGTCTCTAGCACAATAGGCATTTATCTTAAGCCACTTTCCTCCCCCAGTTTTTTTTTTTTTTTTTTTTTTTTTCTTTTCTACACCTGAATACTTGGTGAAGATGAGTTTGTCCATTAAACCCAAGAATGTTCATTTCATTTCTTTTTGCTCTGAGACGAGCCCATTCAGCTTAGGGAGGATTTCTTGTAGTGTAGGCGTTAATCAAATGTATACCTACCACTGTACTGAAAAGTCTGCTCAAAGCTAAATAAAATGAACTCGGTATAGCCAGAATAAATGATAAAAGACGTCATGCGTATATTAGAGGTTAACCTTTTCCATACGGTGATGTTTGTAATTTACCAGACGATGTTATTCCAGTTTGTTGTCTCGTTTTGAATGAGATAATGGCGGCTATAACTCACGCCCACAACGAGAAGTTTGTTGTAAAGTGAATAGAATCGTGTGGGGATAAAGAAATGTAAAGAGATGTCACCCAGGGCTGGAGTGCATTGTCTGGGCCGGTATTCGCCAGCATTCTCGCTATCCATCTCCCTGTCGTAACGTGTATCTGTATTCGCAGGGAGGGATAAGGAAAAGCCAGCGTAGTCTTCCCTTGTCTCGGATCCTAACTGCAAAAATAAGTCGAGAGTTACATGCAAAAATTTTAAAGTTAAGTTTCTAGAGAATGAACAAGAGACACTGAAAGATTCTGCATGACATGGCAAGGCTGTGTTCCGGTTTCCTTGTCCCTGCATATAAAACTCACGATTAGGACGGAATTTATCATTGGTCTGCGAATCTCATCCCTGTAGCATCTGCATTAACGTTACTTGTTAAATAATGAATCACTTAAAGATGAGACAGTTCAAACCTATGTACCATTGTTGACTGCATTCTCAAGGATGGGATGCAGGCTAAACAAATCCATAGTTCTCCGTATAATGTTGTGGGGATGTGTACACTTTCCCTCTTAGTTTTAATGCCTTCACGGACGTGTTTTTGGGGGTTCATTCTTTTTCATTCGATTACATTCAGCAGGGTAGAGCCCACCGGTGTTGATTTTTTTTTTTTTTTTTTTTTTTTTACTGCATATAACCCCTCCAACTTGAAAACTCTCTCCGAAGTTCAGTAAAATCATGTAGAGATGGCAAGAATAAAATGACAATCTTCGTAAGTGGATTGAGGGTGAAGCATACGGGCACAGAAAACGGGAAAGGGGGACAAGGTTAGAGCCCCACCTTCCCCGTCAAGGCTTTGGGAATTACACTGTCTACATATCTGGCAACAACTGTAATCTTACATTAAACTGCTTTCTCTCTCTCTCTCTCTCTCTCTCTCAGACGGGGTTAATGGAGCTTCCTTCTTATTCCTTCATTCCGCGAGTATTTAAAAGACGTCACCGAATTGAAGGTATTAACTCTCTCTCTCTCTCTCTCTCTCTCTCTCTCTGTGCTGATGGGTGTCTTCACTATGCCATTCCAACCTTGCAGTGAACACCTCTGTGGGGAAAATACCTATCTGACGGGAGGTTTACAGTGAAGGAGACTGCGTGATGGGGCTCTTGGATAGTGATGGTAGTTGGTGGTGATGGTGATGGTGGCTGTGGGTCTTTATGGGTGGTTGTATTGGTGGTGATAATGTTGGTGATGGTGATAGTCACGGAGTGTGGTGTTTTAGTAAGGGTACTGATGGTGGAAAATGGTGGTGGCGATTGTGGTGATGGTGATGGTGATGATAACTAGTAATATGGTGACTGATGGCAATAGTGAGTGATGCGGTTGGTGATGGGACGATGAATGAAGATAATGGTGGTGATGGTGGATAGTGGTGGTGGTGGTGATGGTGGATAGTGGTGGTGGTGGTGATGGTGGATACTGGTGGTGGTGGGTTAAGATCGCGGGTGTCTAGGTGGGAGTGACGTAATTGAGGTGGACGTAAGCTGACGGGTGAAAATGAAGACTGACAGTGAAAGCGATTGGATGAAAATAACGGGTGACGATGGCTGAAAATAATTTATACAAGGGTGACTGCGGTGAGCAGGCAAAAGTGATAACAGCGTGACTGATTAAGAACAAGCGAGCGAGCAGTGTTTGCTCTGTTAAGCTTTGAAATGAGTAGCCAGACCCGACCCGGCCAGCCCCGACCGTCATGTTAAGCAGAAGCTAATAACTTGACTCCTGTGTGAAACAGATTTGAAATTCTCTCTGCATGTGATACATTCATTCAGTAAATGTTATCAACTAGTAACTCGCCCATAAAAGCGTAGGAATCCCTTTGAATCTCGGGTTTTCCAAGGGTGTGTTTCTGTGTTTGTGTTGGAGTGTGTGTGTGTGTGTGTGTGTGTGTGTGTGTGTGTGTCTGTGTGTTTGTTTGTCTGTGTGGATGTATGTTTGAGAATGTCTTTCATTCCACTATATTTTTCATTGTTCAGTTACCATCATGACAAAATAATATATCTGAGGGAAACTCTGATAACAAGGTGCTCGCTCGCTCGCCACGCACTCACAAAGTGCACTTTCCTGGTAACTGATAACTGATATGATAGAGGCAAAATCAGCGGGCACGCAAGCGAAAGTGAAAGCTGAATGAGTGACATCAACTGACACAAACATGGAAAACGAAAGGAAGGAATGAGAGGGCAAATGTTAGAATTGATTTGACTGATGATCGACGAAATAGAAGACTTAGCTTAAGGACTATAACGCGAGTCATAACACATACTTTCACATTTTGACAAACCCCAATCTTCTTTCAAATTACGACATGCAATGGTAGAATTCATAAACAAATCTTATATGAAAGTGGCATAAAATCAATGGTTAAGCAGAAGAAAGTGTGAGTGAAAAAATTAATAAATAACTGACACGAAAATTATAAGTGAAGTCCAGAGGTGAGAGGGTGAAAGTAAGAGTTACATAAGAATACATAACAAACACGATAAAGGCAAACAAAGCAAGGTGTGAGCAAGTAGAACCGAGAGCTGAGTGGGTGATATTAGGTGACACCCGATACAAATATCACAACTAAAATCAAGGGGTGAGCAAGCGAGAAAGATAATGAGACTAGATAACCGATAAGAAAATGACAAGCGAAATCAGGGGGTGACTTAGAGAAAATTTAAGTGAGGAAGGGATTATAGATGACCGATACACAAACGAACGTACGAACGTACGAAAGTATTAAGAGATAGCTGACGAAAATAGCAGGTTACGACAAAGTGCGCAGATGATAGAGTGGGAGAGTGATAATGGATAAATAACAAGATACAGACCAAAAATGAAATGGGTGAGGAAGTGAGAGAGAGGGAACGAGTGAGATAATGGTGTGGGTATGAGTGAGGTGGATGAAGTTGGTGTGTATACAGTCCACCCCGGATATGAGTCCTGCCTGCATACTGATTGTACTCTATTGAGGCAGCGTGGCTCAACCAGACAGGCGTGGGGTGGGGTGGGGTGGGGTGGGTCTGAGAGAGAGAGAGAGAGAGAGAGAAAATGAGAGCACAACTGGAAAAGGAATAATAAATGCGTGAGACAGAAAAGGGAATATGGGGGAGGGGGGGTGGAGTTGTTAGGCTTAGATGGCGTGTGGTAATGGCCTGGGTTTGATGCTCCTGACTTGTTTGCTTAGAAATTAATTGGTTTTCAAGTAGTTCTCTCTCTCTCTCTCTCTCTCTCTCTCTCTCTCTCTCTCTCTCTCTCTCTCCCTCCCCCCTCCCTACCTCTGTCACTGCCTCACTAATCCTTTCTGGCTGGCATATTCTCTCTCTCTCTCTACCTCTGTCACTGCCCCCCTAATCCTTTCTGTCTGGCATATTCTCTCTCTCTCTCTCTCTCTCTCTCTCTCTCTCTCTCTCTCTCTCTCTCTCTCTCTCTCTCTCTCAAATGGTTCACACATGAGATATTGTCAATAATCAGGAGGCGAAAGGCAGCATGCAACAGTTCAAAGACTCTGGTAGTCATGCAGTCCAGACAGACAACATTCGCCTGTATAGCAGCGTGAAGCCACTTGTATACAGAGATAAACGCGGCGAACAATACAAAACCGAGTAGGAACAAGACCGTTACATTGCCTGATGAAATCAGGGTATTGCGAAACTGATAATGAGATAGCAAATAGTCTAAATTACCCACTTCTCCTCAATGCTCACTCGAGAGGTTGGAGGTGACATCCCTGAGCCAGGCATTACTCATGAGGGTGTGGCTTTAGAGAATGTTCAGTGCATGAAGGCAAATATCCAACAAACTAGCCAAGTTAAAGGCCAACAATCTCCAGATTCTAATGAGTTTTTTCTAGAGTACTGTGAGAAGTACGTGACCAGGTGGCTCTCACTGGTTGTTGTCTTCGATGAGTTGTTGGCGACTGAAGTTTCATCAGTCTGGAGGATCATCATTGTCCAGGAAATGTCCGCCCCATCAGCCTTGCGTCTGTGGTAGGGAAGGTATTGGAAAGTATTGTTGTAGATAGAACTGTGAATCTCCTTGAATCAGATAACTTATTGTGTGACTCACAAGATGGCTTTAGTCAACGGCGTTCATGTTTGACCAGTTTGACTAAATTCTTCCACTGTATGCCTTCTGAATATGACCAGTGCTGGCCGGTTGACATTCTTTCCTGGACTTCCATAAAGTACCTTATTAAAGTTAATGCCAAACACCTCATGGAAAACAAATCCAGGGTGAACTAGCTGGATGGACTGAAATTTGATTGACCGACCATTGCCTGGGACTAGTAATGAGTGGGGGAAACCTCAGACTGGACATCAGTTACGTTGTTGAAAATCGCAGGGTTCAGTTATGGATCCACTGGTATTTATCATGTACATCAGTGATAGGCTAGTCTTTTAGGGCACCGTTAGCTGAGCTGTAAAATTTGTGAACGACACAAAGTTACGAGGTAATTCCTCTTCACTCAAGAAGATAAAAACGCTGTGCAGGGACTAAGGGTTGATCATACCAGTGAAAAATACTGTTCATAATAGGCAAGTGCAGTGTGACGTACACAGGTCCTGCAAATCCAATAACCTTCTGCTCTTTGCTAGGAAGTGGAATCAGAAGTACTTACTTGGAGAAAAGCCTAAATGTACCAATCAGTAATAGCCTCAGGTTCTCCAGACAGTGCATTGAATTAGGGATACAAGTGCAAAGGCTTCTAGGTTATATAAAGGGGCAGTTTATGTACAGAAACAAGGAGCTAATCTTCCCTAGGTACAGTTTTCTTGTACAGTCTCATTTGTCATGTGCTGTGCAGTTCTAGTCGCCGACTCTGAAGACGGACATCATGAGACTTGAGAGGATCTGGGCACGTGCTACTAAACTGATCCCATCCATCAGGCACATGGGATACCAGAGAAGGCTGCAGGCACTGGGTCTCATTTCGTAAGGCTCTAGCTGGGCAGCTAGTTTAGGTTTTCAGAATCCTTCATGGAACTAAAATGATCGATTACCAGTACATACGAGTATATAGCTGAAATACTAAAACGACGACAAATCACGGGTGGAGGCTTTTCTTAAGGAGTTATCGCCATGATGCATCAGGTAATCTATTCATGTACAGTACAAGACCTGCAATACCTGGAATCAGCCACCAGCAGAGGCAGTTGGCAGTTCCTTGACACAACAGTTCAAGACACGACTAGACAAAGCTTGTTTGGCATAATATGGTGGAAGGTTCAATGTTTCATTCTTATCCATAAACCCTCCTATCATGGCAGTTTCACCCCGTGTTTTGTGTGGGAGAGGAGGTTCGGGGCAGCCTTCATCTCTGTTCTGTTTTCTTCATTAAAGTGGTAACCTGAATCCGGCAACTTCATTCACGTTTATTTCTCGGTATGAATCGTAGGACCTTTAGAGGTAATACTTGCCTTTATAATGCTTTGTAACTCTCTCTCTCTTTCTTTCTCTCTCTCTCTCTCTCTCTCTCTCTCTCTCTCTCTCTCTCTCTCCAAGATTACCCCTTTACCTCCCAGGCGAGAAAAATTCTGTGATCGTGTAATGCCTGGGAAGTGTTTTTAGCGAGGTTACTGCAGATTAGGTGCTGCCAGATCCGGTTATTTTATGCTGGTTCCACTTCCTAACCCTCTCTTCCTCCTTCTTTCTCTCCTCCCTCAACTTTCCTTTCTTTCTGCCCTCTTTCCCCTCCCTCTCCCTCTTGCCTTCTTCCCCATCCCTTTCCTTTCCTTCCCCTTCTCTCTCTCTCTCTCTCTCTCTCTCTCTCTCTCTCTCTCTCTCTCTCTCTCTCTCTCTCATTCAACATCATATCCCTATTTGATCGTATTGGTTCTGTGTGTGTGTGTGTGTGTGTATGTGTGTGTGTGTGTAGAGAGAGAGAGAGAGAGAGAGAGAGAGAAGTATTCAGAGTTATCCGGGAAAAGTGCGTTGTGGTTTAGCAACTTCTTAAAGGCAATGTAGTGTGTGTGTGTGTGTGTGTGTGTGTGTGTGTGTGTGTGTGTGTGTGTGTGTGTGTGTGTGTGCGTTGTGGTTTAGCAACTTCTTAAAGGCAATGTAGTGTGTGTGTGTGTGTGTGTGTGTGTGTGTGTGTGTGTGTGTGCGTTGTGGTTTAGCAACTTCTTAAAGGCAATGTAGTGTGTGTGTGTGTGTGTGTGTGTGTGTGTGTGTGTGTGTGTGTGTGTGTGTGTTGGTCCAGATTTGTTCTAAGGGATTCTCAATGAAAAGTGAAAAATACAGGCAGGGGTCAGACTAGGCAAGGGTTGAGAGAATTCACAGCATAAAGAAATATTTAACAAACGACTAACACACCAGTGGATTTAATCGTGAATATTCGTGACGTCATGAGCATAATAAGTGTTCAATAGTGCACAGTGTATACAGTAATATGCGGATGTGTGAATAAATAATGATGTCCGTTGGGTTATTATGCAAAACTGCTTAGTGTGTCATCTGATGCAAATGTGTGAATGAATAGTGATGTGCTTTGGGTTAGTATGCATTTGGTTAGTAGGCAAACTTCGTGCTGTATAATGCCATGCAGATGTGCGAATGAATAGTGATGCTCGTTTGGTTATTATGTATGGCAGTGTAATGAGTGCTTCAGGATGCAAATGTGGGGATGTGCTAAGTGACTCGGGTGTGTGGATGGATGGTGATGGGCTTGGTGTGTGTGTGTGTGTGTGTGTGTGTGTGTGTGTGTGTGTGTGTGTGTGTGTGTTGATGATAATTTTTGTAATGTGTAGTGAGATGGTGATGAGTGCCAGATGTGATTATTTTGCTTGGGATGATAGTATACACACAAAAAAGTGTTCATTTACTTACACACTAACAGTAATACTCAACAACACACACACACACACACACACACACACACACACACACACACACACACACACACACACACACACACACCGGAAATACAGAGGCAGGATGAGACAGTTTTTATGACCTTATCAGTAACTTGTTTTCTCCTCCTGTAGCTGTGCCAGTTCCCTCGCCTGCATGTCTCTCTCTCTCTCTCTCTCTCTCTCTCTCTCACTCTCGTAACTAGCGCGTTTGTCGACAGCAAGGCCTGAACTGCGCCTTGAAATCGTCAAAAAGTAGGGTTAGAAAATGGATATAACGAAACAGTTTAATGAACCTCTAATGTGGCCCTTTGACTTTTTTTTTTTTTTTTTTTTTTTTTTTTTTTTTTTTTTTGTAATCTTGGCGTTGATTGATTATTGGTTTCCTTGGGCCGAACAGTCCCCCCAGGTGTAACACGTCTTCATGTGTCACCACTTCGACACTGATATTCACCGACCACACTAACCACATGCTGTCTCATGCAGGACCGATGTGATGATAAATTAGAGGGGGTGTTTTTATCTCATGTCAGTGGATCTTGTTGATGATCAGTTAAGCCTCTTTTAACAAAACTCAAATCATCAGTCTCTTCCCTGCCTCAGACTAGGCTCGAACTCAACTCGCTTCCTTTTTTGACAACTAACCACCTCTCTAACCACTTGATTAACACCTGGCTGTCGTATCTCATTTGGGAAAGATGTTGGTCCAGATATGTGGGCAGGAACTCTGAACAACTTTACATTTAACTGACATTACAAAACTAGAGCTTTTTGCGTTGCACTCTGATTTTATATTGTTAAAATTTTCTTGCCCCCACTTTTTATTAATCGTATCAGTTTATTTTACATGTTGCAAAGTTTTTAAATGTGTAATGAGTTGTTCAACATTCATTTTCTGAAATTTTGTTTTCCATTCATTTATTTAAACGGTCAACAGTATTAGTCAGGGAGTTTTTTGGCCAGATGAAAAGTATGGTTTTTCATGGCAGAAGCATAAATTTTCGTGCAAATGAAGTTATTTTGCTCGCTCAGATGATAGTTTATTTTCACCTAAATGAAGTGCCGTGCATATTGTACGAGGCATTCACACAGAGACCAAAATGCTCCTTTAATCATCTCTGGGAGACGTCTGGTAGTGAAGAGATTTATCATCGCTGTGTGGAAAGACGGGCTTTACTGAGGCACTGAGAACGTTTTATTAGTACTCTTGAGAAACACAGACAGACAAAAAAAAAAAAAAAAAAACAATGCCTACTATATCATTGCATCCACTTCAGACTTACGACAGTCTTTCACTTTCTTCCCAGACACAACATATCAGAGAGAAAGATTTATGGACAGAGAAAACAGTATCAGGCTTATGAATATTAGGCAGCAAAGTAAAAAGCGTAGGAGTAAATGGTGAAATAGTGGGTGAACTTTTGTCCTTAACTGTACCGCACCACTGGGGTTGTGTCGATTACATAAATTCATCAGTGTTGATACCCAGACTCCTATCTCGGCATCCATCAACAGAGGTTAGGGAAATTTTGAACAACTATAGTACGATGGCGCCATTAATATATTCATGCCGTCACCAGATGATTTTACTCTGTTTAAGATACGCTTCGAACTGGATGGGTCAGGTAGTCTTCACTGATCCACTCACCACAAGCATCCTCCCTGAGAGAGAGAGAGACTGAAACAGACAGACAGACAAACAGAGACAGACAGACAGATAGACAAACAAACAGACATACTCTGCGGGCAGCATAATAAACTACAAAAATGGGGTTATCACAAACGATATGGCGTGTCCTGTATGTAATCTGGTGCTGTATGTGCTGTGTACTGTGGCATGCAGACTATCTTCATCTAATATTCATAAGCTTTACATTATGAGCGTCAGAAATTACAGGCTTATATATACTTGTACATTTGGCTAATAGTTTTTAAGAATACGGAAGTTACACAGATTATACAGACCGTAAAGGCCAAGCAATAAAAACAGTGTAATGGTATAATGCGTGGAGAGAGAGAGAGAGAGAGAGAGAGAGAGAGAGAGAGAGAGAGAAAGAGAGGGAGAGAGAGAGAGAGAGAGAGAGACAGACAGACAGACACACACACACACACACACACACACACACACACACACACACACACATACAGACAGAAACAGACACAGACACACACACACACACACACACACACACACACACACACACATACATACATACAGGCATACAGACAGACAGACAGACAGACAGACAGACAGACACACACACACACACACACACACACACACACACACATACAGACAGACAGAGATCCGTGTATGACTCCCGTGTTATTCAGGTGTATTTCACAATCCTTCGCTCTATTTACAGCATCACGCTATTTACAGCACCATTCTCATTTACGGCTGCTCACTCTCACATTTTCTCCTGGAGCTGGATATAACATTTTCTCCTTTACTTCTACACACTCACTGGCTCAGGAAATCATCACCCGCTCACCCACGCCACTCACTCACTCACGGACACGACCATTTTCACTCAGTCACTCATTTACCCACCGACACGACCGTCCTCACTCAATCATCCGCTCACTGACTGATTCACTCACTCACTCACCCACTCACTACCATAATGTATCTCTATTCCTACTCGCAGCCTTCCCTTCACCTCACGACACTCAGTCTCTTTAAGTCATCTCTTCTTGTAGCAAAATATGTCGTCTAATATATATGATTCAATGCCCCTCGTGTTGCCGATAAACATAAATCCTAAGCCTTTTCTTCTTTTCTTCTTCTTTCTTTCTTTCTTTCTTCTTCTTCTTCGTCTTCCTCCTTTCTTTCTCTCTCTCTCTCTTCCTTTCTTCTATCTTCGGCCCTCTTCGTTTCCCTGCCCCACAAATCTCTGTCTCGGTTTTGATCTCGGCCTCTGTCTCTGGCTTTCCATATTACTTTCAGCCTACCTCCTCGCTCTCTGCTGTTTCACTCGCCCTTTTTGGTCACGTTTGATATCCACCCCCCCCCCCGACTCGTCTCGCTCACTCTTACAGCGTGTTCACTCGCCCGATCTCATCTCATTAACCCGCCACATCAGTCGGATCAAGGGTCGTATTGAAAGTGGCTTTGATAATGTCTAAGCACGTCTTTCAAAGCCATTGTATTTTGGACATTACACCTCAACATATCCTCGCATATTCTCGGTTCAAACTATGTCGATGTAAAAACGCCAAAACCAACATACAGGAGATTTTTAAGGTGCGATGTGAAATGTAAACTATTAGGGAAGAGATGCTACAGTAAAAAATTAAGATGGAAATGCTATAAAGTCCATATTCTGAAGTAAATTGTCCGAATGTGAAGGTTGGAATTAAATGAACACTCTGTTTCATCTGGCCACGTTCTGGGGTCATTCCGTTCCTCAATGACAGACATGATGCACGACACAGTGGGATACATGATGCTGTGAACATAAAAGTGAAACGGAGTGATGTTATTCCAACTTTTACCCCAGCCTACACATGGGACAGTTTGCGTCAGAATGTCTGGTTCCGGCCTTGGTGTGGCGGCATCCTTAAACTTGTCCTCTCCCTCCTACGCCTTTAAACCCTTGAACACGATTAAGTTTATTTTTAGTTTATTCTTACCAGACTATTTTAATTAGCTTAGAAAAGGCCCCAGGAAGTGAAGGGATACATGAAGGCTACATCTAACCCTTTGAGTTCGAAAAATCTCGCCAAAGCTGAATAAAATCGTCCAAAGATAATACTATAGTCTATTTGATTGACCTGTGCACCTGAGATGTAAGAGGAGATTAGGGCGTGTTTGATTCGCGGCTGCTGATTGGCCGCCGATGATGTCACTGAAGAAAATGCAGGCATGTACGAGTATTGTAGTGCAACATGCGGACGTAGGTGTACACCGTTGGTGAACATTAAAGTGCAAACGGGGACGTAGGTGTACACCGTGGGTGGATGCAGTGCAACATGCGGACGTAGGTGTACACCGTGGGTGGATAATTTACTTAAACGTCACTCATCGTTTTATAAAACTTTATTATCAACTTTAATTTTCTTTGATAACAGTAAACTTTTAAAGTTAATTTTGACCTCATTAAAATTGGAAATTATTCTATATTTAAATAGGCTGCTTATAATGCAGGCAGTTTAGAAATAGATATATACTGTATGTGTTAAAATAAGAAGAGCTGTAGATTTACATCATCGGCGGCCAATCAGCAGCCGCGAAACAAACACACCCTACTCGCCCCATACATCCCAGCTGCACAGGTCAGTCAAATAGGGTATAGTAAATTGGAAATGACATTATCGAGCAAAGGAGAAAAGATACCTGTCTTCTCCTCGTACTCTCTTCTACTCACAAATTTTCTCTCTTTCATAGTTATTTTCTCCTACGCACATACTATATATCCTGCTTACACACATGCTGTCCCTTACATATTTACTCTCTCCTATTCACACACTTAATTTCCTCTCCTCACATGCATGCCGTCTAATACTTACGTGCATGTTCTCTCATAATCACATACTTACCCTCGCATACTCACATACTCACTCACACACTCACATACTATCTCATAATCATATACTTACTGTCTCATACTCACGCTCTCATACTCACATACTTCTTCATACTCACGCTCTCATACTCACAAACTTACTTCTTCATACTCACGCTCTCATACTTACATACTTACTCTAACTCACACACTCACTCTCTCATACTCACATACTTACTCTCTCTTACTCACATACATACCCTCTCATACTCGCGTACTTACCTCTCCTACTTACATGCTTACTCCCTCATACTCACATACATACTTTGTCATACATACTTACTCTCTCATACTCACATACTTTCCCCCTCATACTCACAGACATACTCTCTCATACTCACATACTCTCTCATACTCAAATACTTACCCTTCCTACTCACATACTTTCCCCCTCATACTCACAGACATACTCTCTCATACTCACACACTCTCTCATACTCAAATACTTACTCTCTCATACTCACATACTTTCCCCCTCATACTCACAGACATACCCTTTCATACTCACATATATACCCTTTCACACTTACATACTTACTCTTACTCACCCACCTACCCTCACCTATTCACCTCCTTACTTTCTCCTACTAATATGCATATTCTCACATACTCTCATAGTTAGTCTTCTACTCATATACTCCTCTCTCATACTCACATACTGACTCTTCTGCTCACTCGTTAACTCCCTTACTTATTCTCTTTTACTTACTCTCTCCTACTCAAATACTTGTTCTCTTACTCACATCATTACATTCTCCTACTTTCATATTTATTCTCGTCTAGTTACACACTGTCTCTCTTGCTTACATAATTTCTTTCATACTCACCTACTTACTCTCTCCTCCTCACCTACCTACTCTTGCGTACTCACATAGATATTCTCTCGTATTTTCTCATATTTACTCTCTCCTACTTACATATTTACCCTCTCCTACTTACATATTTACTCTTTCCTATTTATATACATTATTCTCTCCTACTTACATGTTTCCTTTCTCCTACTTACATATTTACTCTTTCCTATTTATATACCGGTATATTAACTCTCTCCTACTTACATATTTACTCTCTCCTACTTACATATTTACTCTCTCCTACTTACCTATTTACTCTGTCCTACCTACATATTTACTCGCTCCTACTTACATATTTACTCTCTCCTACTTACATATTTACTCTCTCCTACTGACATATTTACTCTGCCCTACCTGTATATTTACTCGCTCCTACTGACATATTTACTCTCTCCTACTTACATACTGACTCTCCTACTTACATATTGACTCCCCTACTTACATATTTACTCTCTCGTACTTTCATATTTACTGTCCTACTTACAAATTTACTCCCTCCTACTTACATGTTTACTCTGTCCTACTTAAGTATTTACTCTCCTACTTACATATTTACTCTCCTACTTATATATTTACTCTCCTACTTACATTTTTACTCTCCTACTTACAATTTTACTCTCCTACTTACATATTTACTCTCCTACTTACATATTTACTCTCCTACTTACATGTTTACTCTCTCCTACTTACATATTTACTCCCTCCTACTTACATATTTACTCTTCTACTTACATATTTACTCTCTCCTACTTACATATTTACTCTTTCGTACTTACATATTTACTCTCTCCTACTTACATACTCTCTCCCACTTATATATGTACTCCCCTACTTTCATATTTACTCTCCTACATACATATTTACTCTCCTACTTACATATTTACTCTCGTACTTACATATTTACTCTCTCCTACTTACATATTTACACTTTCCTACCTACATATTTACTCTCTCCTACCTACATATTTACTCTCTCCTACTTACATATTTACTCTCTCCTACTTACATGTTTACGCTCTCTTATGTCTACTTTCCTTGCATACTTACTGTCCTACTCACACTTACTTCCTCATTCTTGCTTACTCTGTCCTGCCTCCATACTAACCCTAATCCTCTCTCATCACTCTCACCCTTTCTCTCTTCCTCCACCTTTTCCCTCCTTTCCTCCTAGTCCTCCAAGTCCCCCTCACAGGTCCTCCGAAATCGCTGCCGGAGAGAGAGAGAGAGAGAGAGAGATAGAGAGAGAGAGGGGGGGGGGATCATGAGCCTGCCCCGAGTACTGTAGGCAATAAGAAACAGGGAGAGACGTAATTGGCTAAGACCATGGGGAGGGTAAATACACCAGAAAAGGCAGGAGGAAAGGAAAGCGAAAAGGAAGGAAGGAAAGAAACGAGAGAGAGAAGAAGAAATAAGAGAAAGTAATAAAGAGGAAGGGAAAATGGACCCCCAAAAAACAGAATGAGAAAAAGGAAGTTAGGAAATGGGAAAAGGGAAAGATAGATAACAAAGAATGAAATGGCGGAAAGAATATTGAAAGAAAGAAGAACGAGAGAAAAGAAAACGAAAGGAGAAAACGGAGGAAATGAAAACAAAAATGTTGAAAACCGGAGGAAACGTATAATAAGTGGGAGGGAAAAGAGGGGAGAAAATTAGGGGAAATTTCATTGGATCTGACAAGGATGGTGGGGTTAATAAGACAGTTGGGGGAAAAAATGGGGAGAATAAAATGAAGGAGAAACTAGAACTAAAAAAAGGAATAGGAAACGGATGAGGAGAGCAGTTAAAATATAATAGAGGAAAATAAAGAGTTTAGATAGAGGCGACAAATTGGGGGGGGGGGAGAAAGAATGCTGAGAAAATAGATGGAATGCAGAAAGAAAATAAGGGAAACAGAAAAAAAATAATGTATACAAAATAAGTACAAAAAAGAACATTTATCGGAGCTAAAAATTGTGAAAAATAAATCAAAGGAAAGGCAAGTAAATAAGGTAGTGACTGATAATGCAGGATATAAAAGGGAAAAGAATGCGATAAAAAATAACGAGAATGCAATAACGGAAGGAACAGAATCAGTCAGTAGATAGCTAAATGGAGGAACAGAGAAACAAGTACGGTGGGGATCAAGGTGGCGGTGGATAGAGATGTAATCAGCTCTGAAGGAACACAAGTACGACCCAGGCTGGGGCAGGGAACAGTTTGATTATTTGAAATTGGTAAAATATTGTTGTTATCTTCCACAAAATCTACCGACATGTCTTGAAAATACCCTCGCTAACACCATCACGCTAGTCTTGAAGAAGATAGCCCTAGCTTATGATTGGTGGGTTTTAGTGCAGAAGAGGTGACACATGATGGTGTGTGACGCATAAAAAGGCTACTGGATTGCATGAGACAGGCAGTCATATCAAGGCCCAGAGTCAGACAAAAAAAAAAAAAAAATACGGCGAAGATAAATAACGCTGGACGCGATTTATAAAAAAGAAAAAAAAAAAAAAAAAAAAAGGAAAAGGGAGGAGGGAAAAAATTGTGACATTATATGCACAAGACTGGGAAAAAATGTCAAAAATATATTGATCAACAAATGTAAAGAAATAGAATCTAGGAACCAAATTCATGAACACACGTACGGTCAGTTCTCTGTCACAATAAAAGCCCATTCACCCACGAATGCATATCGCCCGCCATCATTAATCAACTAGTTCAGTAATCCTCTGGCAATCGAAGGCATACCATCGCCGCTTTGCCAGAATCAAATAAAAGTCTTAGGGTTTCGCTGTTTACTCCTATTAAGTTAATTATTATGCTAGCATTCAGAAGCCTGAAGTCAAGGGTGTTATGTTGGTGAAGGTCATGGAGTATAACAGGCCTTTGAAGAATTTCTAGTAGTTACCATTTAAGTATCCGTTCGTTTAAGTGAGAGTATGATAGAAAAAGTGAATATTGGCAAGCTATAAGAAAAAGTTGGATGATATTTTTTTGTGCAAAATCATGTGGCTATCGGAGGTATATTATCGCAACTTCGCCAAAATTATTAACAACCAAGTCATTTATCTCGGGATACTGCTCACACAGTTTGGATGCAATTTGCCTATTTAGTTTTGAATATATTTTGGCAACAGCCCCCCCCCTCTCCACACACACATACGTACAGACGCAGGCGATTACATTATCGCCTGGCTAAGCAGGTGATAACTAAGACTTGTGTATTTACGAGTGTGTATATATATATATATATATATATATATATATATATATATATATATATATATATATATATATGTATGTATGTATGTTTGTATATATGCAAGAATCTAAAGAGACATAGAGAGACTCTGTGCTCCCCTTTCATCGTCCTTCGCTGAAGAGAAAACTTGATTATACTGAACACTGCCAGATTAGTGGAGTAAACATAACATGATTTACTGGACTGAACATGATGAAGTCAAATAAATTTTTAAAAATAATGAACCTAACACGATGTGGTGGAATGAAACATGATAACCTTGAAGGAAGGTAATTAGTAAAGTGGAAGAAATAAAATGCATTAGGTAAGTGAACTACATGAAACACGATAATGTGGAAACAGCTAAATTATGTGAAGCGTACCAGGCAAGTTAAAATAAGTGGAAGAAGTTTAACAGAGTGGAATAAGTCGGAGTGGTGGAAATGTGGTTTGGTGGTGGTGGTGGTGATAATAATAAGTGGTGATGGTGTTGGTGGCAGTTCTAGTGGCGATGGCGGTGGTGGTGGTGGTACCAGTGGTAGTTGTTTTGTCGCTGTAGGTGGTGGTGGTGGTGGCGGAAGGTGATGATGTTAGATGACTGGTGGCGTTAGAAATGATGGCATGTTAACTGTGGTATTCATGTTGTACTGGTGATGGTTGTAATAATGTTGGTAGTAGTGGTGGTGGTTGTAGTAATGGTGGTAGTAGTGGTGGTGGTTGTAGTAAGGGTGGTAGTAGTGGTGGTGGTTGTATTAGTGGTGGTGGTTGTAGTATTAGTGGTGGTAGTGGTGGTGGTTGTAGTAATGGTGGTAGTAGTGGTGGTAGTGCTGGTGGAGGTGGTTTTGGTGGTCGGTGGAGGAGGGGAGGTGATGATGGAGTTAGAGATAGGGTGGCGTAATGTGATGTTAATTGTGGCATTTGTGTCGTAGTGGTGCAAGTAGTAGCAGTGTGACGGTGGTGGTAGTAGTGGTGGTTTTGGTAATAGTGACGTGTGCAAGTGTGGCTTACGAGCTGATAAGAGAGCCAAGGCCATTCCTTTCCACGCATATTATTGTTATTATTATTATTATTATTATTAGCTTCCTGTAAGCCAAGAAACCATTTACAACTCTGGGTGGTAACCATATAACCAAACCATACGTGTTCCCTACGTGTCAACAAGTGGGTTGGTGGAGGGTTAGTGCCCCTCCCCGTAAAATAAATAACTCAAAATCAAGTTGCCACCCCCTACGGGATTATGGCGTCTGGCAATAGATAGATAGATTATTATTATTATTATTATTATTATTATTATTATTATTGTTTTTATTGTTGTTATTATTATGTATTTGTTTAATTTTATGCTATTAGCTCGCTCTTCACCGACATAAGTACTTATTATTGTATTATTTTATTTTATTGATTTATTAATGCCTAACCCTGTCATGGTGGGGATGGCAGTAGTGTTCTATTATAGCAACACATGGCTTAATACAGCTGAGTGAACATAGAAGTCTGACAGTGCTAATACTGCCACCATTAATCCTCTCACGGTCGAGACAACTCTAGTGTTCTGTTCCAGCTCATGCCAGAAGACTATTTATCTGGCATGGAGTTAAAGGAACCTAAGTGTTAAGAATGGTCAAAACACTGATGTAAAGCTGGCAGGCTACTCCATGCTCTTGAACTTTATAACTGGGATATAAGGGGATTTAACTTTGATGGTCTGACTTTTTTTTTTTTTTTTTTTTAAGTTTTCATCGTGAATTTTTATCATTTTCATTGCTAGGAGTGGTCTGTATTCCCTACCATGTGGTATCCTAAGAGTGATAAAAATAAGGCTTTAATGATGATGGTGATGATGATGATTATGATGATGATGATGATGATGATGATTATTATTACTGTTGTTGTTGTTTTGTTATGATGGTGATGGTGGTGGTGGTGGTGGTGGTGGTGTTGGTTATTACAACTATTAGTATTGTTACTATTCTATTTTATTGTCATTGTTACTATGTTTTATTATTATTATTTCTTAGTAGTATTAACAGTAGTATTAGCAGCAGCAGCAGCAGTAGTAGTAGTAATAGCAGTAGTAGCAGTAGTAGTAGCAGCAGTAGTAGTAGTAATAGTTCTAGTAGTACAATCATTATTATTGTTATTTTCATAGTCGTTATTATTATGAATTATTACTATCAATAATAATATTCTCTTCTTACTATTTACTACTTTGTTTTCTGTTAATTTTTAAGGTATGACCTGTTCAAGAACCTGGCAAGAGGCACATGTATTTCAGTCTGAGTCAGCCAGTTTCGTCTCACCAACTACAGTCGATTTTATTAAGCAAAGAGATGCCTTAGAGCAGGTTTGCAGGGGCGGTTTATATGTACGATGGTGGGACACACATCAGACCAGTGGCGAGGCATTGACACCACGGTACACACTAGGTCCACTTGACTGTGTATTGACATGGATTTTTAGATGTGGCTGTCAGTTTTAGCTTTTTGTTCCGACTGCACAAAGTGTGTATTTTATTCCTGACAATACCAAATATGCACACAGGATTTACATTTTTTACATAACTTTACCATTCCCCACGCAGGTAAGTTTTCGTTTCGCTTTTTGTGTATCCATGACTTGCATCCTGCCACAGACACTGCCCGTCCTTATGCATATCAGTAAGTTGCAAAAGTTAGTGTCTTTTTCCACACAAATAGTGACCTTTACTTCCGAGGGTCACTGACAAGACGGAGGTGAAGGTGGCAGCGCAACATCCATTTGTGCTCTAGCTAGGGCGTTGGTGTGGTGTGGCAGGGGTAGACAAACGTGGTCATGCAGTAATTAGGATCCCACACTGCATCACTGGAGCAGAGGTGGTTGTTCAGCGCTGCCGTCTACACAGTCCCTTTCCAAACACAACATTGTTACCACGATTCGAAAACGCGCCATATTTCTCATTGTGTAAACGAGCCTTGACTCAGTCGGAGGATTGCAAGAAGTCTATGAAACCTTCGGAATAGTTTTATGACAATACAGTAATTAATTTCGTGATATTTATATTTTGCAATGTATTCGTGTAATAAAATTGTCACTGTTTTTTCCTGTTAACTTCCCTGGCAACTTAGTTTTATTTCTCTTATAATTTTATGTTTGCTTACATTTGAGTCCACAAGGAGGATGGCATTTTTGCCTCAGTGTCAAGACAGCATCTACGCAACATTACGGGTTGCACCAGTGCCACTACAACAGCTCATTTACACTTTGAAACTAAAGCCAACCCTGTTAGATCGACATGAGAAACAAACAGTTCCACGCGGCATTCTACGCTAACACACAACACCCTAGTTATGGCAATCACGCAACACAGCAAGGCACATACGACAACCACCACAAAAACATTACCAGACCCTCTTCAACAACATCCAGACATTCCAACACTAGTAATGAAGAAACACTTACATACTCATTTCACGTGCAGAGCAATAAAACACCTCGATCCAAAACACTGTATTACCAGTCCCCTCTCCTACCAACCTTCTGACATTCACCCATCAGAGGTATCCTTAAACAGAAGGGTTGTTTTTGCTGTTGTTGTTGTTGTTGTTGTGGTGGTGGTGGTGGAGAAAGTTTGGAATTAAACAATAGCCACGTTCATGCTGGCTGACCTCAAACGTCCACCTTCACAGGGTGTATTTCCCAAATCCTGCCCCACCACCAACAGCCGCCTCAGGCGATCCTCTCCAGTCACCCCATCCATTTTCTGCCTAGTGCACACACACACACACACACACACACACACACACACACACACACACACACACACACACACACACACACACACACACACAAACTTCTGCGTGCGACTTTTTCTTTGCACGAGCAAACCTGTGTTCTCATACTTTTATACGTCGGAAATTAGCTGAGCTAAACAATAATATCAAAGTATAGCTACTAAGTAAAATATTGATAGATTCACTGTTATTGTTGTTGTCGGTTTGCATCCTATCGTGAGACGTGTGACTCGTGTACTGAAAATCGGAGATAAATAATGTGAACTGCGTTATATACGAATCTTAGTTGCGGCCGCCACGGAACTAAGAAAACCTGGACGTACAATCCGTAGTTGTATCAGGTGCACTCATGACATCTGATAATTTTGTTATGGAACATATAATACTTCCGGTATTTATGAGATACGACCAACACCGGAAACTCGTCACTCCGCGTAGGCTGTTGCATCCCTGACTCACTCCACCAGACCAGCGTGACTCCTTTACGGCTGACATCCGGTTCACACTAGCTTTTTTTTTTTTTTTTTTTTTTTTTTGAGCGTCTTTTGGGCATAGAAGGTTTGGCAGCAGCTCTTCCTTAGTGATATATTTTGCATACTGCATCTTGACACTCTTTTATATGTTGTTTACATCGTTTTTATATCGACGTACTTCGCATTAAGAACATATACGAGGATCATCAAGGCGTAATGAGGGAAATAAATCGCTAAAGAAAGAGTCTTTTTCGCTTTTCTTATGATAAATCAACAGTATACAATATATTTATCATAGTCTTTCTTTGCCCCATCAAGAGAGTAACGTTAGACACCCGGGGCTAGGCCAGTCTCGACACTCACGGCGAGGGTAAGTATTGTAGCCTCACTCGCCCCCGAGTGGGGTTTTGTAAGCAATAATAAAGCCCAGCCGACATTGATTCAGTTGAAACAGCTGCAGTAATGACGGCAATTCGATGATAAGTTGTAGAAGAAACATGTTAAAGTACTACAAGATAGTAAAGGCACACCACGGCCATCACAAAGCTCCGTAAGGTCAGCCGGAAAATACCGGTTAAGAAGTGTTTGACGAGGGGACACGATATGCTCAAGCTGTTCACGTCATACCCAGAGGACGTTTTCAAAATTTAGATTGGGACAAAGAAATTAACATACATGATAAGTGACTGACCAGTCCTAAATCTGCAGACGACATGGTCCTTTTCAGTGAATCAGGGGAGGAACTAAAGTAACGGTAGGTGACCTGAACAGAGAGAGTCCGAAGGTAGGCTGGAAAATTGGTATGAAGAAGACGAAAATTATTTTTAACAAACACGTTAGTACTCTCCCAGTAAAACTCGATGAAGAACAGAAAGGTGTTGAGGATTATACATAATGTACTTAGGGCAGACTGTTAAAGCAGACCCAGTCCATGACAATGAAAGCAAACGAAGTATAGGAAGGGGATGGAGAGCGTTTGGCAAACTAAGTAACTACATGGTAAGTAACTACACTAGAGAGAGAGAGAGAAACAGAGACAGAGAGAAAGAGAGAGCATCTGAAATTCAGATACACTGACACGAATACGCAATGCAAGCAGCGTAATGCATCCCCCTCATGACAAATATTTTCTCAAACATAATCATACACTACCATACGACCATACGATATACAGTAAATACATATATAAATACAATCAGGAGTACACTCACGCCACTGGAAACGCTGTACGTAGACATATTATACTGTAGATAGACAGACAGGCAGACATACAGAGATACATAGATAGATAGACAGATAGATAGACAGATGGAAGAATTAGACAGACAGAGAGGAAGAGAAGGTAAATGAAGACGTAGGATGCAAAAATAGAAAGGGAGGGTTGATCGATAGAGAGGGACAGTGGACAGATGTGAGTGGAAGGCTGAGTTGGTTAAACGACAGGGCAGTGAGGGTAAAGAAAGGATAGAGAGAGAGAGAGAGAGAGAGAGAGACTTAGGGAGGCGAAGAGAGGGATTAGGAAAGAGGGAAGGTGAAACAGGAGGAGGTGAAAGTAGCTTGAAAGGAGGAAAAATGAGGTAGGGCGGGAGGAATGGAGAAGCGGATGTGGGAGGTGGATGAACTGAATGAGGTGTGGATGGAGGAAGGAAGAGGGAGGGAGGAAGTGGATGAATGAAGGAAGAGGGAGAGAGGAAGACAATGGAGGAAGGAAGAGGGAGGGAGGAAGTGGATGGAGGAAGGAAGAGGGAGGAAGGAATTGGATGAAGTAAGAGGGAGAGAGGAATTGGATGGAGGAAGAAAGAGGAAGAAAGGAACAGAGAATAAGGCTTTGTATATTGCTTATCTACTACACAAAGTTATTAAAGTCCCAGTACACTACCCAACTGTCGAATTAACTTTTCAGGTCCCTATTTCAAGTCTTAGTACGAATAGGCTGGAGCGAAGAGGACCCTACCTAACAGTCTTAAGTCTCGACAGGGTGATTGAGAAGAGGGAGAATAATGGGTAGGGAGAGGAAGGGAGAGGGAGGGGGAGGGAAAAGGAGGAGGGGGAGGGAGAAGGAGGACTGGGAGGGAGAAGGGGGGCGGTTTGGGGAGATGTTGGAGGGGGAGAGGGGTCCACTGACAGCCTGGGAACTTTCACACCTGTTCTCCTTTGCTGTCTTACATTTTTACTCTCTCTCTCTCTCTCTCTCTCTCTCTCTCTCTCTCTCTCTCTCTCTCTCTCTCTCTCTCTCTCTCTCCCAGACTCGTTACTGTCGTTTTTATCTCTTACTCGTCTACTCCTTTTTGCTTTCCCACTCTTGTATTGTCTCTGTTTTTCTTACTCTTTTACTCTCTGTTTTGCTCTATTTTCTTTTGCGTTCCAACTGATCCTCTCAGCTTATCCACGCACTTAATGTGGTGCTGCCTACATCCTCCTAAGGTAGCTCTACACTGAATGATAAACCTAATGATTTCCTGTAACCCAGGGAACCATTTACAGCGGTGGCTGGTGACCATAAAACCAAATAACGGAGTGATGTTGAGCCTAATATGGTGTCCCTGCTAACTGACTGGAGAAATGCAAATGTGGCGTCCATCCAGGAACCTAGCCTTCACACTCTTCCTCGCGCTTCAGTGTGGCAAGGCGCTGTCCACCGCAAGGGGACTTCACTGCATGGGATGGCTTCCAGAGCAATTGCTTGCCTGCGGTTGATGGGTTTATTCGGCCAGACAGATTGGGTTTGCATTACTACTACTATTCTGTACTTCTTTGACTCTTTCTCTGTTTTGGTCTGTAACTGTCTCTTGCTCTCAGACTCTGTCATTTACTCAGTGACTATCTTCTGCCCTCTAACCTGTGTTTGTTCTGTCTTTTGATCCCTGTCTTTATCTCTTCATTACTCTCTTATGCTCTTTTATTTTCTTTTGCTTTTTTTGATCATTCTTATTCTATGTTACGCTCTCTTGATTTGTCTTTTACTCTAGTACTACTTTTGTACTCCTTCGTTTGGTCTGTAAGTCTCTTCTGCTGTCTGGCGCAGTCTTTTGCTGTCTTGCTTTTTTGGTGTCTTACTCACTTTTATTCTCTATCTCTCTATTCCTCTTTAACACTGTCTCCTGCTGTCTTGCTCACCTTTGCTCTCTTAATCTCTCTTGCCCTCCGTCTCTCTTTTGCTCTCTAACACCGTCTTTTGGTTTCTTCTCTTCTTTACCCTCTTACTGTGCTTCAGATCGTAAAGTTCCAAAGAATTCTCAGTATTGTTCTCGGTAATCTTACTTCTTCAAATGTAAGTCAAATATCAAAATGCCGAAGAGCCGTGAACAACAGTCAACATTTTTTTTTCTTTTTAGGTAATTGTGCCGCGAGTAACACCTTAGGTCGTAATTCTAGCCGCTTTTGAAATTTCGTAGTGCCCTTCCTCAGCGATTTATTATTTTCTATTGTCTCTGAAGAAATTTATGTCGATGCAAAAAATATGTAAGCCACATAAAAGAGAAAATCAATGTATTACGAAGAAAAGGTTGTTAGGATGCCACCTGTGCCATTTCAAATATGTTCACCATCAGGGCACAAAAACAAAATGGAAATGTGTGTCAGTAGGACTTGACAATTTTTTTTCTTTCACTTTCAGCTTTTGCTAAAGATATGTTTCTTGTAACAGGAGATGCTTCCCCATATACCATATACATAGGTTACATACAGTCAAGGCTACATTTGCATCACTCGCTGCAGTGAATATAAACAGACAGATACATACACAGAAGATGGATGGAGAGACAGACAGATACAAGCAGAGGGGACACACAGGAATCAGTAAAGAGGCAGGTTGATGGATAGACAGGGAGGGTTGATGGACAGAGAGGGAGGGTACCATCGATATCACGTAGCGTAATGGATAATCAAGTGCTTGGTTAATATTGCCTAAAAGCCATTCTAACAGCCCCAGTCCTTGGTGGAGCGCTAAGCAACTAAGGCGACAAATGTGAGAAGGTTGTAGGGTACACCCGGATAAGGAGCAGACTAGATTTTATGTGTATACTCGTAGGTGGATGGAAATGACAGCAAGATAAACCGCCTTGCCCAGCAACGAGAGATGCTGGATGTTAGTGTAGAGGCCTCTGCGTTTTTTATTCTAATGTGGCCTAGAATTGCCGTCTGTCCATTTTGAAAGTTGAACTGTAACTATAACAGCAGATTAACACCAGAACATGATGCTATACCCTTTTTACTCTAACTTGGCCTAAAAATGTCATCTCTCCACCTTGAATACTGAATTGTAACAATAAAGTAATACTATATTATGGTGCTAGTCATGATGAGGTGCTGTGAAAAGGATGCAGAGTCATTGTATTGCCTTATTCTGCCACTGAACCACGTTAGATAAGGATGAAAATCTGGGCCAGGCTAAAGTAAGAGGACTATAGTCAAGAAGTGTGCCAGGAAAGGATGTAGAACCAATTTTGGCAGCTTGTGTGGGTTTCCAGCAACTCTCATAGCGATTTATCTTGAAAGTTACACCTCAGTATTGACTTTTGGTGGTAGTGTATATTTTTTTTTAAGTAGACATAGGTAACATAATTATATGACATTAAAAAAGAAAACAATATGAAGGAGCCACATTCAGAACTAAACTGGTTAGTGAGACGTAACAGACAGCTTCCTAGCCCAATGATAATTCTGGCCACTGAGGTCGGCATCGAGTGTAGGGTCGTATACTGGGTGACTCTGGAGATTTCAAAACATTTTTCCCCTTGCGATTTACTCTTGATATTACATCTCAGTATCCTCCATTGTGTTCTTGATGCAAAGCACGTCAATATTAAAGCGATATAAATAACGTACATGAGAATCTTATAGTGTAGTATGGTAAACAACTCACCAAGGAACATGTTTACGAAATTTCCAAAGGCCCCTAAAATGCAACCCATAATTACTGTCAAACAGAAGCGCCCCGCTGGATTAGGTCACGTTTGGGCATTCCGTTGCTCAGTGACAGACACGATGTAGGGGACAGGCACCTGGTGACGTTGGAGCTTCTTATTCCAACTTATACACCGACCTACACCATCGGACACCATGGACTAGAATATCTCAAACTCAGACCTCAGTGTGACGAGGCCTCACGTCATCAAGATCACTGTGGCCTATCATCGCGTCTGTGTGCCCGGCCTCTGGTGGTTGTGGTCAGTTTACTTTTACCTGATAGAACTTGATTATGAAGTCCTAGTTGCATGAAGGTCGATGAGCCTTAACTTTAGGTAGGAATGAGTTACCGTGATTACTGCTCAAATCGACCTTCCAGTCTGACTACATCTGCCTTGATTATGAAGTCTTGGTTGCATGAAAGTGGAAGAGCCTTAACTTTAAGTAGGAATGAGTTACATTGATTACTGCTCAAATCAACCTTCCAATCTAACTACATTTGGCCATCTACTGAGGCGAATGAGGTTAGGGATCTTCGTTGGGCTAGAAAAAAAAAAAAAAAAAGGCACCATAACTGACTCAATCACCACACAGCAGTTATAATGGTTCCCCTTCAAGTTGGTACACTCACACACCTGACACTCATTACCAGCCTCTCTCTCCCGTCTCTTCCGTCCCACATACTAACCATTTTCATCTGTTATTTGATTCCACTGCTCCATCATCATCACATTTCTTTCTCTCTCTCTCTCTCTCTCTCTCTCTCTCTCTCTCTCTCTCTCTCTCTCTCTCTCTCTCTCTCTCTCTCATTCATTTCTCCTCCCCTTCTCTCCTTCTTTTCACTGTCCTAATTCTCTCACTCTCCTCTCGTTGCCCTTTCTCTCCCCTGCCTTTCCCCTGCCACCCTCTTCCCTCTTTCTCATTTGTCAGTTCCTGTCTTCAGTCCACTCTCCTTCCTCCTTCAGTCTTTCCTGCCTCATTCTCCCTTCCTTCCACTGCTTCTCTTCCCTCATGCCAGTTTAAGATATCCATTCTCTTGCCTCCTTTTTTGCCTTTCTCATCTCTCCGGCTTTTTATTTTTTTCTTCCTTGCCTCTCATCTTCCCTCACACTTCCATTTCTTTCATCATCTGTTTTTCTGTTTCTCATCCTGCTTCCATTTTCCTATTCTTTTTCCTTCCTCTTGTCCTCTTTTCCTCCTTACTTCATCTCCCCTGTCTCCACCCCACCTCTCACCCCGCCCCCCTCCTGTATCCACCTCCTTAGTTCACCTACGCCTTGAATACTGTGTTCAGTTTTGGTCACCATAATTAACAATAGAAAAGGGGGAGCTTTGAGGCAGACAGCATAGGATGATAAATACTATGCAAGGAATGAAGAACAAATTATACGAGTAACGTTTGTAATACTGTAACTAAATCACTTTAACCCGTCATGGGTAGACTAGTGTACAAGAGTATTTGATCCAAGTATGTACAATCTTCACAGTGCTTTATAACATGGCAGCTGATAAGTACAGGACTGTGATTCGGTTCCAACATCTGAAAGTTTCTTTGTTAATAGTCTGGTTTCTAATTTCCACCCATGCACAGTCATAGCTGAATAGAAAAAAAAAATGAAATCATTTCATCCAGATCTCGGAAAAAAAAAAAAAAAAAAAAACACCTGCACAACATCGTTTTGCAAATAACGGCATTTTTCCTTGACAGAGTAACCCGATGCAGAATGGTTTTCTGTTCATTCTTGCCTTTGAAATTTCAGTGACAGTTTTTGTATGCTGTGTGATGGACCTTCTCACTTTTTCTTGTCTACTTCAGCTGGAGGGAAGAGCCTTCCTGCTTTACTATTATCTTTGGATTATATATATATATATATATATATATATATATATATATATATATATATATATATATATATATATATATATATATATATATACATACACACACACACACACACACACACACACATAAAAGTCAGTCTTTTCGGAAGTGAACAGCCTCGAAAAGACCAATATGTTGTTGATTGTTCTTGTTAATAGTCATTTGTACTGCATCGCTTTGGACATCCTCTTTTTCTCTCCCACCTCTTTGGTCCTCCTCCATTCCTCCACTTCTCTCCCTCCACCGTCTCTCCACTTGATCCACACACTTGCCTCCACTCTACTCCATCACCTGTCTAATCAATCTTCCTTTCTCATCCACAGGTGAGTCCCAACACCTGCCCGTCGCATCCATATAGTCTGTGAGTACCAGCCGTCCTCGCTTGGTGGGGGAAGACGGAGTGCAGAGGTAACGCTATAGTGGGGGAAGAAAAGTGGAGGAGAGGTTAGAAGAAGGGGAGAGAGGGAGGGGGAGAACGGCAAGAGGAGAGACGAAGTAAGGTCAGACAGGAAAAAGGGAGGGAGAGATAGCGGAGGAGAAAAGAGAGAAGACTGGAGGGAGGAAAGCTGGAGAAAGACTGAAAAAAAGTGGAAGGAGAGAAGGAGGTGTGGAGGCAGGGAGGAAAGTGGAGAGAAGGTTGAGTACTGGAGGGAGGAAAGCTGAGGAAAGCTTATAAGTTGTGAAACTGAGCCATTGTTGGTGATTATTGGAGAGAGAGAGAGAGAGAGAGAGAGAGAGAGAGAGAGAGAGAGAGACAGACAGACAGACAGACAGACAGAGACAGACAGACAGACAGACAGACAGAGACAGAGACAGACAGACAGGCAGCAAACAGATAGAGGGGGGAGGGAGAGGAAAGACTGAAGGGAGGAGAGTCGAGGAAACATGAGGGAAGCGGAGGTTCAAAGCAAAGGCTGATGATGGGGATATGTCTGGGAGAGAGAAAGGGAAATAAAGGAGAGTGCAGACACGAGGAAGGAAAGCTGAGGAAGGTTAGGAAAAAAGGAATAAGAATTGTAGGGGAGAAAGGAAAGTGTTGGGAAGGAAAGAGTAGAAAGAAAACTGACTTGAGGGGAAGGATGTTGAGGGAAAGTTAATGGAAGTATGAAGCAAAGGATGGTGGACAGCATAGGAGGGAGAGAGGGATGGAACTGGAGAAAAAAGGGGAGACTGGGAGAACTGGAAAGACGAATACTAAGGGAAGGTAACAACAGAGGAGGTAGTTCGCAAGAGTGGTCAACAATATATGTGCGAGAGGGGGAGGGAGGTGGAAAGATGAAGGATGACTGGAGGGAGGAATGTTAAGGGAGGTTAGGAGAGTGAGAGAGGGGTACGGGACAAAGATTTATTTATTTCCTGTTGTGGGAGAGGGACAGAAGGAAATAGAGAGAGGAGATAAGATAGAAGGGAGGAAGCCGAGAGAGAGGTGATGAAGAAAGATCAATAAAAGGGATAGGAGGTACTGATCAAAGACTAGTTTATGTTGGGTGAGGAAGGGAGGCATGTGGAGAGACTAATGAAGACTGGAGGGAAGAAAGCTGAGAAAATGTAGGACAGCAGGTAGGTGGTGTTTGGGAAGGAGAGAGAGAGAGAGAGAGAGAGAGAGAGAGAGAGAGAGAATTCTGGGGATGAAGGAGGGAGAGATGACAGGTGTCTATATCTGTATCAGTCTGTGTCAGATCTGCTGCGGGACTGGATATCCTCCTCGGAGGGAGAATGTCAGTCAGAAGAACAAATCACAGGGTTTGTAGTGAGAGCAATGCATGTCAAAGTGAGTTTGTTGCAATGTCTATGTTTGTGTGCGTTAGGAGTCCATTTATAACCTAGAGATAAATTGGCCATATGGAGAGAATGGAGACTGACAGAATGACTAGAGGAGTACATTCGAGTGACGTTGAGGGGAAGATAGGAAGAAGAAAACCGAGAACGAAATGGAGGTATGGCGTGAAGAGGTTACCGAAAGAAACTCCAGTGAATTGTAGGGAGGGCAGCAAGACGGCGGAGAACAAGATGACATGGAGGTGATGAGTTTGTGGCTGGCTCCTCTAGGACTGAGGCGTCTGGCCATATATAGAGAGACTGAGTAATATCATTGCTCTGAATGGCCAGGATGTGAACACTTGCTATCGCCAAGGTGTGTATATCCTGGTACGGGCAGCTGACGTCACTCGGCTCAGGTGTCCATCTACCCAAGACGAGTACCAGAGTAACCCCGATGGGAGAGTAACCGTGGGGCCCTGGATCATACAGTGGCCTTGTGTCCCGGGATTGTCAAACCGATAAAGACTCAAAAACCTCAGTCACGGAGATGAGCACCGTGGGCAAGCGCCTCATGGCGTTAGCCTCCATCTTTACCTTTTTCGGCTGGATTCAAACCCATGCCCTAAGCTCCACGGATTGACAGGAGAACACGATAATCACTGAGCCACCGTGGGTCTGGGAAGGAAGGAGAGGGCAGGGAGGAGGTGGCTCAATCGGTAGAGAGGTGGCTTGCAGTCCTAACGGACCCAGGTTCAAATCCCCGCTGGGGCATGGAACAGTTTATGGATTTGAATTTCATAAAAAATTGACTTTACTGATCTACCAGAAGACCCGCCGACATGTCGTAAAAACACCCCCGCCAATACCAATACACCAGTCCTGTGTGAGACAGCCCTAGCATGTATTCAATATATGTGGGTGGTAACGCCGAAGTGATAACATATGGAGATGTAGGGGGACTACTGGGCCTTGGGGATATGCCCGGGGGATATGCACTGAAGCCTTTGCCCAGAGTCGGACACATAAAAAAAAAAAAAAAGTTTAGTTTAGCAGCGAAAGACAGAGACAGACAGACAGACAGACAGAGGTAGGGAGGGAGTGGTTGAGCAAGAGTGGGAATGAGTTAAAGGATTAAAAGCTCTGTGAGAGGTTTACTGGGACTGGAACTTTGTAGTGAACGGTTTTGTCATGTTTGGGTATTTTTAATTAACGCACAATTTGACAAACAGGGTTGAGAAAAGACATGATTACATCCTGACACGCTCATAGACAGCGAGTTAACGGCAAGCCAGGAGTGGAAATAAACGCCAGATATATGCGAAATCTATCGGGCCTGTATGTAAGAAAAAGTGCTTTTTTTTTTTTTTTCAGTTTTACGTCGTGTCCCCTTTTTTCGATAGGGGCTAAGGCGTTGGTTTTGGAGCGTGTAGCACTTTATGACGGGATGCCCTTCATGATGTCTACCAGTGACCCTTGGGAGCGCTCTAACCAACTGGGCCACGGCTGCTACAACCAGCTAGGTGACAGGAGGGCGCTACCTCTCGCAACAAGGCAGCTTACCCGGGCGCGGCGCGAACTCACGACTCCTCGGACTCTAGTCAGGCGCTCTACCACGGAGCCGCCATAATTAAAGGAATTTACATCTCGTCTGTAAAGAATAAGAGAATATTCACCTTTTTTTTATATAATGAATGGAGGAAGGAAAAACAAAGGAAAAACAAAATGTCCATGTGCCTAAAGGAATCCTCCATTCATAAAATACTTATAACAATTGGATTTAAAATCGAGAGGATTAAATGTATGTGGGAAGCAACTCCCAGGAAGTGAATTCCAGAGAGTAGTAGTTCTGGGGATAAATGAATTTTGATAAGCAGAGGTTCTGCATTGTGGGGGAGAGAGTGTGAGTTCATGGGCGCTCCCAGCTGCCCGAGTATTTCGGGAGAAAATGTGAAGGGGAGGCACAATTGAAGCCAGTTCGTTAGAGCACTTACGGTAAAAATATCGATAAAATAATGCTAAAGAAGCAACATCTCTACGTACTGATAATGGAGGAAGGTCCTGCGTTATGGCAGGATTATTGATTAATCTAATGGCTTTATTTTGAATTTTGTCCAACTGCCTCAATGCAACCGCTCCACATCCACTCCACAGTGGTGAACAGTATTCGATCTGAGAACGCACATGACTTTTGTATATTGTGGCCATCTGCTCGTCAGTGAAGAACTCACGAACTCTGTACATAAGTCCCAGTTTTTTAGAAGCATTTTTAGCAAGGGATTTAACATAAGCTGTCCAGCTTAGGTTGGGGTTTAGAGTAACACCTAGGATATCAATTGTAGTGGATATGGGAATACTGACATCATTTAAAATTATGTGAGAGTCTGAGGGATTCTTTCTGTTGGAGAAATTAATGTATTTAGTTTTCTGAGCATTAAATGAGACCAGATTTGTTTGTCCCCATTGATTAATATTAGAAAGGTCCTGGTTCAGAGAAATAGTTGTGTTTATTTAGGAATTTAAAATATCAAATTTTGTAAAGGAGGTACTAAATGTGAAAGAACTATGAAGGGTTGAGTCATCAGCATAAGAGTGTATTGGGTTGTGAGTGACAGATAGGAGGTCATTTATATGAATGAGAGAGAGGGTTGGCGCCAAAACTGATCCCTGAGGTACGCCAGCATTTATGGAATGAAACTGAGAATAAATTCCATCTACCATGACCCGTATTTTTCTGCTATGAAGGTAAGAAGAAATTAGAGGAACCAGTGATGCAAGGCCATGGTGTGACATCTTAGACAATAAGGCCCGGTGCCATACTCTGTTAAATGCTTTTGAAATATCAAGTGCTACTGTGTGTGTTTCACCATGTTGGTCTATTGTTCTGTTAATCTGATGGGTAAGAAGGCAAAGAGTATCTGCAGTTGAACGTTCCTGTCTAAATCCATACTGCCGATCATTGATCAATTTGATTTCTAGATGCTTGACTATGTGTTCGTTAATTAATGTCTCAAAAACTTTACCGAGAACGGAAGTTATTGCAATTGGTCTATGGTTTGATGGATCAGAAGTTGCCCCTTTTTATGAACAGGATGAATATTTGCTTCTTTCCAAGGGGCTGGAAAAATTGAGGTACGGTTGCATAAGCGGAAAAATTTTGCTAACACAGGAGCCAACACTGAGGAGCAATTTTTAAGTACTATTGAAGGAATTTCATCTGGACCAGTGGCTTTGTCTGCTGATAGAGTCTGTAATACGACTTGTACGTATCTGGTGTGAATCATGAAAGGAGGTATTTGAGGGGAATCAAAATCAAGTACAGGAATATTATGATTTTCTGAATTTAGGGTTGAGTTTGTTGAAAAAATGTCAACAAGAAGGTTGGCTTTTCCTACATACACCTACAGTATATACAGTACTGCTCAGAACCGTATCTATTTAGTGTTGAAAGATGTATTTATGTATCAAAGGCGTATGATAGATGTATCTACAGTATATATTATAATGCTGAAAGGCAGCATATATTCAATATAATATACCGTATACTGTATAAATATACTATATATATACAGGTATCTATCTGTCTATCTATATGTCTATCTATCTATCTATCTATACAGTATATATATGTGTGTGTGTGTGTGTGTACTGCTATAAATTGTACGAGTGGAAAAGCAAAGTATCAATCCTGGTACGATGGTGTATTTTTGTTGGTTTGTTTTACCATCTCGGACTAAAGATGTATCTGGTTGTGAGCTGCATCTCTAAATAATCTGCTAATGACATACAGGGCTCGCCTTTATGACACTTACTACTGAAAGCAGCATATTTTTTAAGTGGAAG
>NC_136978.1:22154505-22342005 GCF_032717465.1 Coenobita brevimanus
AACCTCTTCATTACGAGGACGTATTTCTGATTTTATTCCTGCTGTCTTCGGACGATTTCATTCAGTTCGTGGGAAGCCTCTTACACTGAAATGATTGATGACACCTGGTTCTTACGTCTACACTCAAGAAATATCTTCTAGGATGCATACAGTCGTCCAGAGACAATAAGAATAAAATAGAAAATACGTCTTCTGACTAAACGGTCAAATATATTAAGAGAAACATTACAACACTCTCAGATGCCTATGACTCACTCTCTTTTGAACAGAAACGCTTGACGTCAACAGGAAAAAAACACTAGAGTTGTCGGGAACTTAAGAGTGTTAATACCACCACTATTAACACCCTCGGGCTCCCATACCCACTCTCAGCTGAATAGAAACGTTTGACGTATGCATAATAGAATGCCAGAGTTGTCCTGAACTTCTTACACAATACAGTTGTGGACATAGATACTGATCCACTTCAGTACGATAAATGACGAGAGAGCAATCTATTCTGAAAACCAGTAATGCGATCTTGGGAGGCTTGGCAAACTCCAGAGTGTTATGTAAGAGTTTCATAGAAGTTGGACTAAAAACAGAGTGAGATTGTTGACCTGACGCGTACCACCGTGTCAGCAGCCTACAGTCAGGGACAGTAGTTTGCCAAATTTTCCATCACTTCTGTTCATCCCTATCTTCTGCTGGCTAGTGTTTGTAGGCTGAGAGAGGTTTATAGCTCTCTAGGTCCACTGATGACTCTTTGATTAGATGCATCAGGAAAGAAAGAATTGGATAGGCCCTAACAATGAAGGAGAATCGGTGGAATTGCAGGCGAAATATTGTGCCAGACTGCATGTCTATACATCGGCATATCGCTTGGCTCAACACAAACTCATATTGTCCAGTTGTTCTTCACGTTTTCTATTCTTTCTTTCAAACCTCGGATGATTTTTTTTATGAGAGACTACGAGCTGGTGGTGATAGATACAGTCTTCCTGATCCCTTCACTACAAAGGATGTTTCTTGACTTCAGTAAAATGGTCTGGTGAGTGCATGTGTAAAATGAAAAATACGAAGCCATAATGAAAGGCTTAGCAGGGGACGGCTTTCTTTTCTTTTCCTCTTTTTTTTTTTTTTTTTTAGACATAGAGCATCTCAATGTTAGTCCGTCATACTAGAAAACACGATAAGACGAATGTGGCTACAAGCATGTTTGAGAATATAGTGACTGTTTGGGGAAGAGCTTTTTACACCAGAGACAGATTGAGACATAATGACGGACGAACAGGCAAACATAGAGAGAGAGAGGGGGGGGTTGCAAAAACAAACAGACGACAAATGCACAAAAACAAACAGACGACAGACACACACACACATACACACACACACACACACACACAGTCAGAGACAGAGACAGAGAGAGGTCCATGGTTGCACAATATTCTGTACCCAAAGGTATTAATTCTAAGCTCTGTGAATACAGTCTATTCAGACAAACTGCTTACGTGTGTGTGTCTGTGTGTCCAAAGCTTTCCATATCCGTGTCAGTGAATGGGTAGACAAACAGACAGGGTATAAAGAGAGATTTTTGAGAAACATCGGGAGTCAGTTTAGGGGTATTTCCTTGGGGGAAACAGCCTAGGTATATAGATAGATAGATTTATGGAAAAAAGTTATATCAACATAGGTACAATTACCAGACGTTTCTGAGATAGTTACTGATGACCTGGATTGAATATGAGAGAGACCATTTTCCTCCATGAGATCATCAGTAATTGCAGGTCCGTAATAATGGATAATTGGAATTATTTTGATATATAATTTTACTCAAAACTGTGCCCTAGAATAGCGTTCTGAAGCTTCTCAAAAGTTTCCCTGCACACCCTGTACAAATACATACACATATAGACAGACAACAGAAATTCAGACAGACAGATGTACAAGTAGAGCTAGACAGACAGATAGATGATAGATGAACAAAGAAAAAGTTGATACCTCATACTTTCTCCGTGTCCTCCATGACCACACGCATTATCTCTACTCTGTCACTATCTCTCCCCTATCAGTCACTTCCTCACCTCCCAGCCTTATCAGTCTTATCACCTAGTTAATTCATACATCCTTCCTCCCCCTTTCCACTCCCTCCCCCTTCCCTTCCCTTCCCTTCCTTTCCCTTCCCTTCTCTGTTCTCCCTGCCCTCTCCTTCCTTCCATCCTCTCCTCCCTTCCCTGTCCCTGTAACTTTCATCTTTTTCCCTTTCTCTTTCTTCCTCTCCTTTTCTTTTCCCCTCTTCCTCCTCCCTCCCCCCATCCCTCCCCTCTCCCATCTTCCCTCTCCTCCCCCTTCTCTCAGTCCTCCCTTCTCTCGTCCATTGTCGCGATCTCGTGAATGATGTTATCTCTCTCTCTCTCTCTCTCTCTCTCTCTCTCTCTCTCTCTCTCTCTCTCTGTCGAGGTTTGCTCTATGGATGGAGATAAAGAGGGGAGGAGAGGGGACAGGAGAGGCAGAGTGCAAGGTAAAGAGAGTGAGTTAAGGGGTAATTAGAGAGGCAGGAGTGAGTGGGAGGGGAGGGGAGAGGGCAGGATGAAGGGAGAGAGGGGAGGGGAGAAGTTGGTGAGGTGGTGGAAGAAGGAAAAAGGGAAGAGGGTTGTGAAAGAGGGAAGAGGTCATGAAAAAAAAAGAGTGAGGAAGGGAGGAGAAAGAAAGAGGGAGGATGGTGAAGGGGAGATGTGGTGAGGTATGGGGATGAGAGGAGAAGAGAGGAGGGTGGGGAGAAGTAAGGGGAGGAGGGAAGAGGGGGCGAGTGAAGGAAAAGGGAAAACGGGAGGGTAGAATGTAGGAAAGAAAAGAACAGAACAGAAAAGAGGCTTAAAGAATATAGGAAGAAGGTAAATGAGAAGGTAGGGAGGAAAAACAAACTGAATATAGATTTAAAAAAAAAAAATGAGAAGAAAACTTAAAGACAAAATAAGAAAAGCGGAAGACGAGGCATGGAAGAATTTTGCCCACGTGTTAAAACTGATCATAGTTAGGATAAAATAGTTTTAGCCCAAGTTTGACCGAAACTGTATATCTTCATAATGAACAGTTTCAATATGTGGGTATAATTCTTCCATATGAACAATATACGCCACTGCAAAATCACAACACAAAATAAATGAAAAGCGCACAAGAGAAAGGATGAAAGAAATAAGGAGAAAAAAGTAAGAAAGAATGATTGTTGAGAGGATGAAAACCTGGAGACTAAAAAATGGAAGAGCAAGAGAAGATCAAAGTGGAAGGAATAGGTTATACATTATGCCACTTAAACCCCGCCGGATGGCTTAGCACACTCAGTACCAAGATTGTCTGAGTGGTTTATTCTTTCCCACGAGCATTCTGTTCTGCTCAGTGAAGAGCTCTTGTAAAGAAAAAGTTAACTGAGGCAAAACTTAACCCATCTAGTCTTCCCCAGGTTGAATGCAAGTCAGCAAATAACAAGAAAAAAAAAAAAAAAGTCATTGTATTGAGGAGAAGTAACCCGTTCAGTACAATGGCGGCGTTTTGTACCTTTGTAGTGCAGCTTAATAGATTTTTTTTTTTTATATAATTGATTTGGAGGTCCCCCTCGTACGGGAAAAATTAATGAAGCCTATACCTAACCCACTCAGTTCGGGAAGTCTATCATTAAGGTGCATAAAGTCGTCAGTATATAAGAAGGAACTATAAGAAACGCACGTTGAAATCAGTGAATCCATCTGAGCCCCTGAATCACAAGTGCTGGAGAACTGGTGTGTGAATTATAGACACTGTGGACAGAAAAGAGTTTTGCTTTCACTTCCACTAGGCGTACTTCAGCTGGTTTATTTGTAGATCAGGGATGAGGGGCGGGAGGGTCCTGAATATTTTTACGATCGATTACCTGACGTGACTTGGCTTTCTTTATGGAGGAAGTACTGGAAACAGAAAATTTTGCCTCCTCCTTTCCATTTTCTTCCTGCAGATAGAAAAGTTCAACGTGCTATAATTTCCCTCGCGTAACTATTTTCTTTTCTTTCTTTTTCATTTTTTCTTTCCCCTAGAAGCAGGAGACAAGGGACCTACACTAATTTCCTTGTTCCTTCCGCAAACACAGATCATGGTTATCACAGGGAAGCGATGGTAAATACATTCAAGAATCCCACCGCAGAATCCCACACCAAGGTATCGAGTAGTACGATTAACAAGTACGTGGCACACTATGATTTGCAGTAGTCATTTCTTTTCGATTTTTTTTTTTTTTTTTGTACTTTAACATTGATATACCCGCTTTTTTTTTTTTTTTTTTGGTCTGTCTAGCTTGGTTGTGAAATGTTTGTCAGGTGCTTGAGTAAAGGCGAGAGTAAAAACACACAAGCAACTCCCACTACTGTATGATTGTTAAGTGTTTAGTAGCCGTTGAAGTAAAAATAAAACTGTGAACAAACAAAACCTCATACAAACTTAAGCCCAAGTAAGTTAATGAATACGGTCTTGGAACCACAAGGACAGAAGATTAAGCCAGGAAATTACAGACACTTGACAGAAAGGAGGTTTGTTATTCAGGATTCTATTTACGTTACTTTGAGACGGTATTCTAATTGACGCTGTAGGTTTCGTAACACCTTATTCTTTGCGATTTATTACGCCAATAAGACCTTGATATTTTCTTGACTATTGATTGTCTTTCTAATATCGTCATAGCTTACATCATTAACGTACCAGAGGATATCGAGGAGCAACGTGCAGAACAATTCACCGAGGAAAATATGTTACAAAGTTTCCATCGCCACTAGAACTTGGCTGCTAGTAAAATCTAGTAATAATCAGATTGGAAGGCATCTCGCTGTATTATTTCGGGACGCCAAAAATGTAAAGGAAAAATTGTCAGGTATATACTACTTCTTAATGAATCCAGCTTTAGGCACAGAATTTATGGTCCGTCTTCTGAGACCCACCTCCTATGCACCAAGTAGCGTCACAGCTTCAGCACTAATATCCACCAACCATACTGGGTACACATTAAGGCTGTTTCATTCAGGGCTGGTATGATGGTGTTAGTGGGGGAGCTTTTATGAATTATCAGTGGGTCGTGTGGGAGATCAGTGATGTTTGTCTTAATGAGTCAAATCACCATACCATTCCCTGCCCCAGCCTGGGTTCGAAATCGCATCCTTGCAGACAGCAGATTGCCTCTCTAACCATCTGAGAGGGTTATATATGTAGATGAGGAGATAAAGCTGTGGCTTCCCTTGCCTCTGATCTCTCTATCACCAATACTTTACACCTGATGCAGTCCGTTACTCTTTCACTCCTCTCTTGGTACAGAAATTATTCCAGTCATGCAGGTTCATATAACAATAATATCTACATCAAAAACAGCGTCATCAACATTAACAACATCGACAGTAACGTCAACAATAACAGCATCCATGATAATAAAAACAACAACAACAACGAATGCAACTGCAAAAACATTACCACCACATACAACACAAACGAAAACAACAATAACAACAAAAACATGAACCGCAATGAAAGCAACATCAATCAGCAACAGTTACAACAACAACAAAACACCACCACAAGTACTCATAACAGGCGAGGAAAAGTTCGTATTGCCTCAGGGGGAATTCGCACAAGTTTCAGGAATGAAGACAAACGAGGAAGGAGAAAGAGGCGTAGTTTTCTGTTTCGTGCATGCAGCTTTGACATCGTAAGATCTTATTATTCCTCTCTTGGTGGGGACAACTCTAGTGCTTTATTTCAGCCAACGCCAGACTACTTTCTTCAACTGGTAGTGATTCATAGGAGCCTGTGTCACTAATATCACCATTAACCGTTTCATATTCGAGATAACTATAATATTCGATTCTAGCTAACACAGTGTGGTTTACCTCAGCTTGAAGGGAATCACTGGAGCTTGAGAGAGTAATTCCAAAACACTGGGAAGACAAAACAGGCGTATTGACGTATCGTGAAAGACGCATATTATTCCTTACACTACTATGACATCTTAATTTTGTTCCTGTCATATCCAGATGGTTATATTCAGCTAGGAGATGATTATATTCAGCACAGGAGATTCTTTCCAAAATCTGGAAGGGGTAGATATAGGTCCAGCCTCTGTTCTACATTGCAAAGGTTTTCTCCAAAGATGAACAACATTGTGTGGAGACAGCAAAAGTAGAATCTAAATCAGGGAGGGCGGAAGTGGTACGGACTTAAATATATATATATATATATATATATATATATATATATATATATATATATATATATATATATATATATATATATATATATATATATATATTTATTTATTTATCAAAATTCAGGTTTAACATAGAGTGTAATCTGGTTTGTGTTAAAATGTTGCCACATCATTTGGCTCTTTAGGCTGATAATATGAAACTCTTAGCTCTTTTCAGCTTTAAGATATAGTTAATGAAGCACAAGTGGCTAAATCGTCCGAACCATCCCTACCAGTGGTGATGGTTCGGACAGAACGGTGGGATGGTTCGGCCATATGTATTATTCGGCATATTCTTAAGATTATATTAGTTGGATTGGGTAAAAACAAATATTTATTAATTCAAAGATATTTCATTTTCCTAAAGTACAATATTAAATTTCAGAATCCAAATGAACCACTTGATATTTGTTTAAAAAAAAAAAAAAAAAAACTAATATTTTTATAACTGAAATAACCTTCACCAGATTTACTAATAAGTGACTTAACCTCTTAATTACTGCTTCAAAATTATGCATAATTAACCTTTCTCTCTCTCTGTCTCTGACTTCACTTTTCACTTTCTAGGCCTTATTTCAGACTGACTAACTTAAGACTGTTAACGCATATTGTAGCCTGCAAAACTGATATAGAAGTTGTATTACCCTTTCCTTCTTTCTACACTTTCAGGAATAGGTTAAATAAACAAAACGATAAATATGTATTCCCTGATAACTCTTAAGAATGGTGTTTCACCATCTGTTCAAGTACAAATGATCAAAAGTAACGTTATCATTTGATAAGGTCATAACTTGGTAGTAGTGGAGGGATAGTTCTGCCTGTCCGAACCATCCCCCTCCTCAACTGTCCGAATCATCCCGAATCTATGCAATTAACCGTTGGGTACCTTCTTGTTTCACACGAGAGAGTTTAACATTCGTTTTTCATAGCAATAGTTTCTGCATGCAACACAGATTCACCCTGATAATGGACAGTTCTCTGCTTGGCATATTCATAAAGGTAGAGCTTACGAGATACACTCAAATTATAACACAGGGGATGCAAAAAAACATAAAATCTGACCTGCATCAAAAAGTGAGGCGCTTCTAGCTTAGATGTTCCGTGTGGTCGAAGTAAACAAACTCTCCCACACTCACACAAGATCACACTGCCCTAGGTCCCATACGTTTCTCAGGGAATGCACTGTCCGAACCATCCCACTGTCCGAAACATCCGACTGTCCGAACCATCACCGCCCTCCCCTAACATCCTTTGGTTGAAGGGGTAACTACATAATGGAAATAAGAGAAATACTGTCATTCATCATATTTTATGATGAGTTAATTCTTCTTGCGTGGCGAAAAAATGCTGAATCACCGAGCATGTCAAGGTTACATTAATTTACAGTCTGACTTACCAGACGGCTCATAACTCTGTTAGCATCGTTACCTCTTCAGTCGGAAGATGAATATTTTACTTCATATTAGATAGCGCTGGACTGTTCTATTTTGCCCCAAGTTAAGGCTTCTGAATCAGTGAGACGTGAAGCAGCTTTCATTAACCCCTTCAGCACAAGAGGCCTTTCCTGTGCTGAGTGAAATAATATGAGGGTAGCCAGTACATCCGCGGAATAAAGAAGTTACAGCATCATCATCCGATTAAAAATCATATTATTTCCCGCGAGCCAGTTACCCTCAGGCTGCCATACTGAGGCTGAGAAAACCTAGTATTTTCATATATAAAACCTTCATCTGTCTACCCACCACTGTCTTCACGTGACTTGCTCTTTGCCTACTGAAACACGCAACTCACCCCTCGGCTATTCTTGTTGTCCTTCATTCATGGCCTTGCTTGGAATCATGTTAAAGCTCTATTCATCATCTAAAATGAGCTTTTTTACTTATTCAGCCCTGCGCTATATGTGGTTGTGGGAGGAGGGGGAGACTGGGTATAAATGGGGAGGGGGGATCCCACTCAGTGATCTCGTCGATATAGTGGAAGCAGTGACTTGACATCCTAACTTTTCTACTCTTCTGACTTTCATTGACGTCATTACTCTTGACCTAAGTGTTGTTTTATGGGCACACAGTACCAGGTCATTTTCACATACACACACACACACACACACACACACACACACACACACACACACACACACACACACACACACACACACACACACACTCATCCTTCATCGCCTATCTCTGCCATACAAAGGCTTAGCGGTGCCTTTATTCTCACACGCATACAATTGGTCACGCCTGCAACGGCTTCCTTATTCTGAGCCTCTTCCTGCTGCCACTTATAGTCATCAGTATGCATTATATCCTGGTATCTCGGAATGAAAGGACGTTAATATGAACTTGGAATTTTTCCTTGAATTGGACTGTGTGTGTGTGTGTGTGTGTGTGTGTGTGTGTGTGTGTGTGTGTGTGTGTGTGTGTGTGTGTGTGTGTGTGAGAGAGAGAGAGAGAGAGAGAGAGAGAGAGAGAGAGAGTTATGGTGCGCAGGCAGAAAATGAGAAAAAATGCTACAGCAAATCTCACATCCAATCAAAAGCAGAGACAAACAAACGGATAACCCGAAAAGCAGTGACAGGCAGACTAACAGACTAGGCAGGCAGATACACATAATGCTAGGGCTAATCAGACACATAGACATTCAGACAGCTCAAGAGCCAAACATTATAAACATTATAATACAAACAGTAAGAAAAATGAGAAAGGCAGACAAGCACACGGACAGACAGACAGACAGACCGACAGTAAGGCAATCATGGACAGAGACACAGACAGACAGATAAATGACCAGGCGAACAGACAGAGAGAAAGAAAGACAAACAGACACATACAAACAACCAGACAAATAGGAAAAAAGCAAGACAGACACAGAGAAATACAGATAAACAAACAGAAACCATGCAAAATCCTAAAGCCTGACAAATGTCCATACAACCAAACAAAACGTACACACACACACACACACACACACACACACACACACACACACACACACACACACACACACACACACACACACACACACACACACACACACACACACACACACACACTCACACACAGAGTGAGAGTACAAAGGAGTACAAAGAAATGCAAACAGCAACAGTCCTTCTGGTCCTTTCGAGGCTGCTTGTTACAGAGTTGACTATAACTATCTATCTATCTATCTATTGCCAGATGCCATAATCCCGTAAGGGGTGGCCATATGACTCTGAGTTATTTGTTTTACAGGGAGGGGCACTAACCCTCCACCAACCCACTTGCTGACACGTAGGGAGCGAGATCTAATTCTACATGCTGAAGGATAAGGATTGTAAAGTAAGAAGGCTCCCCCCGCCTCCAAACCCTCCAGTTAAAACTGGCAGGAAAAGTGATAAAAACCAACATGCAGCATGGAAAACTGACATAGAAATGTCATAGGAAAGACTGAAAAGGAAAAGTAACATTCTGTAATACTTTATCTATAAGCTACCAGTATGAATGACCTGAAAGAGAAAGTAATAAAGTAAAATGAATGATCAAAGAAGAAATAAAAGAAATAACTAAGGCACGACATTATGTATGGGTACAGTGAGTTAACGGGGCGTCTGTAGACACAGCGTGGAAACCTCACAATGCACAGCGTGGATGTTCGGGCGTGGTGCGGCACAGAGAGACGGAATAGCCAGACAAATATCCAGTCATAAAAAGACGAAATAGCCAGACAGACACATGCAGACTACCAGGTAAAAAAAAGAAATGAGACAGCGAGACAGACGCCATGCACATCATCCCGGCCAACCCCTGACCACAAAATAATATTCCCCGATATACCTCACAAAAACAAGAGGAAAAAGAATTAATAGCACTCATCCCCAGCCTCTGAGGGATGCGTCAAAAACCACAGAAAAAAAGGAGCGAAAAAAAAAATGATAAATCGGGAAATCTCTGTAAACACGAGATTTGGTGGGTAAAGAAAAGAAGAAAAAAAAAAAGTGGGTGAAATATTAAAGACTCGGGTGGAAAAATATAATACCATTTTTCTCTCTTTTCTCTCTCACTTTTTTTCCTTTTATCTGTGAGGCCGAAAAAATATTGGGATGAACTGGGGAGTTTCCGAGTCATTTTTTGAGGAAGTCGTAAATATCGAATCTCTGAGGCAAAAATCCGGAGATGTGCAGAATTAATGCGGGGGAAGAGAGAGAGAGAGAGAGAGAGAGAGAGAGAGAGAGAACGGTAGGGAAAGTGATGGAAATTGTAAGTGGAATAAGATGAACAGCAGGGAGGAGGCAGACAGTAAAATGAGAGAGAGAGAGAGAGAGAGAGGGGGGGGGGACAAACAGAAAGACAGACAGACACAGATAATGAGAATCGTTAAATCTAAGTGAGGTATATATTTCAGAATTAAAGATAAAGAACGAGAGAAATGAAAAGAAAAAGAAAAACTCATTCCCCCTCTTCTCTCCCGCCTCATCCTTTGCTCTCTCTCTCTCTCTCTCTCAAATTTTGGCCTCTCAAAACAAAATATACATATTCACGAGTGTTTTACCAGGGGACGTCAACTGAGAGAGAGAGAGAGAGTATTTGTGTCTTTGTGTATGCTTGTTTGTTTGTTTGTGTGTGTGTGTATGTGTGTGTGTGTGTGTGTGTGTGTGTGTGTGTGTGTGTGTGTGTGTGTGTGTGTGTGTGTGTGTGTGTGTGTGTGTGAGAGAGAGAGAGAGAATCTGTTCCTTTGTGTTTGCTTGTGTGTGTGTGTGTGTGTGTGTGTGTGTGTGTGTGTGTGAGAGAGAGAGAGAGAGAGAGAGAGAGAAGAAAAATATACCAACTTATATCAACCACTTTCTCATACACACAATACATTCTTATTGCACTACCTTGACCCCCCCCCCCGTCTTTCTCTCTCTCTCTCTCTCACACACACACACACACACACACACACACACACACACACACACACACACACCGCGGCCTCATTTCTCAGGCGTTGTGTCCCAGGGAGTTTGTTTTTAAGATTTAGTAAACATACTTAACTGTTTATTTACTTATGCAGCTCCCTCAGCCAGACCACAGTAGTTTGTATTATCTCGTTGCTATCTCCAGACGGTTTTATTCAGCTCAGGATATACTTTTCAGGCTGGAAGGGTTATATAAGACTTTCATTAACCTTTACCAGCCAAAGGACATGTTTTATGTTTTACTGTTGCTATCTTCAGGCGATTTTTTTTTTGTCACCTTAGGTAGTCTTTTCAAGTCTGGGGATTAGCCCTTTTACCTGTGCTGAATGAAATCGTGTTGTACATGTAAGAATGAACTATGAAGCAACGTCATAGTGCTGAAGTGGTTTAGGCGGTGCAGTCGCTGGGAACACATCAACCCTTTCACTAAGAGAACTTAATATCTGTGTTATGCTCCCTGCTACCATACGATGTTACTCTGCCTTGGAAAGGGATCTAGTAGTGAAGGGGTGAACGAAGGCTGCATCTAGCACTTCAGATCCGACAAATCTCTCCTGAGCTGAATGGAATCGACAGGAAACAAGAATAAAGCAAAAAAATCGGCCTGAAGGGGTTAATGGAACAATTTGTCATCTTCTTTCTTACTGCTGTTTACTCCTTTCTTCACTTTCCTGTGCTCTTCCCTTTCAGCCACATTTTCCCCTTCTCCCTGCTTTCACTTTCTCTTTTCTTCCTTTCACACACTATTCTGTCTCACCTCATTTTCCACGTCTTCTTTCCCTACACTTCCTCTCACTCACATTTTTCCTTCTCTTTCTTCTATTTATTCTTTTCTTTTCAGCTTTTGTCCCTAATCTTTCATAGCACATACAATTTCCAATTTCTCTTTTTCATTCCACCTTTCGCACCTCAATTTATATTTTCTCGTCTTCTTCCTGGTCCTGCCTCTTTTCCTTACCTCACCTTTCTTTTCTTTCTCACCTACATTTTTTACGTATTCCAGCTTCCACCTTTATCATTTTCTTTTGTCTTTTTCTTCCTTCCTTCCATTATTTTCTGTGCTTTCTCTTTGCTTCTATTTCTACTTTTCCTCCTCTCTTCTTTTTTCTTCAAGTATTCTTTATTTTTGTCCCTGCTTCAATGTTTTTCTTTTTTCCGTATTTCTCCTTACCCTTCATTCACCCACACTTTGTACTTCCCTTGTTTTTTACCTCTTTTTGTCATCTCACCCGAACTGTAACGCATTCGTAAAACACTCCTTTCACTCATACTTTTCCACATCCCTCTCTTCCTGCTTCCCCCTCATCTTTTTTCATCTCTCTCCTGCTTTTTCTTCTCCTCCATTCTCTCCAGTCCCACTTCCTTCCATCATTTTCTTCCCTTTTCCGATTATTCTTTTTTTTTTAAATCATTCTGACGCCCTCTCCCGCTCATTTCTCCCTCCTCTTCTCCCCTTTATCCTATTCTTCTTCCCCTTTCTCATTATCGTATTGTTGAATCGATATTGCCCCTTACCATAACCTCATTCGAAGCAACATAAAGCCCGTGGCTGTAACGAGATGGTTGTTTGGGTAATTGGTGTTTTAAGACCGTGTTATAATGATTCCGCACTCATCTTTTTACAATTTGGGACTAAACAATAATTTCAGAGGCCTTAATTCTGAACAAGAAGAGGTGCCACGGCACAACAACCAGTCCCCGGCATTCGCTTTAGTGCTGATGTCACATATCAGATTTGGGGTAAATCGGATGAAAATTGACGATTTTATGCCCATTTGAAATTTTAGGCCCGATCCACCCGACATTGACCCCCCCTACCGCTAACTGAGGGGTAACCCCCCTGATGTAATGAGACATGTTATAGGATGCAGATTTGAGAGATGCACCTTTAGGTTTTGGTCTCATGTCGATATGACGAATTTGAAAGGAGTTATGCCGAAAAATAAAAACGATTTTTTTTTTTACTTTTTTTTTTTTCATTTTTTGGGCCTGCAGGCTGGGGCTTGGCCCAATTTGGCCCAAAATTTAATCAGGTGATCAGAAGATCATAGTCCATCATCCCTGTCATTTTAGTCAAAATCGCACCAGTAGTTTTCGCGTGAAATTGTTAACAGACAGACTGACAAACAAACAAACAAACAGACAAGCCGAATGAAAACAGACAAACCGAGCGAAAACCCGCTGACAGGAAACAAGGAGTCTAGATGTACCAAACCCAGATATATGCATAACAGCATTCAGACCAGCTGACCCAGGAAGAGCGTCATTAGGGCATGACAACGGATTTTGACGAGAATAACACGAATACAAAAAGCAACACCAAAATACAAGCAAAGAGAGAGAGAAAAAAAAATTTGCCTCTAGGAAATGCAAATACGTCAACAACGTTTACCCACAAGACAGGGAACACCAGTCTTCTTAGATCTGGTTTCTCTTCACTCCCGCGACCTTCACCTTCTGACCCAATGCGAACTTTCTAGATCAACTCTTTCAAAGGCTATGACCCGAACAGACACCGGTGCAAACATACACAACAAAAAAAGCGACCGGTATCAGACACAAACGAAGTAGTAAGAGTATAAAGACGCCATAGATTATGAAGATAAATCCATTGCTGCTTAATTGCACAGTACGAGTATACTGCTAAGAGTACACAGCTACACTACATTTTTATACAAGCAAGAAACAACCATAGACTAGAAGCCGTACGGTTATTCCTTCCAAGAAAAATAAATCATAAATAATTTAACCAAATTCAAGATCCGTTCATTTCGAGATGCTTGGACACATTACGTTTAAAAGACTGAATATCAGAGGCCGAATGAAATACAGACAGAGAAATACAGTTCCAGAGTTGGCCTGTTGCATATGTGAAGAACTGGAAACATCAGTCAACCTTGCAATAGAGAGTTGGACAGAAAAGAGGTTAGAGTCTGCTGGTAGACGGGTACTACGCACCTCTGCGCATAGGAGGAGGGATGCAAGCAGGCAGTTCAGAATAGCAGTGACCACTGAAGTTGCGAGAGAGAGAGAGAGAGAGAGAGAGAGAGAGAGAGAGAGAGAGAGAGAAATTAAAGATGCAACACTGCAGCGAAGAGGCAGAGGATGAAGAGTCAGTAACATGAGGAGAGTTTAGACGAAAAGCCTCTGACTCCACTCTGTTGAGAAGAACTGTGCATGGGGAGACACACACACACACACACACACACACACATACACAAGAAAGCTGTACTCTACACAGGGGTAAATGCGTAGGTTTTTGTTGTTGTTGTTGTTGTTGCTTAATCCCAGTCTGTCTGACCGAGCAGACACGTCGTCCACAGGTAAGCAACTACTCTACTGGGGCCATCCTACAGGTACAGTAAGCTACATGTACCATACAGGGAACCGGCATGTTCTTATGGTAGACAGCGTCTCTCCAGGGTCGAACCAGGATCCTTCCCCACAGCGATGTGTGGGGATATATGAAGAGATTTGAGGATAGACGCCACAGGTACTCAGCTCCACCCAGGATGCACAGCGCCACCACGTGTAGGCTCCTCGTCGGCACCAGCTACATAGGTACGCTAACACTTACACTGATACACAAAATTAACCTGATACACATTTGCTGATACACCAACACACACCTACACAAGTACAGAAATGATAAATACGGACCGATATATACAAAGACACACAAATAAAGCGATGCACAAATACGTACAGTATATGCACAGATACGTACACAAACCCCATTCACATACATTCATATACACATTTATACGGATAGAAAGGAATGTACAAAAATTTACAGATATGCAAACATATACTATCTATCTATCTATATACCTAGGCTGCTTCCCCCAAGGAAAGGGAGGTAGCCGAGACAGGACGACTCACTCTCCATTTACTCATCCATTCAAACACATTCATTCGCATCTTAGCCCCAAAGGGGAGAACGGACAGATCCTCACCGCACCACACCGCACAAGGGTCAACTGGGCAATGCAATCAGTGACATCCGCAGCAGGGCCCGACAGCAGAACTGGTTTACCCCTGCCACATCATAACAGACCCATCCCCTTACCCGCACACATACACATACACAAAATACACAAATAAAAAGAGCAGCCAAAACAAATACACAGAATTACGTACATGGTATACCTAGAAACACATAGACAGATACATATACGTTTGTACCAACTTACATGACCTAGTCTGCATCTCTCTCTCTCTCTCTCTCTCTCTCTCTCTCTCTCTCTCTCTCTCTCTCTCTCTCTCTCTCTCTCTCTCTCTCTCATAAGCTTTTTTACCTCTACTCCTCATATAGTCTTTTTCTCATATTGCTCTTTTTTTTTTCTTCCTATCTCCTTCTTCTTATACCTTTCTTTGTCTTTATTTTTCCATTCTCATTTCTTTCTGTCCTCTCTTCTGACCAATTTCCTCATATTATTCTTAATTTTCCCTCTTCCCTCTTCTACCTCTTTCACCCTTTTCTTTCACTCTGCTTTTGCCTACCGTGGTACTCCTCATTTTCAGCTTCCTCTTAAATATTGGTCTGTGGGTGTGTGGATGGCTGGGTGGCTCATTTCACTGGGTATGCTGTTGATAGTCGTCCATGTTTTATACTTTGTTGTTTCCGGATCCTGCCTCATCCCATCTGTAGGGGAAAAGGAGGTTCATGATGATGATGATGATGATGATGATGATGATGATGATGATGACGATGATGGTGGTGGTGGTGGTGTTGATGAAGACGACAGTGATGATGATGATGATGAGTTTAGCAAGATCCTATCAGATTTTGGCACTCTTCTTCGACGGTGTAAGAGAACTATGGAGCATAACACTGTGTGGTAGAAGCATGGAATATTCTGCTGTTGTGGGGATGTTCCTTATTTACACATCATATGGTCTGTATATGCATATAGATAGCTAGACAGATAGATAAATAGGTAGGTAGATAGACAGATAGGTAGATAGATAGATGAAGATATGTAGATAGATAGATGGATAGATATAGGTAGGTAGATAGATAGATAGATATTCCATACCTCCACTAGCCTTCACCACGATAACCTCATTATAAGATTTACTATTGCTATACCTGGACACTTTTGTTACCGCACGAGTTAGTGAAGGTAATCCCATTCTGAGAAGTCACTCCTAACCTCAATAAACTCGTGTGGAGGTGACAAGCATGAAGTGAAATACACGTCACACATATTGAAGGAGGTAAGTATACGGCACACATTTGGGAATAACTCCTTCACTACGATGTCTTTTTACTGTCCTCGTATTCCCACCACAGGATTACATTCAGCTTAAGGAAGACCCCTTGCAGTTACTGGGTTTAAAGCATCTGCGGTAACCTCTTCGTTTGCCAGTTGTCTCCCCCGAGGCTGAATAAAATCTTCTGGTAGCAGTAAGAACAACGAATAAAAGATGTCCTTTTGATGGTGTTTACCAAGACATCACACGGTATATGTTGTTCATCCACATTAACCCCTTCAGTACGAGGACGTCATTGCTAGTTTAATTCCTGCTGCCCCCGGATAATTTTTCAGTTAAGAACATACTTTCAGTCTGGAGATGTTTTCTACAGTCTTTATGAGCCCTTTTCCGATTAACAGGTTCTCCTTACCTACATGAAATCGATATTTGGTAGCAAGAATATAACAAGGAATACACCCTCCACCTGAAGAAGACTAAGTATACTGTTGATATGCTGAGTACTTATGGTCCTTAACTGGATGTCATTTGGTAAACATGTTGCTCATCTACAATAACTTTAACCCCTCGATACGTTGATGTCTTTTTCCGTTATAATTTTGATGCTTCCAGACGATTTCACTCAGTCTAGGACGGGCATTCTCACACTGAACGAATTAATTAAGGCAATATCTAACCCCTCCCCAAACTTGAAGCGTCTCTCCAAAAAAATAATGACATCGTCTGGAAGTACCACAAATAAAATTAAACATATTTCACGTCCTGAATATTGTGATGGTATACATGTTCGCAAGACTTCGCCCCGTGTATGTATGTATATACAAATATATATATATATATATATATATATATATATATATATATATATATATATATATATATATATATATATATATATATATACAGTATATATAACCCCTCTCATTGTAGTGCCTTCTCTGTTATTATAGTCCTGTAAAAGTCAGAGGTTTGTGTTCGGTTGGGTGTGAGTACAGAAGCCTAGGAATGTTGATATTTTCACCAATAATACCCTCCCCGTGGTCGGCACAACTCAGGTGTTCTATTCCAGGTAACACCAGACAAGTTTTTTAAGTATGGGTTACAGGAGCCAGAGTCTGAGGTAAACAGCTCACACACACAATGCTCGTCCGTCTCGCTGGTGTTGAGCAATTTCTTCCTTTCTTTATCAATATATTTATCTGTCGTACAATCCTGTGTTGTCCCATCAAGAGCGCAGGGGCACACTTAGGCGAGACATTAATGTGAGTGATAGGTTACTCTTCCCTGAGCAGTGTTATATTTAGCAATAATTTCCATTCATCCCTTAGATATGATTTCTGAAGAGCCACATCTGGTCGGAGAGCCATAACCCACTAGACCACCTAGCGTTCATTTTGGTTTCAAGATTATCTCTCAGTGTAATAAATTATTTCATGGACTAGGAGAAACCCATTGGCTTGTCACTCAGTGCAGTCACCCGAAGGTAACATTACATCAAGTGACTGGATGGTGGGGGCCTCCATCTACCACCTAAATACTCATACATAAGGAACATTTTGAAGGTAAGGGGCATTTTCTCACACCGTTTAGGCTACACATTATTCACCCACATTAAGCATTCGACTCACTCACAGTATATTTCTTGCCCGTATGAAAATCATCTTGCCCCCGCACCCCGGCCTCCACACAGCAAGGCCCTGCGCTGCATATTAATTGCTCCGTCCTGATTTTGCTGGGAAGTATGTGATTATGCAGAGGGGTATTTCGTACTAGTTGAATTTTCCCGGTTTGGGTAATATATTTAGATTTATTCTCTTAGTTTACCATTATTCCTTACATAGGGCAGATAAATAGATTGATTGATAGATAGATAGATGATAGAGAGAGGTAGACATGATAGACAGATACAGGTAAAGATTTAGGCTGATAGATACAAGTATATAGGCAGAAAGATACGAGGTTAGATAAACAGATAGACAAGTGAATGACGTAAATGAGGTTGTTAAGAAATTTTTACAAACTTTTTAATGTAACTAATGACCGAGGTGGTGTGGTGGAAAACTTTCTTGGTGCAGATGTGCATGGTAAGAGGGTCACTGGGTGGGATAGATAAGAAGACAGCAGGCAGGGAAGGCATTAAGGCAAAATGATGAAGTGTGGGAAGGCAGTAGGATTATATGACACTGCAACATCGAAAAGTGAAGGACAGCGTTGTGGAGAAGTTATTCGATCTTTTTAACGCATGATCGGACGAAGGTAAGGTAAGATCAGGGATTAGAAAAATTATCTGTTATTCTACATCGTCTATTTCACACTTAAGGCATGTGTGTCTCTTTCCTCCTTGATACGTCATATGGGAGAGAAGAGTATATACGCCGAGGATCATGCTAAGACTCTCTCTGTTAAGGATATTTGCCAAATGAGGTTGGTGCGAGTAAAAAAGGAGAAATATTTGATGAATTTTTGTCGCCGGCTGTACAAAACACCACTGCATAAGGAAAGAACAGGGAGGCTTTACGTATGGCTGTGTGTGTGTGTGTGTGTGTGTGTGTGTGTGTGTGTGTGTGTGTGTGTGTGTGTGTGTGTGTGTGTGTGTAAGGCTAGTGGACCATAAAACCTTCCACTAACTTATCCCTCATGTCCAACTACATGTTCATCAAAATCATCATCATCATCATCATCGCCATGGCCACAATTAAGCAGTTTTCATTAGTTCTCTAAATTCATGTTCTCACAATAAGCCTTGAAAAGTCAATCTGATTTTTTTCTACTTCTAACCATATGACGACGATAATGTCTTCTTATTGCTCATCATTTTACTGAGCAAAACATAGATATCTGAAACTGGAAGAGTCAGAGATGACCTTCATCGACACTTGTAATACAAGAGACTTTCCTGGTTTGAATGAAATGGTCCCGAGGTAACAACACTATGAGAAAACACCACCGTACTAACGATGTTAAACAGTGAAGACGATCCCCTTCGGGGAAATATATTTGTACTATTGCGGCTAGGGATAGTGCGCCGGCCTCCGCCCATTTATGGTAAACTTGAAGCCGACCAGATAAAAGAAGACAGTACACGTTACAGAAATACCTTGCAGTAGGAGGAATTATGAAGTATTGGTTTTTACGGCTAAGGGAGCCTATTTTACACTAGTTGGAGGCATCCCAATAAACAAAGGGTAATTAGCGACTCCACTCAAATGTCCCCATAATTCCCATGGAACCGTTATTAGGAGGGAGATGGTATGGTGAGGCCAAGGTCTTCTATTCACAACCAAATACTAACATCATTATGTATACCACATACAAACACCATCCCAGCACTTGCCTTGGCCTTGGTCCAAGTCCGCCCTCTAGGGTAAACTCAGCTGACATGAAAACACTCCGCAAAGATGCAGCTTTATTCTGAGACTTTACCTAACCAGTCGCAATATCTTGTCATAATTTAGTTTTTGTTGTTGTTAATGTTGTTGCTTAACCCCGGTCTGTCTGGCCGAGCAAACCCGCTGACCCTATGATGTGGTCCCATTGTTTCCCTACACCTCTGATGTGTCTGTATCTTAGTGTGGGCTGTGCAGTGCTCCAGTATGTGTGTTATGGTGTGCGTGCCTATTCTATAAACGGGGCGCGTGTCATCTTTGGCTCCACCCAACCCGAATCTAAGCTCGTGACTGGGAAGGGTTGGGTGATGTCGTGATGTAAGCCTCGGTGGGTGTACTGGATCAGCTCCGTTAAGGATGCCCCATATGGGTGCATGTCAGGAAGGGGTTAGTATATAGCAACGTACAAACACCACGGACCAACACCACACCAGAGCACCACATTTTTGTATCATCCCTCACGTAACAAGAGTGAGTACTGTACGTTTTACTCGACGTGTGTGTGTTTGCGTGTGTGTTTATGTTTACGTATGTATTATGTATGCATGAATGCATGTATGTGTGTGTCTGTGTGTTTATGTACGTATGTATGTATGTGTATGTTTATGTATGTGTGTGTGTGTGTGTGTGTGTGTGTGTGTGTGTGTGTGTGTGTGTGTGTGTGTGTGTGTGTGTGTGTGAACAAAATGACAAAAAAATTACATCCGCTTTTACCCACCTTTGGTGCAAGGGTTGAGGATTAGTCACGGAATGGCCTATTGCAACTTTAGAACAGTAGGTAAAGGTCACAGGGTCTGATCAAAGTTCACTTAGTAAGGTCAACTTAAGCAATTTTCATTTCACTTAAACTAATTAAGTGGAAGATTTGAGACTACGTCATGAATGAAGTGATCAGATTTTGAGAATATTCAACCAAAAGTCAAGGTAACAGAGCAAGGTCAAAGTTAGATCAGTGCCTCTCTGTGTGAACAGAATAAGTGAAACTATTTTGAGCTGACTTTGTACAAAATGGGGTTGTGGATCAGCCAGAGGGTTCGCCTGCTGTTTTTGAGAACCATATGTTAAAGGTGAAGGTCACATGGCAAGGTCAGCTTAAGCAGTTTTTGTCTGAGTTAGTTCAAGGCAGGTAGAGTATAAAGGAATTCGAATTTAACGACAATTAATTGCATGTCAAGATCACACCGAAAGATCAGCTCAAACAGTTTTGTTCCAGTGCAAACCAAACTTGGTAGAAGGATTAAGGATTAAGCAAGAATATAATAATTAGACTTTGAGAAGAATCATTTGAAGATCGAGGTCACAGGGTAAAGTCAAATCTGTCAAATCTGCGACAATCAGACCACTTGGTGCCGATGAGTACTGCAATCTCTGAGTGCTCCTTCGTGCCAAAATTGTATCCACAATTCCGATGTAACTGCTGCCAGGATGAAAGTGATGTGATGAGGCAAGGGTCTTCTACTGACCTTCGTCACAACCAAATGCAAACATACCAGTACACGACATGAATACCGTACCAGAACAGTGTAAACTTCAGTCCACAATGCTCATGTAACTGCCTTTAGTCGAATGGTGTTAGGGTCTTGTAGTGACCTTTATTACAAACAAATACTAACGTCTTACATACACCACACACAAATACTATACCACAACACCATTTTTCTGACCTTGTGTCTGTAACTGAGGGTGGGAGGAAAGAACACACAAATTAGGTTTTGTTAAAAACAAAATAAAATATGACAGCAATCGAAAAACTATGTTCTAAATTTAGTAAACCATTCTTTATGTTTGTTTACTATGTAAACCATTGAAACTGCATCACCATAAGTTCGGTAGCACCCTTAATTATGAGATTATTGATACATAAGACGTATTTGCTCTGCTTAGGAAAGGCCTTTCGTAGTGACGAAGTATGTTGATAGTTTATATTCCCTTTCTATTCCCTGTTTCAAATGAACCTCTAGCTTATGAAAGTCATCTCTTTGATAGTCAAAATAAAATAAATGTTAAAACTGGTGATCCTGTGAGCATTCCTTCTTCACACCATATGTACACACACACACACACACACACACACACACACATATATATATATATATATATATATATATATATATATATATATATATATATATATATTGTGGTAGGTGGGGACGCTCACCATCCACTAACTCAATGTTGTGCTGCTCTCGGGTGTCTGCCCTGTCCTCTCCTCCATCCTTCTTTCCTTCCATCTTCTTCTGTCTTTCCTTCATTCTTTCCTCGTCTTTCTGCCTACGGGTGACTTTACACTCCCTCTTCTGTCTTTCATTCCTTCATTCTTTCCTCTTCCTTCTGCCTGTGGGTGACTCTACACTGAGTGACAAGCCAAATGGTTTCCTGTACAGCAGGAAACCATTTACTACGCTGGGTGGTAACCATATAACCAAATTTTGGCGCCTGGTGGCAGGGCCGTGCACAGGATATGTCAGATAGGGGGGCTCAAAGTTGACGAAAAGGGCATTGGCACCCCCTGAGAAGTTTTTGGTAATTTATTAAAAATTTACATTTTAGAGACCATATATAGCATTGCGGTTACTCTGAATTTCACCTGAGATTTGGTATAGTTTGTAGTTGTTGTTGGTTTTATTTTGTTTATTTATTTTTCATTTCACTTTTCATTGGCAGTTACAAACAATCAGTTCACATTGATTCTCAAAGACTTATCCGCCTTTGAGTCATAGTCTTAAAAATTTCAATCACTTCCATATTATTGACAGGGATGTCCTTTTCTACAGCCAGCAGCATTAACTCTGATAGCCTTTCCTCACTGCAAAGACTGCGAAGCTTTGATTTTATATGCTTGAGCTTCGAGAACGAACGTTCCACTGTTGCAGTAGTTACTGGAATAGATGCATATATTCTGAGCAACTCACATAAATTTGGAAAAACAAAGTTCAAGTTATTTTCCTTTATACACCTCATCATTAGCTTCAGGTCACTTTTGAGGCATGGATATGCTGAGTGAAACACTTTTAGTTCTGTCAAAAGTTTGTCTTGTTCTTGTTCAAACCCATAGAATTTGCATAGGGTATGGACAGCATTTACAGTATCTGGCTGTAATTCCTCCCAGTTTGCTGCTACTGTAAGGTACTGGAAGGAGCGAAGGATGATGCCTGTTGATGAGTTTTCTTTCCCTTTGAACCTTCTTTCAATCTCTTGAGTAAGTGTGTCTAAGAACTGATAATACAGATTTACACAGTAATATTCCTCCAATGTTTGAAATGATTGATCCTCTGTTGCTGATGTACAGCTGTATTTGTATTTTCCTGGCATTTTCCTTTGTCTTCTTTGTCCTGGAATATCTGATGGAATATCAATTTCTGCTTCAACTGCTTTCTTCGAGGCATTCTCAAACATTTCCTGGAACTTTTCTTCTGTCCTTAGTTTTTTCAGTGTTTGCAGCACTCCATCTATAAGTCTGTATGATGCTGCTAAGTCCACATCTTGCTGTTGAAGTGCATCCGAAGCAATAGCAGTTTCCATAAAAATTGGTGTAGTAATTTCCAAGGACAAGATGAATTCAAAGCTGATGCTTAGAAGCAGCATCACTGCATCACAAGCTCCTGAGTCGGGTGGGCTGGATTCATATATATTTTTGAGGAACTCAACCACTGCTACAAAGACCTTCTTCAGTGTTCTTAGAGCTGATTCTCAGCAGGCCCATCGAGTGTCTGACAGCTTTTTCAGCTCATGTACACGTTCGGTAGGGAACAGAGATTGTTGTGTCTGCACAAATGCAGCATGCCGTTTTCCTGAACTTGAAATAAAGGTGTAAAGTTTTTCCACGATGTTGAAGAAGGAAACAAAATGACGGTTCACCTTTGCAGCCTCTACAAGGACTAGGTTCAAGCAATGTGCATGACAGTGCACATAGAGAGCCTTTTCATTCAGTTGAAGTACTCTAGATTGCAGTCCTTTGTAAGGTCCGCTCATGTTAGCTGCCCCATCATAACCCTGACCTCTGATATTCTCTATTTTCAAACCATTTTTTTCAAGGAGAGACAACACTACATTTGTTAGTTCTTGTCCTGCAGTTGACTGTACTTCACAGATCTGAATGAAGCGTTCCTTTATTTCCATTTCATGTACGTATCGGACAACGAAGGAAGCTTGCTCATTATGAGAGATATCAGTAGTTTCATCCAACAAAATAGAGTATATAGCAGCATCTCTGATTTCCTCAAGAATGGTTTTTCTCACACAAATAGCCAAGGCCTTGATGAGATCATTTTGTGTCCTATTTGAAAGTAAAGATACTTGTGGTCTCTTCTTAGTCGTTTGCGAGGCTGTGACGGCTTCCAAGTGCATTTTTATGACACTGTCATATTTCGCAAAGAGATTGACAAGCTCAATGAAATTGCCTCTGTTTGAGCTAGTTAGTGTTTCATCGTCACCCCTGAAAGCAATACCTTGCCTAGCCAGATACAAAGTCATATCTATCAGCCGTGATAGAATCTCTCTGTTCCTCTGCTTTTCTTGCTCATGAATATGTAGTATTTTACTGTCAGCCAACTGAAAGGCTTTAACCAATGAATTCTGCTTGTAGCCATTCCACCGTATCATACCAAGCATGTGTGCCTCCGTTGCTGCATGATCTTTTATTTTGTCTATGGCATTTTTCCACTTATTTACTCCTACAGACCTCCAAGCAGACTTTACTTGGTGTTTATCTTCAGCCATAAAGAGCCTGCAACTGAAACAGTACATAGCATCGTTTTCTACTGAATATTCTAGCCACGGATTTTTCTCATACCACTGCCTCTGAAATGAACGTCCTTGTGCATTCTTTGGGTAAGAAATAACTGGTTGGCATGGACCGACGGAATTGCACATTTCAATATATTTCTCAGAGTCGTTGGCAGTTAGGCATATTTGACTAACATGGGCAGGGTCAGTGGGAAACTTACGCTGTAACAAATCTGAAACTGAAACTTCCTTTTTACTTTCGTCTCGAGCTTCTGCTGTCACTGCTGTGTGTGTCCCTTGCTCTACATATGTGCTGTCAGTTTCCATCGCCTCAGGATTCAATGTTGATGGTGCCTCCTGTTCATCCTTCTGTAGATCTGTGTTATCCATTTTCCTTCCCTCTGAACCATCTGTTGCTTCACCTTGTTTTCTTTTTTCTCCAAACTCTTCTGATAAAGCTTGACTGATTTGATCTTGTGAATCTGCTCGTAGATCATCTTCATTTTCCTCCTCAGATTCTTGATCTTTGTTGCTCCCTGGCTTAAGCCAGCCATAGAGGGAAGCACTTCCTTTAGCTGCCTCCTGTCTCTCCCTTTCTTTCTGTTTCTTGGCTCTCTCCTTACGGGGCATTGTGCTACATCACCAGTGACCAGGCTGCAACAAACATAACTGACAATGATACAATCTGACATAAGCACTAACATCACGAGACATACAGGAACAATGCCTAATAATTGTTCACCAAAATTAGTATACTAATCATCGGAACACAAACCACGATGGGATAAACACAAACTTATTGTTCTGTATTATTAATATAAAGTCTATTAAGTTCACATACAAGTATCTTAGTCCCTGACTGTGACACTCAATTATTGTCTGCTGCTGCAGCCCGGGCACTCCCATCACTGAATTACCCAAATACTCCTATAAGTGTAAACGAACCCGCGACAGAAAACCAAACCTATTTGGTTCATCATAACACAATATATTGAGTATTCTCATACTCAGTACCCTACCAGCGTACTCCTGGCTTCATGAATAAAGGACAATGTTGATAGGAGGTCTAAAAGTAACATCAGCCACGTAAAAAACAAAAACACTCACGCCAAAATTCATCCGTGTCTCGCCGCCATACACACGCTGTCAGCTGATTATTCCCATTTTCTCTTATTAGTACTATTGAACGGAAAGTCGGAAACTATTTTAAATTTATATCTGAGGACCTGAAAACATTTCCAAGTACAAATGCATAATAGACTCCTACCTTCCCGTACACAGGCAGCCGAGAAGTAAACTTTAAAGAATCTATTACCTGGGCCTTCATGTTATTTAATTATATTTTTCCTCCTGGATACAAAAGTAATACAACAATAACTAATAGACTGATTTCGAAATATCTTAATTTAATATAAGTTCTGAAAAGGGCACTTTTAGGGTATCAAGGGAAAAGTGGGGGGGCTCAAGCCCCTGTAGCCCCCCCCCCTGTGCACGTGCCTGCCTGGTGGTTTAGTGGGTAATTATTGTGCTCCAATCGGATTGATCCGGTGAAGGTTTATATCCAAGGGATGGTTGGGGTTTATTGCTCACGTAATGCCACTCAGGGATGAGTGAGGCTGGTTACTTTCATCTTAAATGTCAGGACCAACTGCCTAGCCTCGGGCTCCTACGCTCCTCATGGGGCAACGTAGGATTGGATGATGGATATATATATATATATATATATATATATATATATATATATATATATATATATATATATATATATAATATAGATAGATAGATAGGTAGATAGATTGATTGATTGATTGACTGATAGATAGATAGACAGATAGATATATAGATACATATGGTAGAGCTCACAAGATGGCCGCCGTATGTGGCTTTTTGTTTCAATAATTGTGATCATTCATACCTTCTGTTTCATGTGGATAAGTAAATACTGAAGTGCTTTATCTACTGGACAGTTTTTACTTATTTTTGTCCCACATAACTTCCCCTTATATACTAATTACAACAGGGCATGTTAGCGTGACTGGGTAGTGTGTTTGGTTAGGTTTGTCTGTTCTTCCGCCTGTCTGTCTCCTGGAAAGATTATGAAAAAAGAAAAATGTTTAATAGAACTGAACCTGATGTGGACAACTGCCTGAGGACCATCAGAAGAACAAGTAGTTAAATTTTTTCAGCAAAAGGTCATAGGTTATTGGTCACAGGTCATGGGCAAGGGAAATCAAACATTTTATATTAAGACCAAACCTGGTGAAAGTGTTAAAAGTGAGGAAAGGATGAAGTGATTCAGATTTGAGAACAAGCGTTCGGAGGTAAATGTCACAGGGCATAGTCAAAAGTTCGGCCCATAAACTCAAATGGTTCTCATCTGATTTGGACCAAACTTGGTGAAACGGTATACTGTCAGCCCATGAATGAAGCCATTCTGTTTATAGGTCAAAGGACAAGGTCAGCGCAAAAACTTTTGATACAGTTTGCACCACACTTGGTTGCGGGGATGAGGGTCAGTCAAGGATGAAGTAGTTCCAGTTTGAAAACGAGGTCAATCTCTTCTAGGCTTTAAAGAACAGCAGATCAGCGAAAATTGTTTGGATATAGCAAGAATAAATCTAAAAATACGTCCTCGGTGTGAAATGGCCATCGCATCTTGTATGACATCAAGGAAAGACCGCTCTGATACTTATACGCTTTTGGCAAGGCAGTGAAAAACGGAATGCTGCATCAGTCGCCCCTTAACCCTTCCTCTCCACCCGGCAGCACAGCTGGGAACCTGGCTAGGAAGTTGACTGTTGCTGGGCGTGTTCTTGAGGAAGATTGTCAGTTAACCAAACCTGGCTCTCTGCCTTAAAGAACTTCCTGCATTTGGTAGACGTAAATCCAAATCATCATTATCTTCTCCTTTCATCTTTTACCCGTCCCCGCCCCGAAGGGGCTATGGGACGGGTATTGTTTTCATTCGGTCTGTCTGTTTGTTTATTTGTTTGTCTGTCTGTCTGTCTGTTAACAACTTTACGCGAAAACTACGGGTGCGATTTTGACTAAACTCAAAGGGATGATGGGCTATGACCTTCTGATCACCTGATTAAATTTTGGGCCAAATTGAGCCAAGGCCCAAAAATCGAAAAAAAGAAATCGATTTTTTCTCGCCATAACTCCTTTCGAATTCGTCATATCGACATGAAACCAAACCTAAAGGTCCATCTTTCAAATCTGCATCCTAAATACCTCATTACATCAAGGGGGTCACCCCCTGGTTAGCAGTAAGGGGGTCAATGTCAGGTGGATGGGGCCTAAAATTTCAAATGGGCATAAAATCGTCAATTTTCACCCGGTTTACTCCAGATTTGATGTGTGACATCTTTGACTAGATATCCTGTTGTATTTATACGTCAGCACTAAAATGACTGCCGGGCACGGGTTTGTTGTGCCTTGGCACCGCTTCTTGTTTTATCATTTGTTTTCAAATATTACTCCGTCTTTAGATAAACAAGAGGGGGGGACTGACATGCTCATACCCATCATGGTGTTGTTGTTGTTTTTGTTATTGTTGTTGCTGTTGTTGTTGTCGCATTAGATTCATCTGGAATGCTCGCAAAATTTTTCTTATCCTGCAGTCCACCGTCCTGTTTTGGGGGTACAGAGTAAGTGAGGGACTTTTGTATAACCGGATAGCGGAGCCCCACGGTCATATCGGTGCCACCACGTGAAGACGACCCTTTCCAGCACTGACATCCACATTATAAGGTTTTAGTTCAGTTTTTTTTGCTTAAACCAGTTAGTGTTGCCTGGCATTATCTACATCTTTTTCTGTGTCCATCATCATTCCATCCTAATGAGTTATAATCATTATCATCAGCATCCCATCCCAGTCCAACAATATCATCATCATTATCATCACCTCCATTCGCTACTCACAAGTTTGTTGTATATCCAGACCTATACTCATATAAACAACACGTGTCCTTCCTTCACAACATACACCTCATTTTAGAGTCGCATTCTCGTCAGTTTAAGAGTATTTCCAGCACCTCTTCCTCAGCGATTTGTACCGCAAATTTTACTTTATTATTCTCTTATAATACTGTTATGTATATGTTGTATAGGTTTTTGTAATACCAAGAAGGATTACATTAATAACATAGATCATATTAACGCGCCATATGCAGAAACAGAAGGTAAAAAAGAGGTGGTAGGAAGGCTTCTTAAGCAACGCTAATACGGCTTTAATTCCCTCCAACTTCCTGCTTGCTTTTGCTTTAGTTCCGTTTTCCTGCTTAACTTTCGTACCCAAGACGCCCACTACCAACTCTTCCCTCTCTCCACTCCCCTTTCCCCTCTCCTGCCTCCCTTTCCCTTCCTCCCGTCCCTCTCCCGCCTCCCTTTTCCTCTCCCCCGCCCCTCCCTCGCCTCCCTCTGACTTCCCCTGCACCTCCCCCTCGACCCCGCTTCCCCTCTCATTTCCCTTTCCCTCCCTCCTCCCCCCTGTCTTCCATCTCTTCGCCTGGCTAATTGGATCATCAGTCCGCCACTAGATTCATCCTTGGCTTCAGGTACATTCGGACACAACCCGATGTATCAGTGCAGCCTCCAGTGCTTCAGTAGTTTATGAACCCTATAGCTTCGGATTGTGCACTGGAGTATTTCATTCAGGGTAATATCGTAAGTCCTGGCTCAGCTGAGAGAAATCATAGTACTCAAAGACTTAAAGTATATCACAAGTAACTGTTTTTCTGATCTATTTAAGGTAAGACCACACGATTTTATCCAGTCGAGAAAAATCGCCACAGTCAAAGGTTACGTGGATGGTTCCTTTGGCGACTACTATGTATGGTCTGTCTCCGTCACCTACCTCACACTACCATACATCACCCTACGCTACCTTCCCCTTCCCCACCTTACCCTACTCTTCCCTGCATCGCCCTACTGTACTCCATTGTACCCTGTCCCACTCTATCCTACCCTACACCACCCAACCCCACACTCTCCCATCCCAACTGATTATTTTACCCCATCCAACCTCAACCCAACCCATCTTAAACTCTCCCACCTCATCCGACTCTGTTTCATTACATCCTACCCCGTCCTGTCCCACCCCATCCGACTGTATTCTATCCCATCCAACCCCATCCTACCTCACCCTATCCGACTCCCAACCTACCCCACCCCATCCCACCGTACACTCTTCCACCCCAGTCGACTCCATTTTACCACATCCTACCCCATCCCATCTGACATCATTCTACTCCATCCTACTCCACCTCTCCCCACCCAACCCTACACTCTCCAATCCCACCCTACTCTATTCTACACCATCCTACCACACCCAACCGGACTCTCTTCTACCTCATCCAACCCCACCTTACCCAATCCTACACCTCCTCATTACACGCCACCCAGGCCTACATCAGCCCACCCTCCTAACGCTACACCACCCTTCCCTACCCTACACTACCCATATTACATCAGCCCACCCTCCAAACCCTACACCACCCTACCCTACCCAATTCCACCCCACCTAACTCTACACCACCCTACCCACACCATTCCACCCCTCCCTACACCACCCTCCACCACACAACCGTACCCCAGTGAGTGAGTGTGTGTGTGTATATGGCTTCCAGTGTTGTTGTGAGGCTTGACTGCGTAATGGCGCCTACATAACACCCCCGCCTCTTATGTGCACCCCACCCCGACGCCAAGGGAACACGATGAATGCCAGGTGACGTCTTCTGGCGCCGGGTGATGCCAAATGCTAAATCTGCCGGCAACTGACGTCATGCGATGGCAACACACACACACACACACACACACACACACAGCTTACGTCAAGCAATGCCAAAACATACACCGCATATGCCATGGCCTGTCACCAGCTGATTGCTCATACCTATTCTCTGACATAGACGCAGTTGGGTATTTTATTCAGGTTACATACAGACCATTACATTAAATTTAGGCAGTTTCTACCAAATGTTCATCAGGAGCTTTTTAAATCCATTGATTAATAGAATTGTCCTAAGTCTGACAAAATCGTCTTGAAGTAGTAGGAACAACAACAATCTAATACGTTCATAAAATTCGAAAGCGACTTGGCTTACAAAACCAACAAACATTGCAAAACCTCCTGCGTACTGTATGACTTAAACAAACACCAGCTTTTCCTGGGGTGACTGATTCACACGTACTGTACTGGTGCATAAAATAGGTGGAAGGGAAACTACTGAAAAATTTAAGTTATTTATTTCTTCGTCATTTCAGTGTACACACATCCCTCCCATCCACTTCATCCACTTATCCTTAAGGCTAAATAATGCCAGTCAACATATCTATCTGTCTATCTATCTATCTGTCTATCCGACTATCTATCTATCTATCTATATCTATCTATCTATCTATACACACACACACACATATATATATATATATATATATATATATATATAGATAGATAGATAGATAGATAGATTGATTGATAGATAGATAGATAGATAGATATAAATATATATATATATATATATATATATATATTTTCACTGGTGTGAATATCTCACCTAAACAACACACAACTGTTTATCTAATGACGGAGTAATTAATGAGTATATAAAATGAGGGCACACAATAACTGACGTAACAATCGTTTTCCAAAGTGCCGAACGTGTACAAAAATCAAATGGTAATTCCTTCGTCATACACCAACGACAAGGCGTTAACAGTTCAGGATTCTGTGACTCAAAAATAATAAAAAAAAAGTTTGACATTAGGTGTAATTGGATACAAGAGTTCTCCCGCCCCAGCAGGGGTTAATTTTCTTTATAAGACGTCGCTGTGCGACACTTGGCTCGCAGTGTCGTGTGGAATGTCTATTTCCCTTGGCCAAGTAGTGCATAAAAATACAATAAAATATTCAACCAGAGAGTGGCACTGACACCCTGGCACGTACCCCAGCCGTCATAAACTGGCACAATACCAGCTACATCAGACAACACCAAGTATCAAGTACACCACGTTCTCATCCCAGATTAGCAATAATAATAATAGTAATACTAATAATAAGAGAAAAAGAAGACAGAAGAAATTTGTGCCTGTCAATTGCCCATGGATCATTAAGGCGGCAGGTCTTTTATTATTTTTTATTTTATTTTATTTTTTTTTTTGTGTGTGTGATATGTTCCAACCTTTGCTTAGAGCCTGACCCCCAGTAGTTGTGTTACATCAAGGTCCCTATTTGTAATGCAAGGCGGAGAGGGACAAAGGGTAAACAGGCTGAGGCCACCATTCAAACTTATATCAGCAGGAGGGGAGGTGCAGCGGGAAGAAGGAAGGACAGGGGAAGGGGGAGGAGGAGGAAGAAGCAAAAGGAGAAAGAGGGGAGGGAGAGGAGGGGAAAAGGAGAAGAGAAGCCAGAGGGAGAGAGGGATTGGGGAGGGGGAAAGAGAGAAAATTTTCGAAATGAACCAGTCTTAATTTGCCCTCTACTTTATATATGAGTCCATAATCCTCGAAAGGGACCTTTTTCCTTGAAGACTTATTGCTTGGCTCTTTCTGCTTAACTCCATCAGTACTGTGACATAAAGTTTTGCCTTTTTTTTCTACTTCAAGACGATTTTATTCAAAGCAGGAGAAAGATCTCGTGTTAAAGGGGTTAATGAAAGTTTGATCTTACCCCTTCGGTCGGGAAAGTCTCCCCTAAGCTGAGTAAAAACGTCCGGTGGTGTTATGAACAAAGTAAAAAGGACGCCATCGGAAGGAAAGGTTTATGTACCAACAGAACCATTTCAGTAAGATAACCTTTGTTTTCCAGTTCATTCTTGCTGCTTCCACACTTTTACACTCAGCGTGGGAGATACCTTTCAAGCAGGAGGGGTTAGATTTCGCCTTCCTTAACCCCTATACTACTCGGCTGCTCTCCTAAGCTGAATAAAATCGTTGGGAAGCAGCGAGAATAAAGTAACACTACGTCCTCGCAGTGCAGTAGTTAAAATGTTTCAACTCGATGACAACTTTTCCAAATATATTTTTGGTATTCAGAGACGATATATTCGGCTGAGACAGTTTTCATGATGGATGAGTTTATTGCCTGAATAAATCACTTCACTGTCCTGACCTGAGTAGATCTGTTTGGTACCTACAAGAATACAACAGTAATAAGTAATGACGTTCTCTGGTTGAAGGGATAAATAGGCGTGTGTGTGTGTGTGTGTGTGTGTGTGTGTGTGTGTGTGTGTGTGTGTGTGTGTGTGATATACTGTCGACTAAATAGCAAGAACGACGGTAAACACGTCGACTCATAACCAGGGCTTACAAAATCGTCTGGCATTAGCGAGGAATTAAATAAAGAATCCCTCATTGCACTGAACTGACTAACCCTTTCAATACGATGACATCTTCTTGTTAATTCTTGCTCTCTCTAGAAGATTTTTTTGTTTGGAAGAGCCCGGAAGAGTTAAATACAGCCTCCATCAACTCCTTCAGAACAAGAGATTTTTCCTGAGTAGAATACCATTGTCTATAGGTAGCAAGACTCAGATACCTATGATGCCCTCGCTTTGAAATGTTTAAATATAAGGAAGACAAGGCTCTCAGGTGGTAGACAGCGGATGACAGCAGGAAAAGTTAGCATGACTTGGCAGAGTTGAGGAAAAGGGGGAGGGGAGGCGAAGGGAGGGGAGGGAGGCATGTGGGGAAGAGGGATGGGGTGAAAGTGGGAGAGGGAGACGGCATGACAGATGGAGGGAGGGATGGGGATGAGAGGAAGATGAAGAAGGACAGGAAAGTGGCAGAGAGAGAGAGAGAGAGAGAGAGAGGAGGAAGTGGGAGGTAAGAGGATAGGAAAGGGCTGGGAAGGGGAGACAGGAGAGTGAGAGAGGAGCGGTGAGGGTAGGAGAGTGAGAAAGTGGGCAGGGGTAAAGCAGGGCAGTAGGAAATGGGACAGAGAAGGGGAGCAGGACAACAGGAGGGGGAGGGCAGCGAGACTGAGAATGAGGGAAGGGAAGGGATGTAAGAAGAGTGGGGGGAAGGAGAGAAGCAGGACACTGGAGAAGGAGAGGAGTATGAGAGAGGAGGAGGGGAGAGGAGGCAGGAGAGCGGAAGAAGGAGTTGGAGAATATAGTAATTGAGAGGGAATGAGGGATGAGGCTAGACAGTGGGAGGGAGGGGGGGAGGGAGATGGAAGAGGGAAGGGAAGTGGGGCTGGGAGGGCGGAGGGGGAGGGGAGGGGGGTGGAGCGAGAGCAGAGGGCGTGAAAGTGGCTCGAAGGAAGACGGAAGTGAAGGTGTGATGAGAGCGAAATAAAGATCGACCAGAGAGAGAGAGCATAGGAGAATTCTGGAGTGGTCCTGTAGTCTGAATACATACAACCACTTAAATATGACGGCGTCTAACTTATATTTTATTTGTTACTGTCTCCACACGATTTTGTTCAGCACGGGGGGGATATCTCGTAGTGATTGCCTAGAGGCAGAATCCGTTAAGGTCCTTCAGTACCAAGGAGGCTGTCTTGTTAAATTCCTGTTGATTTCAGACGATTTTATTCAGCTCGGAGATACCAAGCCTGGAGACAGTTTCCACAGAGCCCTTGAATCAGGTGATGTGTTGTGTTGGTGTGTTCCTGTTGCCTCCTGACTGTTCGATTCATGTCAGAGGAGAGTTTTTCAAAATGGTTAATGAAATCTGTCGTGTACCTAATCCCCCTTGTTAGATAAATCTCTTCCTAAGCTGAATAATATCGTCTGACTGTAGCAACAACGAATAAAAGAATCCGCCATCGGACTGTGGAGATAAATTCTTCAGTCACAGGTCCTCTGCTGTATCTCATCCTTGAAATCACGAAGAGATGTCTTGGAGTTTCGCACAGACTTTCAAGGCGAAGGGGTAAAGGGTTTTCTCGTGATGCTATGAAGCTTACCATAGTTCGTTTGTTCTAACCTAACAAGGATCCCTAACCCCTCTCAGCTCAGTTGCTGGTCAAGTTCAGTCAGACGGGAGGATATGTCTCACAACCAGAGACTCATTCTAGCTCATAGTTAAGGCTCATCTGATTTCATGCAGTCACAACTTACTCTTCAGGTTATGGTAGTGGTATACCAAACACTGACCTTTTCATGCCGATGTAGTATGATAAATTTCATTTCTGCCACCTTCAGACGATTTTATTCACGGAAGGAGAGCCTTTTCGTAAGGGCAGGGGGGGGGATAGTTATATATAACAGATAATATCCTCTACTGACTCCTTCGCACAAAAAAAAAATGTCCCTTAAGATGTCTAAAATAATCTTGAAGCATCAAAACTAAACCAGCACAATGATTCACAGGGTTGATATTTACGTCGTCTGGAGGCAACAAGAATAAACCAATGAATTAAGTCGCTTGATTTGAGAGAGATCTCCTAAGTTATCAGTCTCTTTGTAAAATTGATACAGTCTGCATCTACAACGTACAAAAGAATATCGCTGTGTTGTATTCAGAAATAAAATGGCAGTGAAAAAATACCAGACATCTTAACTCCTTTAGGCTAAGTTCTTGTCTTTTATTTCATTCCAGGCACCTGCAACCGCCAACCGAGTAGGCTGTATTCAGCTCCGATGTCTCTTGTATTAATGGATAAATGGAGGGTATATTCTAACTCCTCCATTCCAAGAAGTTGATGTATATAGGTGATTAATAATCTGAGGGTAGTAAGAACAATATATTAAAATATTATCTGCGTCTTGCCATATTAAGGCCCCGAAGACGAAATCACGTGTAATCCTTGTCGTGTGCAGTGGATTCTTTGCTATGCGCTGATCTCAGTTTGGCCACCACTGGGTGATATTAAGGTGCAATTTCATCCCTTTGCAAAGAAACGGTTAATTTGCACTTCTCGTTGATTTTCCTTACCTGCCTTCCTACCCCCGCACTTATTTACCTTCCTACCTACCGCACATCCCTGCCTGCTTCCCTAACTACTACCTCCCTTCCTACTTATCTGTCTCCCTATCGATCTCCCTTCCTATCTCCGTGTCTTTTTACCTACCCTCCTACCTGCCTGCCTACCGAACGACCTACCTATCTCCTTTCCTTCCTACCTCCATGCCTACCTTCCTACCAACTTCCTAGTCTATCATCCTTCCTTACCTATTTCCTGCCTACTTACTTCCTTGCCTACCTTTCTGCCTACCTCCTTGTCTACCTAATCACCAACCTCTGTGCCTACATACCTTTCTTCCTATCTAGCTCCCTATCTACGCCCTTTCCTACCTAACTACTTACATATCAACCCACTTACCTTCCTACCAACCTACCTTTCTCCCTACCTACCATCACCACCTACTGAAGTAGCGACACAGGTGAGCATTTAAGCTTGTCCCCCCTCAATTTCTCGTTGGAAATGTGATGAGGACAAACTGTAAATTACTGTATTTTGAAAGCCTTTTCCATTTATACCAATATTACGGCCATGATCATATAAAAGAAGAATCTTGCTCTATAGCCTTAGTTGTGTGTGTGTGTGTGTGTGTGTGTGTGTGTGTGTGTGTGTGTGTGTGTGTGTGTGTGTGTGTGTGTGTGTGTGTGTGTGTGTGTGTGTGTCACTGTAACCTTGCCAACCTGAGTGTGTCGACCACTGAGACGAGGGCACAGCGTCAGGTTGAGATGATTCATCTATCACCTCAGGCTTCAATGTAAGTCGATAAACTAAGGCCTTTAAAGGGCGGACGAACGGACAAAATGACGAAAAACTTTTGTCTCATCCACCCAAAGCCTCCGACTTCGACTTCGGGAAAATCCTTCATCTGACTGAAGATGTTAATTTTTAGATCCTGGAGCATCACTAGCAACCAGGTTTTCCGTCAGTGGCTCACTAACGATTTTAGAAAGATGGAAGATTACCATCTCATCCTTGAAATCACGAAGAGATGTCTTGGAGTATTAACAATGTTTAGATGTTCACGCATCTAATACCTTAATGCTTGTTCAGTAAAAAGACGTGTTTTATCTTTGATCGTGCAATCACCTCCCATTCAGATTAGAAGAGCCCTCTGGCAGTGAAGGAGTTAAAACGTGTACTGTGTGGGTTGGGGCAGGAGTGCAGAGAGTGTTAGGCAGGGATAGGGACGGGGACAGGAGCAGGATCGGGGACCGAGGCACAGGAAAGGGTAAGGACAGTCAGGGTAAGAGACAGGGACATCGCTAGGGATGGGGACAGGGTCAGGGTCAGGAACATGGGCAGGGGCATTGGCATGAACATGGAAAGGGTTAGGGGCAGAGATAGTGACAGAGATAGGGACAGGGACAGAGGCACAGACAAAGACATGGACAAGGACAGGGGCAACACAGCAGCATGGCCAGGGGCAGGGACAGGTGAGGAACACATATGAGATAGCAGGGGTGGTGATAATTACCGACTCTCCACTTCAACACTGAGCAGTAAAAAAAAATCAACACCAGAACATAACACTGAGAATGAGACGTACTATGGAATGGATTTAGAACTGTAAAGTTGCCTTAGTCTATCTCTGTGGTACGGTAATATAGTTGGAAAGAAACGAAATTCTCCGCCAAGTTAAGGTGTAGATGGACCTAACGAATAAATGATTGCACGACACAAGAACATGCATATCAGGTCATTATAAATTGGTTCATTAATGCTGGACCAAATGAACCTGACAAATTAATCTGAGGTGCAGCGGCAGACGTATAAATAGAGGAGAGAGTGACGTGCCAAGAGCAGCAACCCTCCGGCCCCGGTGTGTGGCACAGCAGGTGAGATGATTGAGTGTATGGCCTTCACCAGTGCCAGACCAGGCCACGCCAGGTTTAAGGGAGGGGAGGATCAGGTGCAAGGAAGGAGAGGGAAGGGCCAAGATGAGTGTGCTGCCAAATGGCACCCAGCCCAACCCTCACACTCTGGGTCCGCCACACTGCGTCCTGGAGGGCGTAACACAAACATGCTACACGCATCACATCCCTCTGTTTACTCACCATAATGATGTTCGAGTGTGTATTCCTGGACCAGAAGCATAAATGAACTGCATCCCCACTGGACGTGTGTTGGTAACACAATAATTCTCGAAACCCATTAATTTTCATGGAACCATTACCGCCCTGCTCACACGCAAATGGTGGTGTTCGCTGTGTGGCTGCTGGTACCGTCTAAAGGCTGACTGGATGCTGTGAGGAACAATGGTATAATCCCGGTAACACTTTATCATCCTATGTCTTGGGATCGTGCTCTAACTGTCTGAAGATTTCATATCAATTCTTCCTCAGGGCTTTATTCTGTGCATCAGTCCCCATTATCTCCTTATACGTTATGAAAACCAAATAAAAAATATACAAGAGAATGTTAAGGTGTGAAAGTAACTCGCTAAGGATGAGATGCTACAAAGCCTGCTACGCCACGAGACCCTTGACTGCACAGTGCCCCGAAATGTATAAGTGGAACAATTATACCTACTGTATATGTGGAAACTTGATTTTAGAGATACTGAAAGTCGGAATGAAACTACTGTAGTTACTAAGTAAACAGTTTTTATCGTTGTCTGCCTTGGGATAACACACCGATTTATAGGGATAGTCGGCACCGTGTATAACGTGATAACAGTAAAAGGCATGCTATGTATTTTATATTTAGCTTAAATTATATATAATACTGATTTTGTCTCCTAAGATTTTTGGATCATTATTTACAGTAATGGAGAGAGAGAGAGAGAGAGAGAGAGAGAGAGAGAGAGAGACAGACAGAGACAGAGACAGACAGACAGACAGACAGACAGACGGATTTGTGTGTGTGTGTGTGTGTGTGTGTGTGTGTGTGTGTGTGTGTGTGTGTGCTGTGCTGTAATTACAAAGCATTGTACCATATAAAATGAGTACGGTAATCAATAATCTATCCATCCACCTATCCATGTCTTTCTATCTATCTGCCTAACTATCTGTCTATCTATCTATCCATCCATCTATCCACCTATGAAGTGGTAGAAGAGTTGGTTACCGATGGCAAGGTCATGAGATGAAGCCATTCTGGGATAGGATACGGTTTAAGGACTTCAGTGTAGTTATAACAACATTAACTGATAACCCACAAGATTCACCGATATGTCAGAGAATCACTCCCACTGATACCATTAAACAGGTCTTGAGTGAAGTGGCCCTGTCATGCTGTAAAAGAGTCATCATCATCATCATCATCATCACCACTGTATTAACCACCCATGGATGTGGTGAGATAAGATCCAGATACAAGGAAAGATAAAGAACTAAAGTCTGGGCAATGTCAACAGCATACCCAGTGCAATGCGTCAGTCCTGCACACACCATTAACAGTCCTGGCTTCGTCTCAGGATTAGCTAACTACACTTTTTTTTATGCGCTTCACATACACGTGTGTGAATGAGCCCACTGAATGTCATATTAAAAAGATGTGGCCAACCCCTGTCATGTGCTTCTCCGTACATCCTTAATCCCGTCAACCGGATGACGTAGGGACAGTGAAGCACGTGACGGTACGGTATTCAGCACTGCCACCACCACCACACTCACCCCTACTACCACACTCATCCCTACTACCACACTCATCCCTACTATCACCACACTCACCCCTACTACCACACTCACCCCTACTACCACACTCACCCCTACTACCACACTCATCCCTACTATCACCACACTCACCTCTACTACCACCACACTCACCCCTACCACCACACTCGTCCCTACAACCACACTCACCCCTGCTACCACCACACTCACCCCTACAACCACACTCACCCTTGCTACCACCACACTCATCCCTACAGCCACACTCAGCCCTACCACCACATTCATCCCTACAACCACACTCACCGCTACTACCACCACACTTACCCATACAACCAGCACACTCACCCATACGACCACACTCATCTTTGCCATCACCACATTCACCCCTACAACCACACTCCTCCCTACAACCACACTCACCCCTACAACCACACTCACCCTTACAACCACACTCACCCTTACAACCACACACATCCCAACAACCACACTCACCTATGCCACCGCCACATTCAATCCTCCCACCACCACACTCACTCCTACCACCACCACACTCACCTCTTCCATCACCACACTTACCCCTCCCACCACCACACTCACCACTGCCACCCACTGTAATCACCTCTTACTCGTCACCCTTACTCATTATTTAACCTGCTCTCTGTACCCCTCTCCACAGATCCCTCACCTCTCTTTGTAGCCCTCTCACCCCTCCTTCCCACTACCTTCCTCACCCCTCTCTTCCTCTACCTTCCTCACCCCTCTCTTCCTCTACCTTCCTCATCCCTCCCTCCCTCTGTCTCCCTTACCCCTCTTCATGCCCTGATTCCCATTCACCCCACTCCGTCACCCCCTCACCCCACACCATACCATCTTTCAACTTGTCACTCTACCTGCCTGGCCTATATCCCTTTACCGTCGTCCCACTTTCCCCACCATGAACACCCCACACCTCCCACTCCTTGCCCCCCCCTACCCTCATCTCCCCTTTAGTTTCAGTCTTCCCATTTCCCCTCCTCCCACCAACCCTCTCCTCTGCCCTGCTTCCTGTAACTCTTTCATCCCTTTTCCCTCACCTTTAACCCTTCTCACCTCTCTCCTCAACCATCATCTTCACCCTCCACACAACCCCTTCATCCCTCCCCGTACACACATACTACCTTGTCACTACCTGTTTGATCAATATCCCCTTACCGTCACCCTACTTTCCCTCCCAGCAATATCCCAAACCCCTTCCCCTCTCCCCCTATCTTTTCCTTCCCTCCTTAATAGTACTCCATCAAGTCTCCTCTCACCTCCCCTCCTCCCTATCGCCTTCTCTGTAAACTGCTTCAATAGTTTGTACTCATTTGTACAAATGAGTACAAACTACAGCAACTAACATAATGGTCCTTTAGAGGCTGGTTGTTACATAGAAGAGCAGGACTAGGACTATGATATCTAATTCTGTGATATGAAGATAAAGATAGCAAAGCAAGAAGGTTCCCCTTCCCCTCCCCCCCCCGGCCGGAAAACTCTGTAGCCGAAGTCGGCAAGAAAAGGTGAGAAGGACCACTATGCACCACAGAAAAACTGCCATGGAAATTCCGTAAGAAAACATATATATATATATATATATATGTGTGTGTGTGTGTGTGTGTGTGTGTGTGTGTGTGTGTGTGTGTGCAGTATTTTCTACACTAAGTTAATATGTAAGGGAAAAATAATATCTGGTAACAATACTGCGCTCCTGTTGGTACATTATCCATTATATGAAATGGGGGGAAATTTATTTTTTTTTTTATTATTCAGCTTTGAATGCGTGTAACTGGAGATTCGAAACCAGAAACTTATGTTTCAGCTATATTACAGTCTACAACGTTCCCAGACAATTTTTACCATGACAACTGTTGGAGTTTCTTTTCTTTTTACTTTATCTAACGGGAAACCTTAACCTATAATTTTCAAACCATTACCTGTTCGAATGGTCTGTTGTGAAATACTCATCGACCACCATATTGCCACATCGTTTAAGAATGTTATATACTTGAATCAGATCCCCTCGTACTCTGCGCTTTGATAAGTTAAAAAACTTTAACTCGTCTAGACGTTCCTCATTTGGATTATTCCTTAATCTCGGTATGATTTTTATTACTCTACGTAGCAGTCCTCTCTCTCTCTCTCTCTCTCTCTTTCTCTCTCTCTCTTTCTCTTTCATCAAGATCTTTCCAGTAATATTGTGAACAAAAGTCAACGCAGTATTCCAAATATGGGCGAGTTAAGAAATTATACAAGGTGTGAATGATACTCTCTGATCTGAATGTGAATGCTCTTTCTATGAAGCCAAAAAGTTAGTCAGCTTTCTTAATTGTTTAAGTCCACTGTTGGCTTGGTTTGGAATCATTTGTTTTTATCATTCTATTTTTTTTCCTGGTTTACATTCTCGTGTTGAGTGTTAGTGAGAGTGTATCTTAATATTTCATTTTCACTTTCAATTTTTAGAACCTCGCATGTGTCATTATTAAAATTCTCTTGTCATGTTTGAGCCAATTAAATAATATCAAGATGTCTCTGAATCAGTGTCCTTTGTTCAGACTTGTCTTCTCTGTTAACAGTTTTTGCATCATCAACAAATTTAGATATTCTGCAACACAAACCTTCATCTATATCGTCAGTATCAGTTGGAAACAGTACATGACCCATTACTGAACCCTGTGGAAGTCTGCCCGTTACATCCATCCGGTCTTATTCCTTTCCATGAATTACAACTCTGTTTTAGCTCTGTAAGTCAATTTTCAATCATTTTTTTTTTACACCGTCTGATACCATAGACTACCGGTATGTTTCTGAAGATGTCATTTATGGAGAAATTACATCAGCTGGTTTAGTGACATCATACATATTAATAATATTTCTGAAAAAGTAGAGGAGATTAGATATAATCTGTTATTCTGGAATCCATACTGCCAGTCATTAATGAGATTATTTTGTTGCAGGTGCTTAATTTTATCTCCAATTATGGTTTCCAACAACCTGCATGTTCCTGATGGCAAGCTGATTGGACAGTAATTGCTTGGTTGTAAATTGCTATCTTTTTTATTAGTATTCTGTAAGTCACAAAGTTCTCTTACCAGTTCGATGAGCGGGAGTGGGGCGAGGAGCGTAGAAATATATATATATATATATATATATATATATATATATATATATATATATATATATATATATATAAAGGGGAGGGTGAAAAGTGTCCCTGGGTTAGTTTGTCCTTCAGGTCAGTTCATCGTCATACCAGTTCGTCTTCGGATCAAGTCTTTTTCATAGCAGCTGTTCTTCACATCAGTTCATCGTGTACAATTTTGTTCCTAATATCAACTTTTCTTCATTCTTCTCCTTATCTCCCCACATCAGTTCATTCACAAGTGTTCGTCTCTTATGTCAACGCTTCTTCCTACCAACTATTCCCCCCTTCACACTGACTCTTTTCAATCTTTTTCTCCTCGGCAGTGTTACATCTCTTTTCCTCTGTCCTCGCAGTTCAGCGGTCATTGCCCTTCCACACTGTCTGCTGGCATTCCTCCTTCAATAATGTGAGTGCACAGAACCCATCTAACCAATATGAAGTGCGCTTTCACACATAACGAGCGAGCGAACTTTTATCATTTTCTCTTCTGCACAGTGCAGTGTTGCTGAAACGGTTTTGTGAATCATATAATACAAAATTGAATGGATCGACCTAGCATCTAGAGGGAAAAAAAATACCGCTATAGTTTTATTAGCTAAAAAGTCATTAGCCTCTGAAACCCGTGACAGTCGGGTTGGGCTGGGCTAAGTCGGGCCAGACCACTCAGTGCAGTTTTCCGCCCATATTCATAACAGTGCAACCTCATCCCCTTTTGTCCATATTCCTAATGTAAGAGCTAACCAGTATTCTCAGTCCTTCAGAATTGTATGCATCTAGTCAGTTTTAGAATTATCTTCCTCAGTCTTTCTTTCCCTCTGCCTATGACTTCTAGTCTTTTAAATGCAGTGTGTCCAGGCGTCTTTAAATGAACGGATTTTTTCTCTCTCGTTTGCTCTGCGTTCTTTGAAAAGAACAGCTTTTTGCAGGTATCAGCCTTTGGTTCCTTTGGCGTATTATAAAGAAAAGCTCATCCCCATACTAATTTGTACCCCAGGTCAGTCCTGTCTATAGCACTTGGAGTCGGGTTCTCGTGCGTTAAGGGAACTAAACTGGACCACTTCCTTAGGAATTTAGTTTATATGTTACACCTTAATATCCTCTTTTGTGTGATACTGTCTTTATAACATAACCTGGATTAATAACATAAATAAGATTAACGTGTCATAAATCAAAAATAAATAAAGATGACGTGCTAGGGGGCCTCCGAACTGACGAGATCATGGGTCTTAGTCCTGTATCAACTCCTCTACAGGGTCACGTCTTCCATGTATCAACTGGTGCCCAACTGGTGTTTGTATTAGCTGGTTCTTGACTAGTGCACATATTACGTGGTTCCTGATTGTTGCCCATATTAAGTGGTTCCAAGCTGGTGACCATACTATTTGGTTCCTCACTGGTGTCCTTTTCAGCTGGTTTCCAATTGGTGCACTTATCAACTGGCTCCCGCATAGGCCGATCACCATATAAACTGGTACCTGTATCAGGTGTTGCCAGTATCAGATGTTGGCTGTATTAAGAGATGCCCTTAATAGGTGGTGCCAGCATTAGTTGGCGTTGCTGGTGAGGTGCACCTTGTGGTGTGAGGAAATAGAAGCATAAAATGAGAGTCGTCAAGGGGGAGGCTGCAAGATCACCAGACACTAACCTTTACATTTACTCCAAATTAACCCTCTCATGACTGTGACATCTCTTATGTATTCCACCTAATGTCAAACAGTTTTAATCAGCTGTGAGTGAACCAAAAAAAACTTAAGTGTTAGTATCAACATTAACTCTCCCATGGTTGAGACGACACTTGTGTTTGAGTCCCACTAACGCTAGATGCAGTTTTATTCAGCTGAGAATGAGTCAATAAAGTCTGAAACTGTTAATCATTTCCCATATTTTCTTTTTCCTAGCGTACGTAAACATTTTCCCATTCATTTAACAAAACTTCCTTGCAACCACCCAACCGCTTTTTTTCCTAATTTATTTCTTTTCAGTCTTCACGTCCCACCAAGCTTTTCCTTTCATACTGGCCGACACCCTTGCAAAACCACACACGGGTTTACCATGCCTGGCCAAATATTCCTTGTTCTACTTTGCCGTTTTCAGTTGTTCTTTTATCATGTCTCGCTCCTTCCATCCACCTCAACCATTTCTTCAATAATTCGTCCACTGCTTTTGAGCTTGACATCCCACGAAACTGTTACCTTTCTATTAGTCGACACTCTTGCACCATCACCCACAACTTCAGCATTCTTAACCAGACACTCTTTGTACAGTATTCGCTACAAATATTTTCCGAATCCATGAGCTCCAGTTCATTGACCCTAATTCCTCCACTGCCTGCTGTTCATGTTCATCTAACATTGATCCTCCTCAGCATCGCAGCATTCAGTCTTTCACTCAGATCACTCCTCTCACCCATTATCCTCCATCCTTCTCTGTTTCAACTTCCATACTACAGTCATTTAGTCGTAAGTATCCTCACTGTCCTCTTACCACTCTTTCGGAATGATTAAGGCGTTACTGATTTATTACTTGTGAGGTCGAGCCAAGAATTTCGAAGGCATGAATGACGATTGAATGGATATGTGGCCATTTTTACTGGGCATTGTAGACTGATCCTAAAATTTCTACTTCCCTGTTCCTGTTTCTGGATCCCCCCCGCACCACGAGGGGAAAACGAGTTGAAACTGATGATGATGATGATGATGATGATGATGATGATGATGAAGACAATGATGATGATGATGATAATGATGATGATGATGACAATGATGATGATGATGATGATGATGATGAAATATGTCCCAGCTGCAAGATCCAGGTGGAAATTTTGGCATTTTTGTGGGTCAGACGCGAAGGGGAAGGGCTCCTGGGGTGGCCGGGTAGGCAAGGAAGGCCTCCAGAGCGTTATCTTTCACAAAACCCTCCACAGCCTTGAGTTGGTACTGCAGGTATTTATATATTTGCTAAACGAGGGAGGAAGAAGAGAAGGATGGAGGAAGAAGGAAAGGTAGGAGAGGCGGAAGGAAAGCTGGATGGATGAGTGGATGGAAAGGAGGGAAGGAAGATAGGTAGAGAGGTACAGTAGAAGGAAGGGTGGATGGAAGGGAGGTGGAATGTGGAAGGATGGATGGATTGGTGGAAGGAAGGAAGGAACGAAGTTGGGAGAAGTGGGAGGAAAAAGTGGATGAATGGAAGGAAGGAGTGAAGCTGGGAGAAGTGGGAGGAAAAAGTGGATGGAAGGAAATAAATGAAGGAAGGAAGGAAGGAAGGAGGGGAAGTGAGAGTCTGGAGGTGGAAGGGTCGGGTGCCAGACACCCTCTTTTGCATTTATATGTATTTGCATAGGCAGGAAGTGAGGAGGGCAGGAGGGAGGGAGGAAAGGAAGGTATGAGGGAAGGAAGAAAGAAGGTGGGAGAGTTTGAAGCAAGAGCGGAGGGACAGAAGGAATGTGGAAGAGATGGAAGTAGAAGGAATACGGTAACGGTGAAAGGAAGGAAAGAAGGTGGGGGAGGTGAGAGGAAGAACGGTAGAAAGAAGGAAGAAGAGGAGGGAAAGAAGGATGGAATGAAAAAAGGAAGGAAGAAGGAAGAAGTTGCAGGGAGACGGAATGGGTGGAAGGAAAAATGGAGGAAAGTGGGAGTGGTTACAGGAGGACAAGAAGACTGGAAGGAAGGAGAGAGAATGATGGTCGATAAGTGAAAATGTGAGCTTCTGACATTTTCTTTGCATTTGTATGTATTTTCTCAAACAGATAGGAAGGATGGAAGGAAGGACGGGTGGATGGATAGAAGGATGGAGGAAAGAGGGAAGATGGGAGAAATGGAGGGAAAGTGAGAGATGTGGAAGGATGATGGATGGATGTAAGGGAAAGAGGAAGAGAGAAAGAAGGAGGAATGATAGCTGGGAGGTGGAAGGCCAGGTCATCAGGCACCCTCTTTTGCATTTATATGTATTTGCTCAGACAGAGAGGAAGGAGGGAAAGATGGAGGAAGGAAGGAAGATAGGAAAGGCAAAGGGAAAGTGGGAAAGGTGGAAGGAAGGATGAGGGAAGAAGGAGGAAGGAGAAAAGATGGAAGGAAGGGTAGATGGTTTAATGGAAAGAACATGTGGACCGCGAAGTGGTGTGTTTGCTCAGACAAAGAGAAAATAAGGAAGGAATAAGGAAACGATATGAGGAAGAAAGAAGAAAGTAAGGGATGAAGAAAGAAAAGTAAAGAAAAAGAGGGATATGAAGAAAAAAGGAAGGAAGCAAGAGGAAACGAAATAATGTAAGAATAATGAAGAACGGGAAGGAAAGAAAAAGGAATGAGTTAGGAGGGATTAAGATCAGAAGGAAGATACGATGGAATGATGGAGAAGAGTGTGGAGGAAGGCATTGTAGTGGAGTAGGTGTGGGAGGGAAGGAAGACGAGGAGAGAGCAGAGGCAGGAAGAGAAGATACCAGTTACATAGAGGAAAGAGGGGAAAATGGGAAAGTAAAAGGAGACAAACAAGACGAGATAGGGAAAATGGAAAGTGGAATGGAGAAAGGAATAATAGAATGAGCGAGGAAGGAAGAAGAAAGATGATGGGAAAGAAGGAACGATGAAGAGAAAAGAATGAGGGAAGGAAGAAAGGAAGGAAAGAGAAAGGAGAGGGGCAGAAACGACGAAGGAAAAGGGGAGATGAGGAAGGAAGGAAAGAATTTAAATTTGTAGAGAAAAGAATAGACAAGACGGCAGGTAGCAAGGTAGGAGGGAAAGGAAGGGAAAGAAGGAAGGACGTAAGAAAAGAAGGAGAGAAAAGAAAGTGGATGGAGAAAAAAGGAAGGAGAACAAGAGTGAAGGTGACAAGACATGGGGAAAGACCGACAAATAAGAAAGCCAGGAGATAGGCAGGAGAGGGGAAATAATGAGGAGAAAAGTGTACGAACGGAGAGAGAGAGAGAGAGAGAGAGAGAGAGAGAGAGTGGGGAGAGGGAATAAAGACCAAGAGAGCAAGACAGGAAGCAGGGAAGGAGGAAAGGCGAAACATAGAATAAAAGTAAAGGTGTATGGAGAATTAAGACAAAAAAAATAACTTGTTAAGAAAAAAAAAAGAGAGAGAGAATAGAGGAAGAACGAGTAGGGAATGAGATGAGAGAGAGAGAACGTAATACAGAGAATGCAGAAGAGAAAGAGAAGCAGAGACGCAGGTGGGAGAAAAAGGAAGTACTGAAGAACCTATGAGAGGTAGAAATGCTAGAGCTAATGAGAAGGAAGATGGTATAAAGGAAGAAGGAAAAGGAGGAAGTAAGTAAGGAAAGAGTAATGAGGAAAAAAATAAATGAAGACAATGGCCGAAACAAGAAGAGATTAGAAGAAGCAGGAATAGAAGGAATGGAAAAAAAAGGAAAGTTAAAAATGAAGGATGAACGAAACAATGAGTAACGAGAGAAAGGAAGAAAATATTAGAGAGGAAAGAACAAGGATGAGAGAGAGAGAGAGAGAGAGAGAGAGAGAGAGAGAGAGAGAGAGAGAGAGACCTCCCTGAAATGTTGAAACAAGAGATTTTCCAAAGGGAGGGAGAGTATGGAAGAAAAAAGAGCAGGTTTAAAGGAAAGAGGGATAAAGAAGAAAGAAGGGTGCAGAGAAAATGGAAAGACGAGGAGAGGAGGAGGAATATGAAGAGAGAGAGAGAGAGAAGACTGAGAAAAGGAGGAAAATATTTGGAGAAAGTGAAAAGGGAGCTGCATAGAAAACAGAGAATTGAGAGAGAGAGAGAGAGAGAGAGAGAGAGAGAGAGAGAGAGAGAGAGCTGTGATCTGTTCTTGACATCGAAAGATTTATCCTCTCAGGTCCTTCTGCCTCCCCGCTCTCTCCATTTGTCTCTCTTTTATTTATTTTCTGTCACTTCCACTAACTCTCTCTCTCTCTCTCTCTCTCTCTCTCTCTCTCTCTCTCTCTCTCTCTCTCTCTCAGATTTTTCGTCATTTTCTTAAACTCGTGTCTGAGAGGATGCGAGTTCGATCCGAAGCTGAGGCTGGAAACAGGTGGTAGATTGGAATTTGGTTAAGACTGTCTTACAGTAAATGATCTATCACAGGACCCACCGACATGTCATAAAAACATCCCCTTCATGACAATCACAATCCCGAATAAAGGCAGCCCTGGCGCATATCCTGTACGAACAGTGGGTATTTGCGCGTGAATGGGGGCATGTGAATATATGCGTGATGCCATTTGTTGCGTGTAAGAGAAGTGTTAGACTGATGGGAAAGTGTCTAATTCACGATATATAGAGGTAGACGCACAGGAGCCTTATAATCATCACCCGAGCGGAAAGTCTTCTCAAACGCTCAAAACATTGACGGGTTGTTACGTCACGTTATAAGTTACCACCTCGGTGCCCTAGTCTGCAGACCCAATTAAAAAAAAAAATAAATAAATAAAAATAAAACGTCCTCCTCATCATATGTTAGTATGTAGTTAGCAGTTAAAGAAATATAGTGACTTATCGTATTAAAGTAATTACGTAATTTCGATATTTCATACCGGCACATATTGGATTCCTAAGGAAATATATTAAAGACTGTCAGCTGACAGATAGGCTAGCTAGAACAATCGTGGTAGTGGCTTTGTCAACCTGATAGGCTAGCTAGAACAGTTGTGGTAGTGGCTTTGTCAGCCTTTATAATGTTAATGTTATTGTTATGCTATCAACTAAGGATTCTACTGGACTGGGCTGGAGAGAAGTCTACCCAAGTTAACTTAGCAGGTCAAGAGAAACTCAGGGCAAAGGTTCATAATTCAGTCTCTTCCATTTTTCCCCATTATTTTTCTGCTCATGTCATCTTTACTAGGCTACATCTCACTTTTGGGTACATACGAATGACTTCGATTTTGAGATTTTTATTCCCTGTCTGACACAGGCAACCATGCTGGCTGGAAGTACTAGAGTGAGAGGCCACTGTGACTAGGGTGGGAGGCCAAAGTTAATAGGGCAGGAAAAACTTTCGGCCGGAATGACTTGAAATCGGCTAGACTAACCTAACCCAACCTACAACCATACTGTATACAGTAGGCCTAGGCCTAGTCTCACTCCCAGAGTCCAAGTCCCATAAATTATATTTCTCAACTTAGCTGTCCATCCATCATCCAATCCTACATTGCCCCTTGAGAAGCATAGGAGCCTGGGGCTAGGCAGTCGGTCCCGACATTTAAGATCAGTGACCAGCCTCACTCATTCCTGAGTGGCATTACATGAGCAATCAACCCCAACCATCCCTTGGATATAAACCTTCACCTGCTCTGAAATTCTTATAAAATTTGGCTCAGTGGGCTATTAGGCCTAGGCCTATTCTACTCTGGTTCTAAACTGGGGTGGTGAAAATGTTCATATTTATTATTAGGGCCAGGCTAACTTAGGCTGTTATTATAGGGAATGTTAAATTCACATTTAAGCCTAGTTACAGCAAACTTCAGGAAATATCAAGTATATCTATGTTCTCTTACCTTTGTAAGATGTATGAAGGCCAGCTCCATCCTGGTGTCTTGGTAGTGGCAGATGTTGATCCGGCACTGAGTCTTCTTTTAAATTTCTTAAATTCCGTGGAATTTTATACCCAAACAGCTCATATTTCAAATTTCTTATTGTTTGTGCTGAACTGAAATGTTTCTGGGAAATGATTGCTGTTTTAACATTAACTTTTTCCAGCCTACGGCACTTATGCAGCCACACCTTAGCTAAATTATCATTTCTGGGGAATATGTGGTATTTCGTCACTGTTCTTGGTAGATGTACAACCGTACACAGCACAAACTCTAGGTTTTCACATAGCCTATTACAGTTTCCAGGTTATTCACGCACTGCACAAGAAAGGCAATTGATAATTAATTCAAATGAATAACAAGTTTAAAGCGAACACACAGGTCGACCACACACGCCACACCAACACAACCTCGGATTTTACTGTGCAACGTGACGTCACAGCAAGCCCGTGGTTCCAATAATGTCCACCGTGCGTCTACCTCGCTCTTCGCCTACTGTATATATCGTGGTCTAATCTATGACCAGAGTCGAATAAAAAGTAGTTATTAATATTAAGATTCTTAGCCATTATTAAAATGTTAATTAAATACACAACTATAATCAATAAAGGAATATGGCCAATGCTGTGTATAGATTACGGTAATAAATATAGCCCTGAAAAATCAACAAATCATATGTAAATAAATGAAGGCGTATAAATGAATTTATAGAATTATGCATGCCCGTCAGTAGATTGGTATTCATTACTTCTGGGCATTTGTGTCGTCCGGATTTATTGTTCTGTGGCTTCATCTCATTAACACCAGTATCTTTTTCCTAATACCATTTCCTTCAGCAGTCAATAGTAGCCAAGTTATAGCCTTTTAAATATTTTGGGAAGCCATGTGAACTGCATTATAGGTTAGGTTTAGGTTAGTTTTATGTTCAGATTACGTTCAGGATAAGTTTACTTATGCCTGGGTTGGGTTTACTTTAGGTTTGATTAGATTCAGGTCTGGTTGATGGGCTTGTCCGTTAGTATATTCCTGTTTGTTTCATTAGCAATGGCTTTCTACACGTAGGGGTGCCATTTTGCCGAAGAGGTGTTCCCTTTGTTTCCGTACCAGTAATTATGATTCTGTGAATACACATTCACGGCGAAATTCCTACAGAAGAATCCCTCCTATAATTTGACGAAGTACGACTAACTAGGCCTAATCTTGGTTTCAGCACAAAAGCCAGTAATATCGGAAAGTAAAAATTTACGTATGTGATTTAAAAGTGCAGCTATAAAGCTAAATAAAGGGATATGTAAATGAAGCCTCAGAAAGTACAAAGTACAAAAGATCACAAAGGAAAACAAACAGTAATAGTATAATGATTCTCTCGAAGGTGTTTGTTAGAGAGAGGACTGTGATCATGATATATATTTCTTTGCGCTTAAGGGAATCAAACCCTCAAGCCAAATTAGGCAGGAATACTGAGAAGGACCGCCATGCAGCACAGACAGTGTTATAGAAATTTCATAGGAAAGACTGAAAGGAAAAATTATATTCTACACCGTGTTAATCTGTTTCGTTCCATCTTGTTACGGGGAGATTAGAATCTACAATAACTGCAGTACTTTCAGTTCTACATACTTCAGCATTTCGTTCGCAATATTTATTGTCAGTTACCCACGTCAGAGTTAGTGAACGATAAAGTAGTCCAAGCATCATTTTACCATTTGATCAGTTTCTAAGATGAATGTAATGTATGGTAGTTTCATCAGTGGCCATGGGTGGCTTTGGAGTTATCACTGGAAAAGTTTTTCTTTTAAAATACAGCTGTTAACCATTTCTCTTTCTCCCATTTCTGTCATCACAAAGAATACTGAAGCCTGTCAAATTATATTCTGCTATAAAGTGTCTTTGTTCAATATTTGACCATGATTCGGTAATGTCATATATCACAGCCATCTCCAAAAGCATGAGTCTCTAAATATGTAAACTTATTTCGCAAACTACGCGCATTTTCGAGAAAATTTTGACATATCCATTTTTCTGATGTAGGGAGTTTGTGATACCCGCCCGTCCTAATTTGATTGAAGTTTACGCCAACTCACCCGTTAGCACCGATGCTGTGCGTTTTTTCTGCAGAAAGAATGCACAGCATCATTAAGGAGATGACTGAGGTGAGCAGAGCCAACAGTACTCAAGTGAAGATCATCCTCTGCAAACTACGTCGACTGCTGGTAAAAATCGTTCCTTGAACTGAAAATCACTACACTTTCCTGCGGGCAAATAGACTTTAACTGATTACTTAAACTGAAGCCCTGGCTAGGGAAGATGTTCCTTGCCCCGAAATATGAATGAAATCAACGTGTTATTAATCTTGGTCTTGTAGTGCTGGATTAACATTTTATAGTGTTAAATTTCGTAAAGAATGTACTATTATTAATGCAGTCGTAGTGGTAGTAGTAGTAGTAGTAGTAGTAGTAATAGTAGTATTATATAAAATAGAAGAACATAACCATTTTAATCTATGAAGCCATTAAAACACTTAAAAAAGAAAAAGTCAGTCATTAGCACATCATCTCAAGGCCACAAAAATTAGTTAAATATACCTTGCTAATTTTAAAAATGATAAATGAAATAATGAAATGTCACTATAACAATAACTATATAAAATAAAGAAATTTATTAATAAGCTATTGTTTAACATCAGTGAAGAAAAAACACCAATAAAATCTGATAACCTTATGAAAAGATAAAAATCAATAAAATTAATAAATTAATAGAAAAACTTGTAGGAATTTAGTAAGTTAAACATAGTAACAAATGAACCAGCAAAAAGTAAATATTTAGATTTACAAGTGAAGTCTAAAAATATCTTTCATAATATCGGATTATAAAATGAAAATTTAAATGCTTATAAAACAGATAGATATATGAAGCCATGTAAGGGTCAGTAATACAAACAATTTAACACTCACCGTCGAAACTAACATTCTTTTCCAGCTGATACAAAGCGATTTTATTCAGCTGAGAGAGACATAGGGGTTTAAAAGAGTTGCTAAGTCCACTAAATAATATTACCCAGGCTCCAACGACGTTCTTCTCAGAAAAATCGTCTGACGTCACCTGGAGTAAAATATTAGTTGTCTTGACCATGAGAGGGTTAGTGGTATCAGCAGTAATACTCTTACACTCTTATCTCGCTCTCAGTGGAATGAAACCGTCTGACGCTGGCTGAAATATTATACTAAAGTTGTCTCGACCATCAGAGTTATTGTCAGCAGGGTCAGTAAATTATACAAGGAAAAAAATACACAGATAAATAGACGAATAGCTAATATGGGTGCAGCCGAAATGTTTAGTGTGTAAATAAAATAAGAGAATATTAAATGAAGCAAAAAAAGCCTAAAATAATCAGATAAATAAATGGCCATAAAACGTCAGTAAACGTAGTCAAATACAATCTGTCTATCCATCTTTCAAACCTTTATAGCTTCATCATGAGCGTAACGGTCTGGGGCCTAGCTACTTAGTTCAGATGTTTACGACAAGGATGATCAGTCACTCTTCCCTGAGTGCCATTGCCTGAACAATAAACTTCAACCACGCCTCGGCTATAAACACTCCTGAGCCACATCCTGTTGGTGCCTTAACCCACTAGACCACCAGGCATCCATTTTGTTAAATAGTAACCACCCATCGTAGCGCTTGGTTACATGGGCAACTATTTGGCCTGTCACCCACTGTACAGACACCTGACAGTAGTATTACATCAAGTGAGTGGATGGTTGGCATCCCCATCTGGCAAAAAATAAAGTCAGCATAATAAATAAATAGACTGGTAAATAAAACAGAAAGGCAATAAAGTAGATTCAGTAGTAGTAGTAGTAGTAGTTCTTGTTACTGTTGTTGTTGTTGTTGTTGTTGTCATCGTTGTTGCTGGTGCTAACCCCGGTCTGTCTACACCGGTAGATCTGTCGACCACAAATAATTAGCAACTTCCGTGGGGCCGTCCTACAGGTTTAGTACAGTGCATACACCGTGTGGTAAACAGCGCCTCATCGGGCTCCTTCCCACGACGAAATATAAGGAAATGTTAGGAGGTTTGGCTGCTGGGTGGACGCCGCAGCTACTCCACCCATAGCGCACACCGCCACAAAGTAGAGGTTCCTCGCCACCGCCACCAATATCGGTAAACAAATCCAGCTAATATATGTGTGAGCACATGTGGCCTGCATTTTTAGTGTGACGTCACTGTTCACGCCATATCCGGCCCAGATTCCGGGACCGTTTTTCTTGAATTTTCTTCTGCCTAACTTTATTCAGTACACTGACGCCTTTTATCTTATTCTTGTTACCACACCACAAGGAGACTTTTGTTAAATTTATGACGGGTCTTTAATAATGATGGGGGTTAATTATGGCTACATCTAACCCTTCTTGTTCGAAAAATCTCACCTATGAAAAATAAGTTCATCTGAAAGTACCAAGAACGTAACAAAGAATACGTCATGGGATGGAAAGGAGTGTGTGTATGAGGGTTTGTTTATACGTTTGTCTTCATTCCTACAGATACCAGACTCATCATAGCCAAACTAGAGGGAAGAATAACGTAAGTGATTCATGATAATATTTTACCGCTATGGATTCTTTTTTACCGTGAGAACTGGTTAAGGAAAAAAAAAAACGTTAATTATCCCCTATTGACTACACGTGATTCATTGGGGCAGACATTTACTTCATTTATTTTCTGTTAAGTCACAGTCTTCCCCCAAGGCAGCAGCAGACAACCGTAACATTTACAGTCCAACAACAAGCTGGGGTAGAGTAAGATATTGCCTATAGGTGTAATGGCCAGTCCGGGAACTGAACTCGCAACCTCTCGATTGTGGGCCAAGCGTGCTTCCGGTTACACCACTACCACCCCTTGGATGATTATACTCTGTTCACTCCTTCTAAGCGGAGTACTACCATCTCTCCATCTTCAGTGCTGAACTGTAACAAAAGATGATACTAGAATATGGTGCTAGTCACGGAAACGTTCAGTGGAATGGCTGCTGCGCCAGACTCAGTTCTCAACCTTTTCCGATAGCGCCCCCCTTAGACTTGGTCCATATATCCACGACCCTCCCCCCTGCTGTTTGCCATCATCAGGCTCTAAAAACTTCTTCCCAAATTACTGTTGCTATTGATGTCGCAGTTTTCAAATGAACGCAAATCCAGTTGAATACAGGCCGAATTAGTCCTTCCTCTGCAGGCCACTATTCCCTTCTTCGGGGGACAGGAGGCAGTTGAGGAACGTTTAGATAACTTGATACTGGAGCCGTCAGGTTTGGTGCCACCACGTGAAGGCGTCCCTCTCCTGCACCTGACTCATTCAAAAAGGAAAAATAATGATCCTGTTTTGGTTCTAATAAATTTGTAATTAAAACAAGTACGTACAAGCAACCCAGTACTGAAGAGCAGGATAAAAATTTTGATTCTGATGCATTGCTGCTGAGTTTTCAGTGCGAGGCCTGCGTGTTGGAGAGGATGATGCAGCTCACCATAATATTCACTTTTTTTTCTGTTTTGTCGTGAGAGTGAGCAACGCAGAAAAAGTGTCGTCACAGGGATATTTGTTTATGGACATCGGAAAAAAAAAAAAAAACTCATTAACCTAACTCCGACACAAGGGAGACCATAAACACCTCTGGATAGTCAGAAACACCACCACATATTTATAAATACCGCCACGTACATGGTCATAAACAACACCACATGGTCATGAACACAACCTCACGGTAATGAGCATCACCACACGGTCATTAACATCACCACGTAGTCAAAAACACCACTACACTGTCATGGTCATAAACAGGACAACATGGTCACAGTCATAAGCACAACTAAATGGTCCTAAACACCTTCACATCGTCATAAAGCAGCTTCACATAATCAAACATCAAATCAACACATGGTTATAAAACAGCCCCTCACAGTCACAAACATCAAATCAACACATGTATGTTCGTAATCTTTTTTTATTTGTCCAATTTCCTTCTTGTTAAGAGACACAAACCAACTTGAGTTCTTTCAGCTACAAACACAGCGATATTTATAATTGTTTGGTTCGCGTAATTAAGCATCAGTCAGTCGAAGAAACAAGCATGTGCATGCGAGAGACAGGAAGCTGTCACCTGAGGACATGGCGAGCTGCTGGCACTTGAACTTTGTGAAATTTTAAATAATTAGTGAAAATGGCAGGGCAGATTTACGTACAGACACGAAGCAAAAACGAACTTTTTATGGTCCAGCCTTAATAACTGGGGTGTGGTCCTTCTTATAGTATAAGATACCTTGGTATCTTTAACCTTCGAAACTCCCAGATTAAAGAAAAATAATCAGTAAGGTGACCAGACGACAGACAGAGAAGGAAAGAAACCAACTTATTACTCGGATACAAAAGATTATATGGTTTGAAGGCTGGAGCAGAGACAGAATATCAATACTGAATATAAATCAATGACTCAACGTGACACACACACACACACACACACACACACACACACACACACACACAGGTTCAGGTCATTGTTTTTCTTCTGCGTTCTCGCACCCCCCTTGGAAATTATTCATGCTTCCCCGGGAGGGCGCCCCCGAGGTTGAGAATCACTGTGCCACGCCAAAGTATTGTCATGTTCTGCCCCTGAGCCACGGGGAATTAGCTGACAAAAGGACGAAAGTATTGCTTTAGTTACAGTAATTGGACTTACTTCAGTCCGATGACGTATCGCCTAGTTCAGTCGTGATACCTCCAAGCGATTTTATTGAACTTGTAAGAGCTGTCAGACAGTGAAGGGACTAATGGAGGCTGTGTCTATATTAAGCTGAACAAAGTCGTCTGAGGGTGGCGAGAATTTGGAAAAAGGAGGCCATTGGACTGAAAGGGCTATGAACAGGTTAAACCTTTCAGCCCCGGATTTGTTTTTTTTACCAGCTTAGGAAAGACCTTTAATGTTGAGTGGGTTAATGCAGACTATATTTAATCCCTACATAATACTACATTAATACTACATTAAGATAAATAAAAATCATCTAAAGAGAGCCCGATTAAAATATTTAACCCCTTAAGTCGGGTGACGTATTTTTTTTAGTTTACTCTTGCCGTCTCCAAACGATTTATTCAACACAGGGAAACCCACTACTAATAAAATAATTGATAAAGGCTTTGCTTAACTCCAGCAGTTCCCAAAGTCTCATCCTTGCTGAAAAGAATTGCCAGGTGAATGGAAAGGAAAATATTAACTGCCTCACAGCGCTGAAGGGTCAAAATGCGTCATGGGACACGGGAATGAAGGAGTGAAGAGATTAATACCCATCATTAATACCCCCCCCCTTCCATCCTGACAGTGATGCCAGCCATGGGGTTATTTTTAGCGCTATCTCCGGTCTCCATGAAAAGCCCCGTCCCTCACCCACGTATCAGGCCTTGTGGCGGGATTCTCAAACATTTATTTAACGATTACTCCTTCCCGTAACTCACATTCTGATCCGCATGAAGAGTAAGAGACTCTTGTCAGTTTTTTTTTTTTTTTTTTTTTTTTTCTGATAACACTGACTCACTTCCACAACTTGAACACTAAATTGTGGTTGCTTGAAATTTGATGAGCCTTAGTTATGAGGTAAGAAGAGGTCTCCTTGGTTACTAGTCAGATTAACCCTGCAGACCAGACTGTAGGCTGCCTATCAACCCAGCTGAAAGGCGTAAACCCGCAATAGTTGACAGGTGTTATGAGGCGTGTAGATGTGGATGTTTATGCCTGTGAGGTGGAGTCAGGATTCAGGGACTTGAACGGTGAGTGAATAAGGGCGCGACCCATTCAACTGGGCAGATTTTTTAGTAGTTTCTCTTATATTAGATTTTTTCTTTCCTCTCTACGCTCTATCTCACCCCATCCCTAGGCGGGAAAAGAGTCTGAATGCTGCTGCTGCTGCTGATGATGATGATCATGATGATGATAACAAGAGATATGGGGAGATTTTGCACTGTAAAGTGAAATGAATGAGAACAAAATAATATAATGAATAAAGACAAAACAAAAATCCCTCTCCTAGTCATGATATGTGTTTCCAGTAAGAAAGAAAGACGTGTACATAATATTCCCATGGGCACTGTTCCTCCTACAAAAGCAGTTCTTAGTTGTGGAGAGTATCGTAGGTTAGGAATGATTTTCCAGGAACGATAAAGGAAAGAGAATGCAGTAAATTCCCATGCCTCTTGCCCTTCCTGCAAATCAAAATATGAGTTACAATGCAGCAGTGGTTCTTAATGTTTTCCGGATCGCGTCCCCTACAACAGCTGGTTCCCTGCTCCACGATCTCTCCCACCTCCCTTCTTTCACCTGATCAGCAAAATAAAACGCCCTTCATAAACCTTCATAAACTTCTGCAGTGGATTTCTGTACCCTTCTAAAAACTGATTGTAGATACTGCTTCATGATATATACTGTATAGCATCAGAGGCCATTAGGTAAATATCAAATTTGGTAAGCAGCACCACAGAATGATCATAAACACATGATCACAAACACCAACACTTGCCGAAAGCCATAATCACCACCACATCACCATAACAAGTACAGCCAAATTATTCAGCCCCACTCCACAGCACGAGATCCCCGAGGGCCGCCCCCCTCCACATCACTTGTAGGGCGGCTCTAGGAGATACCACTCTGCCAAAATGTGGTCCGGGTGAAGGTTAACCACTGTAAAATTTCGTTTTCCTGTGTTAAAAAAAAAAAAAAATTGATCGCACATCCCTCACCGACGTTGACTGGAAACCTCAGGAGCCACTCCACCCTGAGGATCACCCTCGGGGGTCTTGCCTTGCCTAAAACATGGTCATGGTGGAGTACTACCATTTTGCAGTTTTTTTTTTTCTTAAGTAAAAAACTGGCTGTGTATAACGGCATTGACCAAGACCCCAGGGAGCCACCCTCCCCTTCCACCTCAATAGGACAATCCTCGAGGATTCCACCTGGTCCTAGCGGAAGTCCACCATTATGTAAAATTTCGTTTTCCTTCGGGATTCCGAACACTCACCGTTGCCAGAAAGGGTGTTCTATTAGAATCACTTCCTCCACCATCCTGAGGAAACAACTATGCCTCACCCACTATATGGAGCGAGAAAAAAATCATAAACACCACCACATATTAATAGCACGGCATGGTTATTAACACAACCACGTGAGCAAAAACGCAACCACATGTTTATGACATTGCCATATGGTCATAACACCACCACAAAGTCATAAATTTCACAGAGACAGTTGTCACCTGTGAGTGGTACTTGAAAGTGTTGCAAAACTAGATACTGTAGTATGTAGCTGTGAAACAGACACAAAGTCCAAGCCTGACCAAAACGCAGCTTTTAATGCTGAAAATCAAAAACACTGGGATGTGTTCCATCCCTCGATAACATATTTCCTGAAATTTCTTTCTTTCGAGCTGACCAGATATGGAGAGAGGGATAAGGGAGGATGCCGGGCGACAGTGTGAAAGGGAACAAAATCTACTCATCACATGCGTAGGGTACTGAGAAAAACGTGCTCTTTATTATGAACACACACTTTTTCAAGCTGTTCTTTATTATTTCCTTTGCGTGTTCTTCCCCCTCCCCCACCTGAAAATTACTCTTGCCACCTAGGGGAACACGCCTCCCTGACCAAGAACCACTGCAACAAAGAATGGATCGTAAGTTTGTCAGTGGCTCCCTCTCCAGTCCCGCACCCACTTACCAGGACTCGTATTATCAAGGATTATAACCACACTGCAGAATAAACAGTTCCCCACAACAGTTCACTTGCATTAGATATGTGTGTGATATTCGTAATTCATTAACTTTAACCCCCTCAATCCGGCAGCTTCATTTCACAGCTTATTCTTTCTATCTGCAGACGATTTTATTCAACAGAAAAGAGATGCTTTTCAAACTAGAGATGTTTGTTTGATATGATTCTGATTACTGTATATTACCTGATTTTTTTTTTTTTTTTTTTTAATGTGTCCGACTCTGGGCATAGGCATCACAGCCTCCTTCCAGGGCCCAGTAGCCCTCCTTCATACCATACACCTCTACATGATTGCTTTTAAGCTGAATAAAATCGTCTGTTAACAGCAAGAGCAGGTAAAAACAACACGTCGTTGGACTGAAGAGGTTAATATTAACGAAGGTTGTTTAATGTATGGCAGCTGTATGAATGCAAACATGGGTATAAACAAATAGCATTATACGCGGCTTATGCACTTTACACTGATCGTGAAGTACAGGTATATTGCAACTGTGTTATGATGGAAGTTCAATGTAAACAAACAATAATGTACACAACTTCAGTAAAAGATAGTTCATGAATACGGATCAGTTTCGGATGACAGGCTGTTGAAGAGAGAGGGATACATAAATGAATAAACAGAAAAATAAATGAAATTCATAGTGTGGGACCGCCTGCATCCCTCATCATTCAGGTGCCGTGCTGGGTTGCCAGGGCCTGCAGGTTGGCGGGGTTGGTGGTTCGTGGCCTGAATGTCGGTGCACTAAAGCCTATTCGATCTCTTCTGGGAACAGCCTTAAGCTTTTGAAACTGGCAGCTGACTGATTGTCCGAGTGCATTCATTAGTAGCGATGTGTTTTAAATAATAATTTAATGTAAGATTTACAACAACCGTTTTTAATGAAAAGTTTGCTCAAACAGTAAAGCTGATAGATAGATAGATAGACATATAGACAGACAGACATAAATAGTTAGATAGATAGATCTTTGCAAAGATTACTTTTAAGAACGGGGCCTTACAAAGTCTATCAGATGGCCCTGACACGCGTGAAATTTTCAGTTCTCCCGCCAGATGAACATAATGTTGCAGTAATGAGGTATACTTCACCCTGATTTGCCTTAACATGAGGACAAAAATCAAAGATCTCTTAAAATTTTGTCTGAATTTGTTAATTTGGCAGGAGAAATGAAACTTTCACATGTATCTACGCCATCGTTTAGACTTTGTAAAACCTTCATTTTTATTTTCATCTTTCCAAGTAATTGTAGGTAGATAAATAGATAGATAGATAGATATTTTTATTTGAATAATCTCATCTCCAGAAACTGTTACTGCAACCCTTATAATAAACATCGTCACTAATGAATGCACTCAGACAACCATTCAGCTGCAAGCTCTAAAAAGCTCAAGACCCTTCTCAGAAGAGACTGAATGGGCTTTAGATGTTAACAGATTACGAACCCGTTGACCCGTTCTCGTTAACGTAAGAAATTTTGTAGGAATTCTTAATACAATCGTCTGTTGGTTGCAAAAATAAGCTCAAATATGCCATCAGATTAAAGGGATTAATGGTTGGTTACAGTGCCATGGATAGGTCATTTAGAATATATATCATATCGTTTCATATTACTTATAAAGGCACCAACATGCTTGCATGCTTCGGCCTTGGTCACCTAATTTAGCTCTCCACGTTGCTTGATCTCTGGCAGCCTCCCTATTCAGTCCCTTATCCCAGAGGTCACACTCTGTGACCGCTTCCATGGTCTTTTTCGGTCTGCCTCTCGCATCCCTACCCTCGACGTTTGCACTTCTTGCTTTCCGCACCCAACTGTCATCCTCCATCCTCCCAGCATGGCCAAACCATCTCAATCTACCCCTCCTTATCACAACACCAACACATTCCAGTCCCATCCTTCCTCTCAAGTCTTCAGTTGTAATACTAACACCCTAGGTCTCACATTCAAGGATGCACTACACATCCATATATGAGTATATATATATATATATATATATATATATATATATATATATATATATATATATATATATATATATTGTTACATAGCCTATGATTTCATCATCCTTTGCGTAATTTTAACGCACAGTTGCTGCATGTTTGATCACGAGCGTGTTCTGCCTCAGTCCCCCCCTTCTACCGTTATAGTAGAGTAAGTCGTTCTCTCTGTTATTCAGAGCGGGATTTTCATCTCTTTGTCCCCATGGCTTCATTTGCGCGTCCTTCTTACAAGTTGTATCAAGCTCTGCTGGCCCCTATATAATGAGCTCAGTCTCTGCATCATTGCCACTTAGATCTGCTCCTCATTTTGTTCACATCTCTGTCCTCCCCTATACAGATATTATTAGTGTGAGTGCTCAAGAAATCTCCAAACATCTAGCAGCTGTGTGTAATTTGAGTATAACTGTTATTGCATTTTTTCATGTACTGTGTAGCATAAGGTTAATTCTTAGGCCTAGTGAGGTTTTTGATTAATGTTGGGTTATGTCAGTCATTTTTGATAATAGTTTGTATCTGTAATAATTTATCTGGCATTCACTGAGTATTATCTGGTATCTCATTTTATCAGGGCTGACTTAGATAAATTTACTCTTGCTAATTTCGTATTAATAGAGGCTATTGCAGTTAACCATATATTTAACCTGTTTATTTGCCATTACATAATCCTTATGAGTCCTGAATGTTTTGTTGTTAGTTTGAGCATTAAACTTTAACTTGTAATTTTACCTAACTCTTTTGTTTAGAACCTGGAACTTTACGGGACAGTAGTGATTTTTAGTATTCTCACTTAAAGTGTACATTATCTTTCTCTGTTCCGTAACATAAATTTGGCGACCTCTCATCAGGATATTCAGGATATTATCATAAGGATATTGTTTGATATTTTGTGACTGTGATATATTTATGATGGCTACTATTTCTACACTTGATGAAGCCAAAGATTTTTTGTCAAATGTGCAAACAGTGTGTGATGTAGAAAACAGAACAAAGAATGAACTTAAGCTTGTTGCTCAACAATTGGGAATTGCTGTTCGCTCTCATCATTCTAAAGATCAAATTGTTGACATGATTAATGAAAGCTTGTTTAATGTAACTCCTTCAAATGAGCAAACGCAGATTGAATTAGCTAAGTTACAGCTAGCCCTGCAGGAGGCTCAGGCTAAGGAGGCGGAGACTCGTGTAAAGGAGCTGAATTTCAAGCACGTGCTAAGGAGGCTGAGTCTCAGGCTAAGGAGGCGGAATCTCAGGCTCGGATTCAGGAGGCACAGATACAGGCACAAGTTGAACTTGCTAGGATTCAGGCAGACCATGAGTATCGCATGAAACAAGGTGGAACTGGATCATCTAGCTCTGATGATTTTGATGTGGCTAAAAATGTTAAACTTGTCCCTCCTTTTAATGAATCTGATTTAACAAAGTATTTTCAGTTGTTTGAGAGGGTAGCTACAGGTTTTAATTGGCCCAAAAAGTATTGGCCAGTACTCCTTCAAACTGTTCTCACCGGTAAAGCTCAAGTAACTTATGCATCTTTGCCTCAGGATCAATCTGATAATTATGATGTAGTTAAGAGCTTGATTCTTAAGGCCTATGAGCTTGTTCCTGAAGCCTATGGAGTAAAATTTAGGACAACTTACAAGCAAGATAAGCAATCCCATGTGAGTATGCAAAAATCAAAGAAGATCTGTTAGAGCAGTGGTTAAATTCTAAGAATGTGGATTCTGATTTTGGTAAATTTAAGCAGATGATTTTATTGGAGGACTTCAAGAGGTGTATTAGTAAAGATGTAAGCCTATATCTTGATGAGAAAAGAATAGATAATTTGTCTGATGCTGCAGTTTTAGCTGATGAGTATGTTCTCACTCACAAGAGATATTCTAAAGAAAAAGGGAAAGCTGAGAGTAAGTACGTTGCCTCTACTCAGAGTACAGGTAACAGGAAAGAGAATAAGGATGATGTTTCTCAGGATGTAAATACCAGCTTCACCTCTAGATTTCAGAAAAGTAAATGTACTTATTGTAGTAAGCTTGGTCATACTACAGTGAAATGTTTCAGGAGACAGCGTGATGTGAACAAAAAGGAGTCTTTAAATATTCAGTCAATTGGTCTAGTGTCCACCCTTGAGAGTTCCCAGAATTCTTTAACTGAGTTAACTGAACCTGCTTTGAGGGGTAACCTAAATTCTCATGATGGAGCTCCTCTTTTGAGCAGTAACGTGGGTGACACTCTCAAGAGTTCATGTGCTAATTTCCTGTCTGATGGTTTTGTCAGTCCTCTGGACAGTAATGACAGGAAATCAGTTAAAATATATCGTGATACAGGTGCTTGCCAATCCCTTATGCTGACCAGTGTTCTAGGCTCTAATGTTAATTCCTCTGATGAAACTGTAATCTTACAAGGTGTAGGGAATAATTACTTCTCTGTCCCTCTGTGCAGAGTGAATTTTAGAGTCTGGTTTTGTTAATGGTTCCGTTATGGTTGGGTTGGTTGAGACACTCCCAATGTCAGGTGTAACTTTCTTACTTGGAAATGATATTGGTGGAAGTCAAGTGTGTCCAGCTCCTCAGTTGTCTAGTGAGCCAGTGGCTGTGTCCCAGGATTGTGATGTCCCTGATGTGTTCCCTGCATGTGCTGTCACTAGGGCTAAGTCTAAAGTTACTGGTGATTTAGAGGATAATGATGATGATGATTTTATCCTAGCTGACACTTTTCTTGCTAATTTGGACCACTCACCAGATGAGGCAGTACCCCATAGTGTTGATAATTTGTCTCGTCAAGAGTTGGTTGAGTTGCAGGTTGCTGACCCTGAGTTGAAAGGTCTAGCTAACTCTGCTTACAGTGAAGAAGAGTCAGCCGGTGCTTCTACTTGTTATTATGTAAAGTCAGGAGTACTTATGAGGAAGTGGAGACCCCAACAGCATCAGCCGACTGTGAATGGGAGGTTGTACATCAAGTTGTCATCCCTCGTGTTTGTAGGCAGGATATCATTCGAGTGGCTCATGATTCCAGTTTGGCAGGACACCTTGGTGTGAGGAAGACTGTGGCACGCATTTTGAAACACTTCTACTGGCCACGTATCTTCAGGGATGTTTCCTGGTATTGTAAGTCTTGTCACACCTGTCAAGTTGTGGGGAAGTGTAATCAGACCGAAAAGGTTGCACCTCTAGTTCCCATTCCTCCTTTTGAGGCGCCTTTCACCCGTGTGTTGGTGGATATTGTGGGCCCTCTTCCTAAGACTTCTTCAGGATTTTCTTATGTGTTGACCATGATTGATATGGCTACTCGTTATCCTGAAGCCATTCCACTTAGAAATATCTCAGCAAAGAACGTAGTTAAGGAAATGCTAGGGTTCTTCACAAAGTTTGGTCTGCCCAAGGAGGTACAGTCAGACCGAGGAAGTAATTTCATGTCAGATGTTTTCAAGCAGTCTCTGAAAGAGTTGGGCATCACCCAGATCACGTCTTCAGCTTACCATCCCCAGACCCAAGGAGCGTTGGAGAGATATCATCAAACACTCATATCGATGCTCAAGAAATACTGTTTGGAACATCAGAAAGACTGGGATAAAGGTCTTCCATTCGTTGTGTTTGCTGCAAGAGAATCTCCAAATGAATCACTGGGCTTCTCACCTTTTGAACTACTGTTTGGCCATGAAGTAAGAGGACCCCTTAAGTTATTCAAGGAATGCTGGCTGTCGGAGGAGGATGACGTCAACCTGCTGGAGTATGTGATGAAGTTCAAAGAACGGCTGTCCACTGCTTTACAGCTGGCGAGAGAGAATTTAGGAGCTGCTCAGGAGAAGATGAAGACTTGGTATGATAAGAAGTCCAGGTTACGCCACTTTCAGCCAGGAGATCAGGTTTTGATTCTGCTACCAGTTCATGGGCAACCTCTTCAAGCCAAGTTTAGTGGTCCTTATTTCGTGGAGAAGAAACTCGGTGATGTCAACTATGTCATCGCCACACCAGATCGTAGAAAGAGCAAGCAACTATGTCACATCAACATGCTAAAGTTATATCACAGGCGGGACGAAAATAATCCAGTCTGCACTGTAGCTGTTCCACCCGAGTCTGCAAGTGAAGCTCTCCCATGCAGTATGAGCCTGAGTGATAGTTTGGGGAAGAATCCTGATATCATGAATGATCTCCAGACTAAGCTTTCTCATCTACCTCCCAAGGAAAGGCAGGAGTTTTCGGCATTACTGCAGGAGTACCCGCAAGTGTTCCGTGCCACTCCAGGAAGAACCACTGTGTTGATGCATGATGTCGATGTTGGAGACACAAAGCCAATTAAATTGCCTCCTTACCGTGTGAACCCAGTGAAAGTTCCTCTCATCCAGAAGGAGCTTGGCTACCTGTTGGACCACAAGATGATTGAGCCCTGTCAGAGCGAGTGGAGTTCTCCTGTCACTTTAGTCCCTAAGCCAGGTGGGTCACAGCGGCTTTGCATTGACCACAGACGTGTTAATCAGATAACCAAAACAGACACTTACCCTCTCCCTCGTGTGGAAGATTGCATAGACAAGATCGGAAAGGCTAAGTACATAAGTAAGTTTGATTTGTTAAAGGGATACTGGCAAGTACCTATGACTGAACGTGCTAGGGAGATCTCATGTTTTGTAACATTAGGAAAGACTTTTGCATGTTCTGTAATACCATATACAGATTGTTTTAGAGTAATAAGAAATTTCCTTTGTAAATTTCTTTTTCTTTGTGGGGAGGTGTTACATAGCCTATGATTTCATCATCCTTTGTGTAATTTTAACGCACAGTTGCTGCATGTTTGATCACGAGCGTGTTCTGCCTCAGTCCCCCCCTTCTTCCGTTATAGTAGAGTAAGTCGTTCTCTCTGTTATTCAGAGCGGGATTTTCATCTCTTTGTCCCCATGGCTTCATTTGCGCGTCCTTCTTACAAGTTGTATCAAGCTCTGCTGGCCCTATATAATGAGCTCAGTCTCTGCATCATTGCCACTTAGATCTGCTCCTCATTTTGTTCACATCTCTGTCCTCCCCTGTACAGATATTATTAGTGTGAGTGCTCAAGAAATCTCCAAACATCAAGCAGCTGTGTGTAATTTGAGTATAACTGTTATTGCATTTTTTCTTGTACTGTGTAGCATAAAGTTAATTCTTAGGCCAAGTGAGGTTTTTGATTAATGTTAGGTTATGTCAGTCATTTTTGATAATAGTTTGTATCTGTAATAATTTATCTGGCATTCACTGAGTATTATCTGGTATCTCATTTTATCAGGGATGACTTAGATAAATTTACTCTTGCTAATTTCGTGTTAATAGAGGCTATTGCAGTTAACCATATATTTAACCTGTTTATTTGCCATTACATTATCCTTATGAGTTCTGAATGTTTTGTTGTTAGTTTGTGCATTAAACTTTAACTTGTAATTTTACCTAACTCTTTTGTTTAGAACCTGGAACTTCACGGGACAGTAGTGACTCTTAGTATTCTCACTTAAAGTGTACATTATCTTTCTCTGTTCCGTAACAAGATATATATATATATATATATATATATATATATATATATATATATATATATATATATATATATATATATATATATATATATATATATTCGATGTAATTTCTTCCCTTTATAACCTAACCCCATCCATCTTATTGACGCTTTTTGCATCAGATGGCACTGAAGACGAGATTGGTAATGTCTGCAGTTATTCAGTCTTGAATGTAAACTAAAAAGGTTCTAAACCTGACATACCCGGTGTATATGTTATGAGTGTACGCATCGAATCCCTCTATTTCTATCTTCATTTTGCACTGACATGACTTTTTTTTTTTTTTTTTTTTTTAAAATGGAAGATATTTTTAATGGAAAAAAAAAAAAAAAAAAGGCTGCAAGCTCTCGATAAAGGTGTTCTTTCCAGGAATACTGAACAAAGGGAGCCAAATTCAAGATCTGACATACTCTATTGTTGTGGACCGAATTCTCGGGAAAGACTGGGATTTAGGAACACTGCCTGCCTACCTTACTGACCCTCGTGCACTCGATACTCATTAAACCTAACCCTTCTTCCCTCATACGGAATACTATATATTCAGAAGATACAGCAGTTCGACCCGACTTGAACCTTCTTGAATGACTTCTCAGTAAATAACCTTTCGCTACTTGGGTATAATTTTCCACCCTACATGTTTTTTTTTTTTTCTTCCGTTTGTCTTCGATGTTTGGTCTTTACTGAATGAGCCAAAAAATTGCGGCCTTGCTTACGAAGATGGTTATTAACCTTATACAGTCGCCAGGCATTAATATTGTGCCTTGATCTCATTCCCTTGTCCCTCTTCACTCAGCAGTACAGGTGGGGACAAAGATTTAAACCCAATACTGCTGTTCGTATACCAGGAGACGAGAGGAACTCAGCAAAAACGTCTCCTATAACGACGTTCGTGCATACGATAGACATTGATTTAAGACTTTCTTCTTTTTCTTGAATGAATACACTCCAGAAGTTGGCTGTGTGTGATGGTGTTAATATTTCCTTCTGACATCGATATACTTTGCATCAGTGACATACAACAGTACAATAACCCCATCAATACAATGACTTTTCATAGTCTTGCCATCTACAGATTTATTGAAATTATTTCAATAACCATAAGAGAGGCATTTCGAACTGTATGGCTTAGATGCAGCCATCATCAGCTCTTTAACTTCAAGAGGCCTCCCATGAACTGAATTAAATTGCCTGGAAGCAGTAAGAAAGAAGTAAAATTTGCATCCTTTCAACCTAACTCAAATCAGCTACGAAACTTGGGATAAGTCAAGGTGAGGTGATAAAATCGTTAGTGTTGCTGTTCGTGTGAATAACTGGTAATCTCGGTAGCAGTTATTATGTAGGAATGGAGCAAGGTCATTTGACGTCACGTATAGGGGTGGGCGCACCACAACAATCGCGAAGCCCAGCTTTAATGGTCTGCAGATTAAAGACCTGTGCTACGTAATTGCAGATCTACTCACAAAAATCCCACTAATCTCTGTAGTAGTTGTGAAATCTGGTCGCAAATATATCAGTTAACCGAAAACAAAAACGCGTTCACGAGCGTGTTATGCGCCAAAACGTTACTTCAAGGCTTGCACAGACATTTTGGAGGACAGGGACTCTAAGAAAAAAAAAAAAAGAACTTTGTCAGTCAATACATGAGAGAGAGAGAGAGAGAGAGAGAGAGAGAGAGAGAGAGAGAGAGAGAATTCTAAAAGGGCACTTCGTAACCATTAGGACAGAGGCAGGGGCTCTAGCCCCCACTGAGTTTTTTCCATGCACGACCCTGCGCTGCTTAACAACTGGGATGTTTCCTTTCATTCTTTGAGCACCAGTCGAGCTACAGTACGAGGTTACAGCCTAAAAACATTCTCTAGCAATCAGACTTCTTCCCAGAATATGTAACTCTTCATGAAAGTGTGTGGCCCCATACCACACGGGCATTTTACTCACACTGTATCAGTAATAGCGGAAGGGATAATTATCAGAAAGTTAAAAGAAAATTAGTGTAGCTCATGTGTATTTGGTAGCCAGCTTCCATTAAAAAATCATAAACCAAAAAAAAATCACATTCTACAATGACTGTAAGAGGTTAGGAGAGAAAAAGTTCAGAATAAAAAAATGAAAAAAAAGGGCACAGAAACAAGAGAGCATGTGAGAGTGGAACAGAATCAGAGTTCTACAGAGAGCACTGACCCGGCTTTGCTCACAACTCCATGACGGACGTTAGAAACGACATGAGCTCTGCCTTTGTATACTAGTAGAATTGCAAATTACGCTTTGTGGGGAGGTCAGCATCAAGTATTCAGCTTTTCATAAGGTCATGGGACGCTTAGACACAGAAGTGCATCTCACTGACATGGAAAATGGTTGTATTTAGGGTGTGCAGAACCTTACAATCTACTGTACCTTCCAAATTGTTTGAGGAAATAAATAAATGGCTAGGTAGACATACCGGTGGAAGATCTGCTGGACTTGACCTACCGTGACCTGTACAGTTACCTCATACACAAGCAGTCCTATTAAATAGGAGAGGAAATTAAAGCAAAGAAAAGCCTGGAACCCTACAGCCAGTTCGTGAAGAGATGGGTAACAATTCACGCCGTGTGAAATGTACCCACCGAGGTCCTGGAACACATACCTATGAAAATACGTAGTAGTGCTAAGTATGCTTAGTAAACGAGATTGATCGGAAGTTGCATTTATCTCAGGACAGAATACTTATGTGGCACCTACCAAACTACTTACCGCTTTAAGTACACTTTACAGACCACATACCTGAGCGCCCTCGACGAGTTTATTTATTTATTTATTTATTTTATGTGTCCGACTCTGAGCATAGGCTTCACAGCCTTCTTCCAAGGCCCAATAGTCCTCCTACATACAGTGCACCTCCACATGTCACCACTTCGGCGCTAATACCCACCTTCCGTATTGAATACATGCTAGGGCTGTCACCATACAGGACTGGTGTATTGGTAATAGCGGGGGTATTCTTGCGACAGGTCGGCGGGTCTTCCGGTAGATCAGTAAAGTCTGCTTTATGAAATTCAAATCTTTAAATTATTCCCTGCCCCAGCAGGGATTCGAACCTGAGTCCATTAGGACTGCGGGCCACATCTCTCCCGATTCAGCCATCGCTTCCCCCAATTCAGTCAAGTTACCCACACAATGAAAACAAGGGAAATATGGAGGCCGATAACTTATTGGGAAACAGGGGGGAAAAAGACACTGTAAATATGTATGGCGATTTTAAACCAGTTAATATCCACATATTAAATCTGCAGACAAACATGCGAGACCGCCAGTGCAGAAATGGAAATTTTTGCATTATTATGATACTTAATCTCTGGTAAATGCTGTTATTTAATGGTGATGGTCCTGGACTTTTTTTCATTAGTCCTCTCTTCACACGTTCTGATGTACGATTCCCCTTTAAAGCAAACATATCCCCAGCACCGTACGACTTTTCCCATACTTCACTGAAGCCTATTTATCAAGGTATTTAACCACTAAGCCAGAGTCTGAGCTGTATGGTTAGAATTGTTGGCTGTTTTGAAAAAAGAAAAAAAATGTTTAAGAATGGTAGACTAAGCGATATTCTTCTGTGACGTGATGCAAGCGATTCACGATTAATTTTGTCAATATTCATCAATAACCGTGCCTCATGGCAATTATTGTTTATTTCTGTTCAATTAGTATATTAAATTATATGTTCAAAATAACAGGTAAGTGCCTTGAAAGGATACAAAATGTGCAATCGACCACACCCTAACTTATTCTGTTCATATTCTGAAGGGGACACGATCTACCAAGGGACTTGTGGAGGTTAGGTGGTGAAAGTGATTCACGTCGTAATAATGAATACTAACTGTTACTCACGGTAAACATTCTTTATAACATTCATTCAGTAAAGTGGGATGCAAGTGTGAAATAACAGAAACGTCTTGAAGGCGTACAGTATGGAAACTTTCCATGTTTTGACAGGGAAACATGGGACACGTCGAGATTAGGCGATGTAGACAATTATCGATGAGCATTATCGTAAAATTCAGCCCTAACTGTGCCTCACGGGAATAGCTTTATCGTATTCATTTAGTAAACTAGAACACATGTATGAAATAACACGTATGCGTCTAGAAAGTACAATATGGGGAACCATCCACAACCTAACCAAACGACGCTTTGATGGGGAAATGACAAACCAATGTCTTGCAAGTGATTCATGATTAATTTTGTCAAAAATCAGTTACGGCTTTTTCCCACGGTGGTAACTCATTATCATATTTATTCAGTAAATTACAGTATATACCGCCTATCACTCCGGAACGGCCTGTGGACCCTCCAGGGAAAAGTCGTCTGTGGCATTTTGGAGCCGCGGATTGGGAGGCCTTCGGGCAGTACTTCTTTGATTTTCTTTGGAATGATTATTGCTTCCATGGCCGGGAGCCATCTGAGTGTGCCTTGCGCATTACAAAGGTTATTCTCTCGGGCATGGAAGCATACATTCCTTTCTCATATCCTTTGACTAACGCAAGAAAGCCTTGGTTTAATCAGCTTGTTCTAATGCTGTCCACAACAAGGAGAGGGCCTACAAAAGGTACCGGAGCCAACCCACCGCTGAATCACATCATCTTTACATTTCTGCCCGGAATCGTGCTAAGTCTGTTCTTCACTCTGCTAAAAATAATTTCATCCGTACTAAATGCTCTCAGCTCTCCAACTCGAATTCTTCCCACTCCTTCTGGCACCTTGTCAAAAACCTTTCTAACAACTTTATATCATCATCCTTCCCTCCTCTTTTCTACTCTGATGGTTCTGTAGCTATTTCTTCTACTGATAAAGCAGATCTCTTTGCACAGATTTTCTCCTCTAATTCCATCTTAGACGATTCTGGTGCTGTTCCTCCATCACTTCCCGCCTCTGACTTCCTCATGACTGACATTAAAATTTCTTCAGCTGATGTATTTTCTGTCATCACTGGCCTCAATACTAACAAGGCATATGGGCCTGATGGAGTCCCTCCTGTTGTTCTCAAGAACTGTGCTTCTCTGCTTACACCCTGCCTAGGCAAACTCTTTCGCCTTTGTCTGTCAACTTGTACCTTTCCTTCTTGCTGGAAGTTTGCTCTCATTTAGCCTGTCCCAAAGAAGGGTGACCACTCCCAACCCTCCAACTATCGTCCATTTGCTTTAACGTTCTGTATTTCAAAAGTTTTCGAGTCAATTCTCAATAGAAATATTTTAAGGCATCTTTCCTATCACAACCTTCTTTCTGATCGTCAGTACGGGTTCCGTCAGGGACGCTCAACTGGCAATCTTCTCACCTACCTTTCAGACTCCTGGTCATCCTCCTTTCGGGACTTTGGCAAAAGCTTTGCCATTGCACTTGACATCTCAAAGGCTTTCGATCGAGTCTGGCACAAATCTTTAATTTCCAAACTGCCCTCTTACGGTTTCTGTCCTTCTATCTGTGCCTTCATCGCTAGCTTCCTTTCTGGTCATTCTATAGCCACTGTTGTAGACGGCCATCGTTCTTCTCCTAGATCTATCAACAGTGGTATTCCTCAGGGCTCTGTCATATCACCAACTCTCTTCCTTTTATTCATCAATGACCTTCTAAGCTGTACATCTAACCCTATCCACTCATACGCTGATGACTCCACCCTTCACCTTTCCATTTGGTTCCCGCAACGCCCATCTCAGCAGTTACTTCAGCAAACAAGGGATGAGGCTATGGCACACCTAATGTCTGACTTGGCTCGTATCTCTGACTGGGGTAAAAATAATCTTGTTGTTTTTAATGCATCTAAGACTCAGTTCTTTCACTTATCAACCCGTCAAAATCTTCCACAGGTATACCCACTAAGGTTTAATAATATTCAGCTTAATCCTGCATCATCCTTGAACATGCTTGGGGTTTCATTTACTCGTGACTTATCTTGGAAAGATCATATTACATCTCTTGTAAAATCTGCTTCCAAGAGATTGGGTGTGCTAAGCCGACTCCGTTCTTTCTTTACCCCAGCACAATTGTTGACTCTATACAGGGGTTTTATCCTCCCCTGTGTGAAGTACACCTCTCATGTGTGGGGAGGCTCCCCACATACAGCTCTTTTCAATAGGGTGGAGTCAAAGGCTTTTCGTCTCATTAACTCTCCTCCTTTTACTGACTCCCTTCAACCTGTCTCTTCTCCGCACTGTTGCATCTTTATCTCTTTTCTATCGCTACTTTAATGGTCACTGCTCCTCCGAACTGTCTGCATGCATTCCTCCACCTCTGCGACGGGCGTGTAGCACCCGTCTAGCAGCAAACTCTCATCCCTTTTCTGTCCAGCTCTCTAATGCAAGAGTTAACCTTTACTCTCAGTCCTTCATTTATGCAACAGGTCAACCCTGGAACTGTCTCCCTCTGTCTGTATTTCCTGCTGCCTATGATCTCCACTCTTTCAAACGCAGTGTGTCCAGGCATCTGGAAATGAATGGATCTTGAATTTGGCTCTCTCTTGTATTTTGTTTTTCTCTTGGAGGGAACTGTTATTGCGGGCTCATGGTCTTTGGTTCCTTCTTCCTTGCATAAAATATATATATATATATATATATATATATATATATATATATATATATATATATATATATATATATATATATATATATATATATATTTGGTTCCTTCTTCCTTGCATAAAATATATATATATATATATATATATATATATATATATATATATATATATATATATATATATATATAATAACAAGGAAACGTCTGCAAAACATAAAGTATAAGAGGATTTGACCATAACTTAGCCTAACCTAATCATGTTTGGACGGGGACACGACATACCAAGACTTACTCTTCTGCCGATCTGCACATCCGAATGCCGAACAGGAGATAACTATGTTTGCAGAGTAAGTGATCCTCAAATAATACGCACACAGTCGTCTATCCACGCTCAAATCCTGCCTCCGCGCGCAGAATGGCAGATTAACACTACTGACGTCACATGCATGTCCACCCATTACTACATTTTGCACTGTATTACAAAACGTTTGTCGCTTTGGAACTCTGAATTTCCTCCCATCCCAAATGTTCTCTTGTTTCTGTGCTTTTTCGTCTCTTATTTATGCACTTTTACATCTCACATCTTAATAATTTTAGAGGATTCTTTTCCTAAAACTGTATATGCATGTAGTCAAACGCAAGTAGACGAACGCAAATAGTCTTCCTAATGAGCTCAGAGTCGGCTATAATCACTACTGGATTATCCAAACCTGTAGGAGTAATACTGCAGACACAAAGAGCGAACAATGGATTATTCTTTTTGTCTCCAGCGGCTGTGGAAGCAAAGGCTATCCTCCATCTCGAATACGGTTACTGTATATGTTTAAGCGTATCTTGCTTTCATACATTCATACAGTTATAAATAAATGTGAGCTTCCTTCTCTCTCTCTCTCTCTCTCTCTCTCTCTCTCTCTCTCTCTCCAACATGACGGGGTTATAGTGGTTGCATGCCCGGACGGAAGGGAGAGCACAAAGGTAACGATGGGTGAGGGTGTGCCATCTGCCGCTGCTGTTGTCTTCCTTTCGTCCCACGCTGGCATCCACCTCGCTCGTGTGTGTGTGATGTGGCGCCTCCTAACTGGCACTTGTGGGAGGAGGATGGAGGAGGCAGTGAGGGGGTGTGGAAAGGGAGGGGGTAGAAAGGGAAAAAGCAGGATGAAGAGGGGTGGGGGTAGGCTGGATGGAGAGGGATGGGGTTTAGGCAAGATTGAGTGGTGAGGAGGGTAAGAAGGATGGAGCAAGTAGGGATAAGCAAGGTGTAGGTTGGTGTAGGCAGGATGGAGAGGGGAGTAATTAGTTAGGATGGACTGGAGTGGGGTTACGCAGGATGGAGGGGGGTGGGGGGTAAGCAAGGTGGAGAGAGTAGACAGGTAAGGCGTGGGATGGGATAAGCAAGATCTAGAGGGGTGGGGATAGGTTGGATGGAAGAGGGGTGAAGTGGTAGGCAAGAGGGAAACGGGTGGATATAAGCAGGGAGAGGGGTGGGGGTAGGTAGGATGGAGAGGGGGACAGAAAGGAACTAGAGAGCACACAAAGAGTGCATACTTCCGCCAATGCCACAGGATCCGGATCTGGATCCATCCACACCTAAATTTAATCATTTCTTTCTTGGTCCATGGCCCACCTCTCCACAAAATTTCATAGTAATTCATTGAGAACTTTTGGAGATATTGTGCGGGATAGTCCCGATACAGATACAAATCCTCCCCAAAATTTAATCATTTCTTCCTTGGCCCATGGTCCATCCTTCCACAAAATTTCATGAAAATCCTTCCATAACTTTCTGAGTAATCCTGCTAACAGATATACAGACAAACAAACAGACAGACAAACAAACAGACAAATCTCCCAATTACCTCCTTGGCGGAGGTCGTTAGGAGGTGGCAGGAAGCAGAATGGAGGGGGTGGGGGTAATCGGGATGGAGAAAGGTGAGGAGGCAGGATGCAACGAGTGGGGAGAGACAGAGAAAGGGGTGGGATAGGAAGGAGGGATGGGGTAGGGGTTGGGGCTAGCACGCAGTTAACCCGTTCAGTCTGATGACGTCTTGATTATTTCATTCTTGCTGTCTCCATACGATTTTGTTCAGCTGCCAAGGGTGCGTCTTTGAAATGGTGGAAGGCAGGGAGGGGGTAGGCGGTGAGGCGTGAGGGATGGCACGCAGTTGTCCATTCAGTACGGTGACGTCTACTGACTGTATTCTTGACGTCCATGGACCATATTGTTTAGCTGCCAAATGTGTGGGGGGGAGGGATGGTGTGTGGGAACTAGGGGAGGGAGGGGAGGGTGTGGAAGGAAGAAAGGTAATGGAGGGGAAAGGAGAAAGGAAGTGGAAAGAGGGGAAGTGATGTATTTAGAAGTTACAATGAATGATATGAATCCGAGCCAACAGCGTAGAGAGAATCTGGAAAGTGGCTACAAGGTTACTGGAGTCCTACGTAGAAAATCGAAAACAAATAAGTATCATCTTCACCTTGTACAGTTTCTTAATATATATATATATATATATATATATATATATATATATATATATATATATATATATATATATATATATATATATATATATATATATATATGGAGCCTCTGTAGTACAGTGGTAAAGTGTGCGTTTTCGTAAACTAAAGAACGAGGGATCGCGCCCCGCCATGGTAATAGACTTTGGGAGCGTTCATCTGGCTACGTACTGCTTGGCGGACGTCAAGGGTGCTGTGGCTGAACCAGTGGCGCATACTGTAAAATATGCTTGCACCCAGTCAGCTTGCGCGGGCCGATTACACTTGGTTCACAGACTACACACACATCCAAAGCCACTCCAACACTACAATTACACTTACAAGCACTTCCCACCCTACATACAATCTCTACCAGACAGCCTAAGCCACTTGGTAGAGATACATTGGCTGTATCGTCCCCACTTCAGTAGGGATAGGCCGGTCCTGCAGTGGACACTCAAACGGCTGATGAGATGAGATGATATATATATATATATATATATATATATATATATATATATATATATATATATATATATATATATATATATATATATCTATATATATATATTGCCAGACGCCTGAATCCTGTTTGGGGTGGCCACAAACAAATCGCCTCCAAGTCGCCCTGTCCCCTGCCATTTCACTGCCCTACTCCCAACTCACACACCCCTCTCTCATATATATATATATATAGTGTGTGTGTGTGTGTGTGTGTGTGTGTGTGTGTGTGTGTGTGTGTGTATGTGTGATACAGATAGATAAAAAAGGAAAAGGGGAGAAGGACAAAGGATGATGAAGGATGAAGAAAAACATTATACCAACCACTAACTCTTTGTCGGGACATTTTTATTTTTTTCTTTCAACTAACACCAGACGATTTTATGCAGCTAGGAGCGAATCATAGAAGCCTGGCAGTGACTAAAAACAAAAATGACAAGGAGTGTTTTCAAGGATAATAGTAAATATAACTTATAAATGGGTGGACTTCGGGGGGATCTGAGCATGCAAAACTTTCGAAGGATACAGTGGCGGTTGATAAATGCTTCCGATGAGAGTGATGGAATAACGGTGAAGGTAATGGTTACAGCCAAACGTTTACAGTTAAAGATCTGAGAGAAAAAAAAAAAAACGGAAAGCATTTCTTCCTTGGTAGAGAAGTTTTTTTTTCCTTCTTTAGAAGAGACGAATATATACGGCACAATTCATCGTGCACTGTGGTAGAATGAGATCACATTAATATTCAAATGGCACTGTTAACTCATAACCTCCAGTTGGACACGTTCAAGGCTGTTTAGTACACAGATCGACGCGATGATAATTTCTGAGACCACTTCGACTCACAAGTTCATCTCGTGTGGCGAACGTCCTCCCTCCAAACAAACAAACCAAAAATACTGGACCGTTGAAGAGGTGACCCAGAGGAACTGTGTCAAAACAACTGAAGTTCAAGGGAATGATGAGGAGAAGAAGAGAGGGAAGGGGTTAGAGGTGAGAAGAATACCTGTTAACTGCACGAAAGTATTAAAGACACACAGACAGATTTCAGTGCTGTTCAAGTCTTTCCCTAGAGTATGACAACAATAATCGAATTTACTCTACCTCATTGCCCTAACTGTGCTCCTGGGAAAGCAGGGATAGGGAAAAACAAGCCTTGTCCAAACGCGTGACCGGCCCCGAAAACAGAGGAAAGCAGAGGAAAGGGAGAGGGAGACAAAGGAAAGGGAGGGGGAGAGAAGCTAAAAAGGGAGGGGGAGGAAACAGCGAGGGTAGGGATGAGGGAGAGGGACCAAGGAAGGGAGTCAGGGGAAGGGGAGAAGGTAGAAGAGATGAGGGGAAGGCAGGGGAGTGGGAGAGGAAGGGGTAGGGTGAGAGGGGAACTAAATGAAGGGATTAGTGAATCGGGCAACATGTGGGGAAAGAAAACCAAAACACTGCTGTATATCTGTGTGTGTGTGTGTGTGTGTGTGTGTGTGTGTGTGTGTGTGTGTGTGTGTGTGTGTAAAATGATAATATAAAAGTTTCATTAATGTCGTCACAATTAACTAGCGTGCTTCCTCCATTCTCTCTCTCTCTCTCCTAAAAAATACTGGGAGAGAATTTTCCCGCCAGGCACACACACCTGACATTTGCTGTTCTGCTGAGGGAAAATTTTTGGAATCGGAGGCTTGAGATATCGAGTCGTATTATAGGTGGTTTTGTGTGACTTCGTAGTTTCTTTATCTTAGCGATTTATTCCTCACTGTACACCTTAGTATCGTTTTTTTTTTTTTTTTTTGTCGCTGAAGCAAAAGATGTCGATACTAAGGCGACATAAATAACATATAAGAAAATGTTAAGGTGTTATATGCAAAACTAAATAAATCATCAAAGAAAATGTTAAGGTGTTATATGCAAAGTAAATCACCAAGGAAGAGGTGCTAAGAAGCCCTCTGTGCCACTTATAATTGTGACCCCACAGCTTTCAGTAACCCTTTCACTGCGGTATCTTTTCTTTTGTAGTCTTGCTCCCCCCAGGCGATGATATTCTGCTAGAGAGAGAGAGAGACTATTTTAGCTAGAGGTGTTCGGTATAGTCATCACTAACCCATTCACTGCTATAGTCCTTTCACTTTAGGCTGGACCAGATTTTCGTGTACTTGTGGCTTCTTTTGTGTAGGTCAGTGACAGAATAAGACAAATGCTCCGGCTTCACAACCTTTCTATTTCACATATTCTTGACTAAAATCGAGTTATAATGCTATTGTTTCATTTGAGCAATAATGATGGGGAGATGGCAGTTTTAACTAAGTTAAAGTGAAAAGAGTACAGGGCGGTCTTCTAAGCCGAATAAAGTTGTCTGGTGGCAGCAAGTTCTCCTTAAAATGTAATGATTCGCAGGTTCGGGGTCTCGGGTTCGGTAGAGATCCCGACCCTACCAGTGTGTGTGTGTGTGTGTGTGTGTGTGTGGCGACTGTCACTTGTAGCTGATAAGGGAATTTGTTCACTGGGAGGGATAAGAGAATATTTGCTCGGAGACAGACAGAGAGAGAGAGAGAGAGAGACTAAACGCATTACTAAAAGCGAATCAAAGTCCATGTTAGATAGTTAACTATTTTCTCATTTCTTTTTCTTCTTTTTCAGGTAAGCGAGGAACATGACACAGCGAGGGAGAGAAAAGGTGAGAGGGAAATGGAAAATGAGAGAGAGAGAGAGAGAGAGAGAGAGAGAAGGGATGATTAAAAAAAAAAAAAAGTAACTGCAGTAGGCTTATTGGCCTGTATAACTCTACTACTTTCGTAAGACAAGGCTAGCAATGAAAAAGGCTTAACTCCCCACCTAAAACTCTCGACGAAACCAGCAGGAAAAACTGAAAAGGAACACCACACTGCGCAGAAAAACTGTCAGGGATATTTCTGTAGGGAAGGATGAAAGCAAAGCAAACTACGATGCTGCACTTGAACCTGAGGGAAAATTGCACTAATTCTGTTCTGAGTACATCTGCAACTAGAGCTGTATATCCAACCCCATACCGTCATATACCTCTCAACGGCAGTCTTGAAACTCCATGTACATTTAGCATCAACTACATCACTGTATATTTTGTTCCACTCATCTAGTACTCTGTGCCCTAATAAATTCGTTTCTGCCTTTCCACGGAACAGTTTTGAATTCCTTTTTGCGTATTTGTGCTAACTCATTCTTAATGCTTTTCATGCAGTATATCTCCTGCATTAAATCCCATCATACTCTTATGCACATAGTCAAACCACCCCTGATTCTCCGCCTTTCCACAGAGGGTAAATTTAACTTTGTTAACCTTGTGTCATAAGTAAGGTTCCTAATGTGAATCATTTTGTTCCTTTTCTTTATATATATTTTGCTCTGACAACTCTCAAAGGAATTAATTTCTCTTATTCAGTACGGACACCAAAACTGTACCACAGGTTCCAAGCGTAGCCTCACTACAGCAAGATAAATCTATAGTATTATCTTTAGAGCTCTATTGCTTACACCTTGATGGTATGAAGCCAAGTACATTAAATGCACTCTTGTCCTGGTCTTAGGTAAATAGTGTGGAAAGGAGAGAGAGAGAGAGGGGGGGGGGAAGTGAGTTAGTACGATAACAAGACAGACAGGGGAGAGGGAGGGAGAGAACGAGAGGAAATGCTGAATGAGAGGCTTTAATACGAGGAGAGGAGGAGTCAGCAGATGAGAAGGCGAAAGCAGAGGATGAGTGATGGGAGGAGTAAATGAGTGTTCGAGAGAGAGAGAGAGAGAGAGAGAGAGAGAGAGAGAGAGAGAGAGGCGAATGAATGTTAGAGAAATTGTCAGAGAGAGAGAGAGAGAGAGAGAGAGAGACGAATGAATGTTAAGAAATTATCAGAGAGAGAGAGAGAGAGAGAGAGACGAGTGAATGTTAAGAGAAATTATCAGAGAGAGAGAGGGGGGGGGGCGTCAACAGGAAACAAGAGTGAGTCAATGGATGAGTAAGTAGGCGGAGACAGCTGGGAATGAGTGAGTGACTGAGTAAGGGATGTATCCTCGCGGCCATGAAAATCTCCCTGGCATCTCCTACATACTGTGATTTTGCCGGTGTTCTCCTCAGCTTACCAGGCTTACTATACTCTTTTCACTTAAATTTGCCTAAAACTGATATCTCTGTCTTGGATGCTGGGAGGTAAGAAGATATTAAACACAAAATCACGCGCTAATCCCGAATAAGTGCTCTGGAAAGGATATAGAGCCGTAGCGTTGTCTTGTACCATCGAGGTGCGGGAAATAAGTTGCAAAAGTACGAAAATCTGTGCCAAGTTAATATGAAAGGACGATAGTACCTCCTCTCTAACCCCATGACATGGATAGCGTCTTATACTTGCTGTCTCTACACTATTTTATTCAACTTAAAGACATTTAGTGCTGCAGGGGTTACATAATATCGCCTCCAGTAATTCCTTGGCTACCAGGGACGTCTCGAAGGCTGGAGGGATAAATTACATGAAGACGTCATCGCAGTGAAGGAGTCAAACCCTCACTATAATGATTTGCTTTTATATCATTATTATTTAATCCTTGTTACCATCCGATGATTTTGTTCAACAGAGAGAGAGAGAGAGAGAGAGAGAGAGAGAGAGAGAGAGAGAGAGAGAGACACGAACCAAGGTGAGAGAACGCGTGTAAGAGAGTGCTGGAGGACACCATTCACCCCTCCAGTTCAAAATTTCTCCCTTAATTAAAAAAAAAAAAAAAATGTGGACGGAAGATTAATAGTGCAAAGGCATCCTTTGGTGGCCATTAATATTGTGACATTGTTTTTTTTTTTTTTTTTTTATCGCTATCAAGTACAGAACGAGTGCACAACAGAGAATATTAGCACTCAGACCAAATAACTGACTTAGCTGAATAAAATCGACTGACAGCTAGAACCACCAGAGATATCCCGGCCTTGAGAGTATTAACATTTATTTTCCGGTGATCCACTCTACTTTCAGCTCTCAGTAATATCGTCTGGTGTTAGGTGGATGAAAATACTGGGTAAGCTGTGGCTGATCGTTTTAACGTTGCCTCAGTAGTCATTACAGAAACACAACTTTTGGAGGAGGTGCCAGACGACCTGTTCAACGCACTACAATACGACCCAGCTTTCACAGGAGAGAGAGAGAGAGAGAGAGAGAGAGAGAGAGAGAGAGAATCAGTGCCACATACCTTACACCGCCAAGCCTTTTCTTTGACATCAATAACATATGTCACTTCCTATGTCGCAAAGCCAGCATTCTTGGCAAGAGCTGACCTACACACCCTCCCATTTCTCTTTTATTATCCGTGAAGCCTCACCTCTGATTGGCCTAGCGGAGGGCGTGTCACGTAAGAGGGACCATGTGACAGGTTGGGGATCCTTGGCTAGAGGTAAGCAGGCCGCGATCGGCTGAGAGAGGGGTGGCGCCATAGGGGTAATTAATGACTGGCTGCCCAATCATGACGTCACGCAACATGTAAACGAAGTCGGAGGGTGTCCGTACGTTTGAAATTGTCCCCATAATCTCGACATCAAAGGCACCGTAACGAGAGAATGGTAAGTCGGGATCACTGATGGCACAATTTTGAGCTGAGGAGAGTGCCGGTAAAACAAGAAATTAGCCTTTGTCTGATTACAAACTCGACTTTATCATATACAGTGGTCTGCACAGACAGTTTGGAGGACAGGGGCTGTTTGCGAACTACATAACAACGATGTCTAATACAAAACTTTGTAACTAGGTTAAAGGGGCAGATGTTATAGTCCCTTTGAGTCTTGCCTGTGCACGCCCCTAATCATATGTGTTAATTCGGTTATTCATTCAGTTAACCTTACGCATTGACAGGCTTTCAGCCCGGGGGGTGGGAGGGTCAAGAGGGTCGGACGATCCTCCCACCTGCCTAAGGTTCACTTTCTGACGGTCAGTGCAAAAAGAGTCACTCTCCGTTGTTCAGAAGTTTTGTGCTGCTTTTCAACGTCGCTTGTGCATACACCCAGACCCCCATAGCAAGCATGCAGCAGACCTTTGACCAGCCTGCAGCTATGCAAGTCCAGACTCAGTAGAAAACGACCCCCTCCCCTCTTCGAAAAGTCTAGCTACGGTCTCATAGAATTTCAATGAGACAAGCTAGCCTAAGCATCACCTAGGAATAAGTTTACATATGGTGAAGGAAAGATCACTCAAGATCGGTCAAAATACCCTGGTAGAAGGCTTGACTACTATTCGCAACAGCGGGGCGTTAAACGATATTCAAGATGGTTATCAACATAATCAATCAGTATATATATATATATATATATATATATATATATATATATATATATATATATATATATATATATATATATATATATATCATCATCATCATCATCATCATCATCAGCTCATCAGCCATAACTAGTCTACTGATGAACAAAGGCCTCCCCCAACCTTTTCCACGAATTCCTTGACTGAGCCAATCTTTGCCACGTTTTCCCTGCATATATATATATATATATATATATATATATATATATATATATATATAAGTTTTTGTATCGAATGCTCAGTAATTTTCGCTATAATTTGTTAACCTCTTCACTAAAATGACGTCTTTTATTCTCTCTCTTATACTTGCTGTTTCCAGAGTTTCATTAAGCCACGAGAGACATTGAAGTGGACGGCGTAAATATAGCTTTCATTAACACTTCTATTTCAGTGTTTTCTGTGAGTATATTAAATGTTGATGGTCACTTGATTTTCGTCTTTTCACTAAGTAATTTTTACTATATATTTTTTCTACGAATTGTATATATACCATTTGAAATGCGTTTGTGTATTAATGTTTTTAAGGATATGTGGGAAAGAGGGTTAAGATGATGCTGATGAGGAAGCTGATGATGATGCATTAAAAATTATTTCTCCAATTCTGGAGTTTTATGTCCTTCATCATGCCACTGATTTGTCCCTGCCACCATGGACACAGTCACCCATATCCTCTCCCCTCCACTCCCTTTCCTACCGACCACTCCATCTCACGCACTCCCACTCCCTCCCCCACACCCTCACGCTCCCTCCTACACCCTCACTCCCTCTCCAAAACCCTCTCTTCCTCTTCAACACCCTTGCTCATACTCCCACTCCCTCTCTTCCACTGCCTCCCTCCCAATCCCTCTTTCCCTCCCACATTCTCCCTCCTACCTCCTGTCTCACAATTTCACTCCCTCCCCACACTCCTTCCCTCCCATTCCCTCTTTCCCCTTCCTATCCCATTCTCCCTCCCCTGCTACCTCTCCCACACTCCCTCTCCTACTTCCTTTCCCATACACTCATTCTGCGCACTCCCTCTCCTAAACTCCCTTTCCTTCACTCCCTCCCTTCCTCCCTCTCACACTTCCTCTCTAACACTCCCTCTTCCTCACTCTTCTACTCTCTTCTACACTCCTTTCCTCCCATACTCCCTCCCTCCAATTCTCTCTCCCACACTCCCTCCCTCCCTCCAATTCCATCTCCCACACTCCCTCCCTCCCACTCCCTCTCCCACACTCTTTCTCCCATACTCTCCTTCCCACTCCCTCTCCCACACTCTTTCTTCCATATTCTTCCTCCCACTCCCTCTCCCACACTCCCTCCCATTCCCTCCCCCATACTCCCTCTCTCCCACTCCCTTTCCCATTCTCCCTCTCTCACATTCCCTTTCCCATTCTCCTTCCGACACTCCCTCTCCTGCATTCCTTCCCCCGCACTCCCTCCCTCCCACTCCCTCTCCCACATTCCCTCCCACTCCCCCTCCCTGCCAGTCACTCCTCCGCATTCCCTCCCCCCGCACTCCCTCCCTCCGACTCCCTCTCCCTCACCCCTCCCACTCCCTACCTCCGACTCCCTCTCCCTCACCCCTCCCACTCCCTCCAACGTTTCCTCTCACTCCCTCTCCCACACTCCCTCCCACACTTGCAACCACCCCCTCTCCCACACTCTCCCACTCTCCCTCCCACTCCGTCTTCCACACTTTCTCCGACACTCCCTCTCTCACTCTCACTTCCATCCCCTACCCCTCTCTCCCTCTCCCACTCATACATTCACTCACTCCCACTCCCTCTCCCTCTCTCCCTCTCCCACTCATACATTCACTCACTCCCACTCCCTCTCCCACGTCCCCTTCCACTCTCTCACCTTGCTTCTCACCTCTCACACTCGCTCAATGACACTCCGACATGCAGGCTCCTACACTGCATGCTCTCTCTCTCTCTCTCTCTCTCTCTCTCTCTCTCTCTCTCTCCAACCCAAGGACGCTTTTCATGTTATAATTTCATGTTTTTCGATTAAGGCGAAATTTTCAAGCTGGAAGGATGAGGTTTTTGCTTTAATATTCCCCGTAATGCGAGAGAGAATTTCTGTGTTGAATAAAAACGCCTGGAGACAACAAGTAATGAACGACATGACGTAATGGTAGTGATAATAAGTTAGTCTGACGTCAGTGTAGAATGACGGCTAACACTCCTTCAGCTCTCTCTCTCTCTCTCTCTCACTGCCTCTTACGCACTATTTCCTCCCTTGTACGACCTGCAAACTTACCCCACACCCTCCTCCCCCTCCCTTTTCAGGCTTACCCTTCCTCCTCTCCTCTCCCCTCGCCCACGCTCCCCTCATCCACACCTACATTCTCTTTTCACTCCCCTCACTCTTACCTCACCCTTCCCTTCCCTTCATACTGCCCCATACTCTTCCCGTCCCTTCCCTTCATACTGCCCCATACTCTTCCCTTCCCCTCTCTCTTACTCTCCCTCTTACTCTCATTACCTCATCCCCCCCACACCCTCTGCCCTCACCCACACACCCTCCTCAGTCCACCAGGCTGTTGGGAAGCAGGATACCATTTCCTGCAGCATGAATGCTTTCACTAACAAAAACACTCATTTTACGTCATTTCACTTATTTTGTCATTTCTTTTCAGACCAATTTTGCTTAATTTTCTTACAGACAGATACTTATATTACGTCATTTCCTTTCAGACCTAGTCTCTACAAGCAATCTCTAGATATATACATAGATAGATAGATAGACAGATAGATAAAGATATACCGGATTTACAGGGGGGTCCCGGGAAATGACAGCTGGGGGAATTCTAAGCAAGTAGTGTTACGTCAACACGGGCACCAGTTTCAACTGTTATGCAGCTACAGTTACTGATGCCATTATATTGTAGGTGAATTATAAGGGAGACCATTTTCACCCACAAAGCCAACAGTAACTGTAGCTACATATGGGTTAAGACTGGGAGCCACGTTGATATAACATTTTTGTTTGGTAGTCCCTCATCTAGCATTTCCCAGCGAATGTCCTTTACTTCCAAGACACCCTACATACATACATACACACACACATACACACACACACACACACACACACACACACACACATATATATATATATATATATATATATATATATATATATATATATATATATATATATAGAATACATTGTGTGTGTGTGTGTGTGTGTGTGTGTGTGTGTGTGTGTGTGTGTGTGTGTGTGTGTGTGTGTGTGTGTGTGTCTAATTGTTCGTATATCTCTACATACAGTACTTATCTATGTATCGATATTATGAATAGTTTTAACAGTAACACAGGTATTCAGTACGACGGGTCATTCCCAAACCATAAAATCCTCTGGAGTAGAGTAAAATGAATAATACGTCATTAAACTGAAAGGATTAATTGGTGTAGCAAGATCTAACTGAATTTTAACTCCATTTAGGAAAGCTGTGACTAAACTTGTTTCCCATTCAGTCTGATGACGTCTTTCTCAGTTAGTCTTGCTGGCTCCTACAATGTCAAATCAGTTTTGGGGAGACTTCGAACTGGAAGGGTTAGATAAAGGCTTCAGTAACCACCATCACTGCCAAGCCACCGCACCTCCAGACTCAATCAGATCATCTTGTGAAGACATGAATTACATAAAAATGGTCATCGGACTGAAGCGGTGAAAGCTACAATTGAGCCATTAGTTTACTGTTTAGTTCATTCACCTTAACTTGGAGGAGATTTTCTTCCTTTTTCACCCTATATCTCGTTGCTCAGTGGCAGATTATGACGACACTGCAGCCTTGTATCCTTACCTCGGCACTTCTTTGCGACTAGCATCACATCCTAGTGTTAATCTCTTGTACCAGCACAGCACTGAAGATGGAAAGATGGTAATTTTACGCGTATTTAAAGTGAACAGAGTATTGTTTAGAATGATACAGTTTACTCCTTAGTCGTATGGCGTATTTATTTTATATTTGCTGGCTTCAGAAGAATATTTTCAGCTAGGTGGGAGAAACCAGGTTCTGGAGGGGTTAATGAAGACTGTCACTGCAGACTATGAAGACTGTCACTGAAGACTATTTTTCTAAATGTAAGAAAATCAAATGGATGTATTGTGACTATACCAGAGAATGATATCATGGGTTGGCAGCGGTGAAGTGTGGACGTGGTGTCGAGATGGTATAAACAGACTTTTGACGGAGACTGTACTTATGATTTTTTGTCGTATTCTAAGAGGCTTCGAATAATCATATATCGAAACACATCTTCCTTCGCGATTAATTCTTTAGGTTTCATCTCGATATTCTCTTGTGTGTCATTAAAATAAACTACGTCAATAGTAAAGCGATAGAAATGAAACAGGAAAGAATACCAAGGTGTAATACGCCAAATTAGGCAGTGCGAGGCCTCCAGTGTTACGTGGAATGCAGCCAATACTCAATGTTTATTTACTCATGGTTTATGTGGCCCCAGGTTTGTCTGAATGAAGGCTAAAATTACACTTCTGCAGCCCACCATCCTCACTGCGGGGGATAGGAAGGGAGATAAGGGACGTTTCTATAACCAGACAGAGGAATCGCTCGACCTTATCAGTGCCACCACGTGAAGGCGTCCCTCTCCAGCAGTTACTCATAATGGCGTGATTTACTGAGGACCAGAGGTACGTAAAGGGGAATCCCACTTTAATCAGGGAGGGTGTAACAAAAACAAGCTTAAAAATTTGACTTTCATTCATTCTCTCTCTCTCTCTCTCTCTCTCTCTCTCTCTCTCTCTCTCTCTCTCTCTCTCTCTCTCTCTCTCTCTCTCTCTCTCTCTCTCTCCACTGCCTTCATCACCCTCATCTCCTTAGGTTTATCGGTACGTGACTCTTGTCCGGGTTAAAACTTGCTGCTTCCAGTCTATATTATTCAACACAGAGACATGCAATCGTAAAAGTGTTAATGAAGGCTGTACGGTATCTAACTCGGTTATAGTTTTTTCATCTTAACCTGGCTCCCAATTTTTGTCCTATTGCAGTTAGCTTCACGTAGCACAGACACAGAAAAGGACAATGCTACGGCTCTAACTCCATTCCACAGCACATCTTCGTGACTAGGACGATACTCCAATGTTGATTTTTTTCTTACAGTTCAGTTTTCAAATTGGATAGACGTCAATTTAAGGCTAAACTAATGTAAAAAGGGTGTAGTTAGGAAGGTTTCTTTTAATCTGAATAAACTGGTCTGGATATGGCATGAATAACCTTTTTAAAAGACGTGATCACGGTGAAGAGGTTAACTGCCTCACTAAGATTTTTTATTTTTTCATTTTATTCTTGCTTCCTCCACTTCGTAGTGAAGGGGTTAAAAATTCTATGTGAAACGTCTCCCTAGAGCAGAAAGAAGAAGAAAAAAAGAAAGGAAAGAAAGGAAAAAGGAGGAAAAAAATGATCGCCAGGTGACGAAAAGAACAGATCGGTAAAATGATTCTCGTGCTGAAGAGGCTGAGAAATTAACTCCGTTGATGTGTTATTTGTTTTATTCTTGCTGTTTTCTGGGTCTTTTATTCAATTTAGTGCAGGTTTTTGGAATGAAGGGGATAGGCGTAGTCTTCATAAACCCCTTCCATTGCTAGAGATCCTTCAGAAGCTAAATAAAATCATGTGGCAGCATCAAGAACTCAATAAATATATCCCACAGACTGGAGGGATTAAGTCTGCTCCCCCCTACGCTCCCTCTCCTTTTCCTTAAAGCTTTCCTTCACTTCCCTTCTGCCTCCCCACTCCCTTCCATCACCCTAAGCCATTCCTTCCCTCCTCTCCTTTTTCCTCCATTCCACTTCTTCATACATCTTTACCTCTTCTTCATTTTCCCTCCCTCACCATCTTTCCTTATCATCTTTCCTCACCTTCAACATCATTACCTCTCCTTCTCTTTCTCTCTCTCCTTCTTTTCTCTCCTCTTTCGTACACCTGTACTTCTCCTTCCCTTTCCCTCCCTCAGCTTCCTTCTCTTCTTCTTTCCTCTCCTCGTTCATACATCTTTAAATCCCTTTTCCTTTCCCTCCTTCACTTTCCTTCCCCCTTTCTCTCCCCTCCTCCTTCATACATCTTTACCTCTCCTTCCCTTTCCTTCCCTAACCTTCCTTTTCTTCTTCCCTCCTCTCCTCTTCCCTCATGAATTTTTACACCCCTCCATCGTTCTCTCTCCCTCACCTGCCTTACCTCATCTTCAGATACATGTCCCCTGCTCCCCCTCTCCCTCCCAGCTCTGGCCAGTCATGTTCTCAGTGACCCTGTAATTACTCTCTCTCTCTCTCTCTCTGACCCCGTCCTTCTCTCCATCCCTTACTTTCCTTCCCTTCTCTCCCTACCTGCCTCCCTCTCCTTTCATATCTCCTTCCCCTTCTTCCCTCCCCCTTTATATCTACAATAGCCTTCTTGCTTTACCATCCTTACCTTCAGCTTGTAGAGTTAGGTATCATAGTGAAAGTCTCCTCTGTAACAAGCAGCCTAGAAAGGACCATTAAGCTGTTTGCTTTCCTTTGTACCTTTGTATTTTGTACTTTCTACTTCTCCTCCCTCCCTCCCTCCCTTCTTTCCTTTCTACTTCCTTTCCTCCTTCATACCCTCTCTATCTGCCTCCCTCTCTCCCCTTGCCTCCCTCACCTCTTACCTCTCCTCCCTCACTTACATCTTACCTTTCATCCCTCCCTCCCTCCCTCACACCATAGCTCCCTTCTCTCTCCTTTCCTCTCTCACTCACTCCCCACCTCTTCTACCCTCCCTCCCTCCCTCCTCACTTTTCCCACTCTCCCTCCCCCATCCCTCACCTCTCCTGCCCTCCCTCTCCCCCTACCTCTCCTGCCCTCCCTCTCCCCCTACCTCTCCTGCCCTCCCTCTCCCCCTACCTCTCCTGCCCTCCCTCCCCCCTACCTCTCCTCCTCCTCTCTCACTCATCACCTCTTCCCCCTCCCTCATTCATTAACTCTCCAGGCTCTCTTTCCATTCCGTTCCCTTCCCTCATCCCTTTTTACCATCTCCTCCTCCCCCTCCTGCCGTATTTTCGTTGGCATAGGAGACCGAAACACATCACCTTTAGCGATTTATTTTACATGGTCACCTTGGCCCTTGGAGGATCGGAACAACTCTGGTAATTTGCTGCAAGTAACGCCCAACTATTTTATTCATGTGACGGTAAGTATGGGAGCCTAAGAATGTAATTAGCTGCGTTCATTTTCTCATGGCCGGGATGACTAGTTACTTTCAGACAGTTTTATTCGAGTTAGAGTGAGTGTTAGAACCTGAGAGTGTTAACATTCTCTTGTATATTAGTTATATTGTGGTAAGTAGGGACGCCCACCATCCACTAACTCAGTGTAGTGAGGCCTTTGCATGACTACACTGAATGACAGGCCAAATGGTTTCCTGTGAACTCGGAAACCATTTACTACGTTGGGTTGTAGCCATATAGCCAATATGACACCGGGTGGTTTAGTAGGTTAAAATGCCCCAGCCGAATTAAGCCTGAAACTGTTTATATCTGAGGGATGGCTGGAATTGATAGCTCAAGTAATGCCACTCAGGGGTTAGGGAGGCTGGTCACCCTAGCCTTAATTATCGGAACAGAGTAGCCTAGCACCGGATCTCTACGCTGTTAATGAGGGAAAAAAAAATGATTGAATGATGTATGGATGAATGAGAGATACATCTTTTTAATCGTCCTTAGGTGGCAAGAAGTACCTACAGTAAGACATCAGCGTATACGGGAGTTCAACACCTTCAGTATGATGGCATCTTTAATACCAGAGACATTACATAGACTAAAAAAGAATATGTGTAGGTACCAGGAACAAAAAAAAAAAAAAGGACGTCACAGTATTGAATTGGTTAGTCGTGCTTTCTCTCTCTCTCTCTCTCTCTCTCTCTCTCTCTCTCTCTTTCTCTCTTTTAAACAATATCCCCTATGAGTTTCACCATTTTTTCCTTTTTCCCTTTTTTTTTCCATTTCAGTAAACAAGTTCCACCAAACTTTTTCGTTGTTGAATTTTCAGTAAAAGAAGTATGCCGTGTTGGTTTATTTCAGTATCAGCTCTCTCTCTCTGTCTCTGTCTCTCTCTCTCTCTCTGAGCAAATATTCTCTTATCTCTCCCAATGAACAAATTCCCTTATCAGCTTCAGCTACAACTGACGGCCGCCCCCCCCCCCACACACACACGGACGCACGCACACGCGCGCGGGCGTGCTACACACACCCTCGCAAAGTTGATATAACAAACCCACAAGGCACTCTTACTTTATAATTCAGATCTGGTTTTGTCTTGTTCTTCTTGCAAACATATCTTGGTTACGTGAGGTTGATCATTAGTTTGTGTGTCAGACCTGTGGGTAGGCTATTTAGATTTGAATGTTGGCGGCGGGAAATATTTGTATTACTCACACTGATCAAGGATATAAAACTAGAAGCTGTCGACTGAACAATGCAGTGGTAATTCTCAGGTTAATGAATTTGTCTGCCTATCTTCAATAAAGCACTAAAGATGATGCCCTGTTTTCAATGCCTGTACTGCCCAATATAGTATATATACTAACACTGCCGTGGCGGTAGGTGGTAGTGACCCTCATCCACTCACTTGATGTAGTGCTGCCAACTTCATCCGAAGTTGACCCACTGGGTGACTAGCCTAATAGTTTTCTGTAACACAAGAAATTATTTGCAACGCTGGGTGGTAACTACATAACGAAATAACAGGGTGATGTGGAACATACTGTGATGTCCCTGTTAACTGGGTGGAGAGAAGCAAATGCGGCGTGCATCCAAGAACCAAACTTTCATACTCTTCCCTGAGGCTCGCTGTGGCGAGGCGCTGTCCACCGCAATGGAACATCGGTTAGCTTCACGGGCTGGCCATGCCAGGGCGATTACTTGCCTGCGGTTGATTAGTCTGTTCGGCTACACAGACTACTACTGCTGCTACTACTGCTACTGCCCGAAAAATATCTTAAGAAACTGCCAGGTGTTAAGCCGCCAGATACAACGTTAACTCTCTAGCTTCTAAAACGGCTGGGTGAAGTCGTGTGGCGTTCTGTAGAATAAAATAAAACCTATCAGGATATCTTTATAGCGGAGCGAGGGTCAGAGCATACCGATACGTTCGTGGGTCATGTTATCAAGCCATACTCAGCGGCGTTTGCATCCTCCCACACCAGGATCCGTATTCTCGTGAGCTTAGCAGGTTTTTCGGCACATGCTTGTTGGAGATTTGTTGAATATTACGCCTTAGTATTATCTTTAATGCTGTTTAAAGCCTTTTAATGCTGACAGAGATGGCGTAAATAACACACGAGAGAGTATTACTGTGTCCCATGCCTGAATAAGCAGGTAAGGATGAGGTGACAGAAAAGCTCAGAAGCTGGCGACATTCTTGCAGAGTGAAGAACGGTTCGATCAATGCCTATCGGCTGCACGAGGTTAATTAGGATAGAGTCTGTGTCTCTAAGTTTCAGTCTTCTCTAAGAATACGATCCACAAGTGTCGGTAAAATATCCCGCCCCAGTTGTACTGAGAGGCAAAGACAAATTCCTAGTTGTGAGAGTCGGTGGTTACTTCATCTCCCACAGACATTCTTTCCGAGTGCGATGACGTCATTATTAGCAGTGGACCGCCATAGTCACCGGCAAACTCACCATCTCCATCTCACAACACTGATATAACGTTCCAGGAAGTACAAAAAACATGGGGAGATCCTTCACTCTTTGTCTTTCCTTAAGGGAAGAAAAATCATAATTATAACTGGGGCGATCTTAAGTTTGTTAGTATCAGCCTTACTCTCACCCCAGCAATCCCAGATATATATATACATATATATATATATATATATATATATATATATATATATATATATATATATATAAACTCTGATACCAAAATTTTTTCTTCCATAGTCATGGACCGTTTCACCGCTCATGGGATGGTTTCTAAGATGTATGAAATCTTTGCACACATAGACAGATAGATAATCAGACAGATATTCCTTCTTTGGACCCTACGTCATCCCATCCATAGGTGGGAAAATTGGTGTGGATGACCACGATGTAAGAGCAAGGAGGTAAAAATCAAGTCCTTGGACTGAAGGGATTCATGCCTATCAGATGCATAGGGATCAAAGACAGAAAAACAACTTGCAATTAATTTTTAGTGTTCCCCAATAACATGACCCACACTAGTCGGTTTATATCCACGTCTCCAGTTGCACTGCTGAGTGAACAGAGAAAAGGGAAACAAACATCGTCCAAGAGCCCGGCAGAACCGAAAGTCGAACAGTTGCCTTTTTTTTTCTTGTTCACTTTCATATGCATATCTAGTTTGACTGTAGTCATATACTGTATGAATGGCATCTAGGTGAGGGAAAAGTACAGAGAAACGATGGTAATAACAACCTAAGAATGTTTGTAAATATTGACTCAGCCACCCATGTGACATCACTGGTGACGTCATATCGCGCCACCGTCTCTGGTTGGCTAGTCCTGCGCAAGACTAGAGTTGCCGAAAACAGATTAGCAAAGGTCGCTAAACTTGCTTTCAGAAGGTGTTAAAATGTCGCCAAGTACAAATCTTCAAGAAATATGCTTAAACTGGTAAAGGTACTTGAAAAACTGGTGTAAGTGGAAGGATATAACTCTAGATCTAGCTATGGAATCGCTAAAATGGCAACTTTACTCACGACCTTTCGTTGCCAGATCAGTGGGATCTGTATTTTTAATTATCTATTTTGGGGTTTAAAGATTAGAGACAGTGTCCGACACAAACCACCAGTGTTGTATACGTCCGTTGATGCACTCGTAGTCTTGGTCTGGAAGCTACTAACCTAATAATGCAAGAGGCAAGATCAAAATCCTATATTGATTTTCAAGGCCTTCGTACCTTAGCTTTTCTTGGTTGAATATAAGTAATTTTTAGAGTATTTTTTTTTTCCCTACCATACACCACATGCATTTGGTTTACGAGATGATATACTATGGTGATCTAAAATCTTAAACGTTATTTGTAAAAGGTAATCAGTTATCCTTGCCGAGTATAACGCTGCATTTTAAATTGGTAGAGTAAGCATGAAATCAGGACAGTAAATTTTCCTGGTTGTTGATAGGGGTGTATTTTCTGTTAACATCTCGCTGAGATAAGCTGGGGTAAAGAGGTAATAGAATGACACACACACACACACACACACACACACATTGATTGCTTCATTGCGCACGGTACGAGCTGGACACTACGTTAGAATTCCTGTGTAGTGTATTTTCGTGCGTCACTTGGTATGCGGTCCTATAACTATATAGTCAACTTGATATATGCTGTCTTGAGATTTTTTTTTTTATAAAATAATTTTCATTTTAATCAATACGATACCAGGGAGCGATATATTATTTTCTTTGCTCGTTGTATGCATAAATAGGGTATCTTTGATATACAGTATATAATAGAGGTATGGAATTACATTCCAGAGATTATGCATCATAACTGTGAACCATTTGGATAAGAAGAAATGTTCGTGGGTGTGCAGCTGCCAAGGAGCCTCTGGCACCTACCGAACGCTCGTCGGCTACGTTCCTGGATTAGTCACATCTGAGCTGTGAGAGGGGGTGGTGCGTCGCTCTCTCCTTCCAGCATCTGAGTGGTTTCGTGCCAGGCTACCGAAAGTAGAACATCTCACACTGTGGATAAACTAGTCGTGAGACATACTCTTGTATAATATCCATACCATTATCGATTATTTAATTGAGAAAAGGAAGAAATATACACGTCGGTGGAACAAAATAGACCGGGTTTGCAAGGAAGGTTAACGGGAGTCGGAGTAGAGAGTTAGGTGTGGTTGACGATGTGGTGGACAGTGGCTGTGGTCGGGTTGTGTGTGGTGGTGCAGGTGTGGGGGCAGGGTCAAGGCGACGTGTGCTCCATCACTTCATTCCGCTGTCAGGAGGGAGGCCGCTGCATCCCTATCTCATGGCGGTGCGACGGCCAAAAGGATTGTCCAGATGGAAGCGACGAAGCCTCATGTCCAGGTTAGTTCAGTAATGATCCTCATCACTTGATGGAATGAGGTAGCGTCCAGAAATTAGGAAAAAGCACGGCAGAGGATGAACCATCAATATCATGCAGGGTGAAGTGGGCCATGCACCATTTTTTGTTTCCTAATCTGGTATCAGTAACTGATCAGTGAAGCTGGAAGAGAACTGAAATAATGTGGTGCAAGTTAATAAGGAAATCATCGCAACATCATATCTTGACCATTTTTTCCTCACATGGATGAGGTAGGATGAGGTCCTTAAGCAGAGAGACCATAATAAACCAGATTCACAAAAGCATAAATGAGCATCTTCGCCTCGTAACTTACAGGTTATTGCTGCAACAAGAGGTGATTGTTTTATATATATATATATATATATATATATATATATACATATATATATATAATATATAATATATATATATATATATATATATATATATATATATATATATATATATAGTGGAATTGTAGGGTTAAATGTTTCTTTCGTAAATCTCCCTGGTTCGAAGAAGTCCTCATTAAGAATTTAGTCGGATATTGATAGCAAGAATAAAAATTACTTCATTTAAGGGCGATGACGATTTATTCTCGGTATTATTTTACAAGTGGACAATATGCAGTTTTGGAATTTTAGCACCATTATCGTATAGTATAGTCCCAAAGGATCACAAATAATCCTCATTACCCCATTCGGAAATTGATTATTCCCCTAAGATAGGTTAGGTATGTTGGGTTTGGTTTGGTTAGTTTTATTGTGTTCGGTGAGGGGCATTTCCGACAAAAATGAAGGTCAGAAACATTCGAATCGCATCAAAAACTCCCAGAAAAATATATTGCACTACCTGGGGGGTGTATTGTCCACTTGTAAAAATTTACAACTATAGATTGTTTCATGCAAGCTAGAAAAGTTCTCCATTGCTGAAGGTATTAACGACCTGTCTCAGGCCTTTTAAATTTTAATAAAAGTGAATAAAACTATCCGGCCGTAGGAGGGATAAAAGAAAATCGTATATGCATTGAAGTAAAAATACAGAAAAAGTCTCAGTTATTCTTAGATGTACGAGGTTCTTAATAAATGCAATTCCAATTTAGGTGCCATTTGGAAATAATCGGGTGAACGACTTACACTGAGGGTACCGTACCAGGAATACTAGCCTACCCCATCAACACGATAATCTTTCATTTTAATTAGCCTACCACTAGACGGTTTTATTAAGCATTAGGAGAGACCTCTCAGGGCTCTTGCTAACTGCCGATGGTTGAGAGCCATTTGGCTACTAAGGTTTCAGATTCACGAGCCAAATAAATTTTTAATAGCCAAACTGACTATGAGCCGAAATATTTTACGAGCAGTAAGTATATTTATTTATTACACACTGTGATTAGAAGGATATAATGAGGTTTTAAACATTCACAATGGCGTCAAGGAAAGATAATAATCAGTCACAACGTGCTTTTTTGTTCATTTAAGTGATATTTACTTTGTAGTTTACTGGGTTTCGAAGTGGATGTATTCTCTCTTCGCCAAAAGGCGACTTGCATGTAAAATTTGTTTGCCGAAGGGAAAAAATACTCGTATTTGCGAACTGTGGCTCGCCAAACACGAGCCCTGCCTCTAGTAGTGAAGTGGTTATTGAAAGATGTAGACCGTTTAATCTCTTCTGTTCGGTCTCCCATAGAAAAATACGTCTGAAGATTGTAAGAAAATGAGAATATTCGTTGTCGTACTGAAGAGGTACAGGGTTTCATCACGCGATATTACTGTTGGTTTTCACATAATGAGTAGGCTAAGTTAAACAAATTACATCTTCAGATACTTAATGATACTTGTAGGATGAGAGACACCCCTTCCCCTTCATGTGTTGAACTTCCCGAGAAAGTGAGCAACCTTTAAGCTACTAGAGGTTAGGAGAAACTGTATTTATAATGGAGTGTAATTAATCTATGACGTAAAAGAGGACTCTAATATAAATAACTTACAAATTAGTAATGTAGTCAGTGGCACAACTTACCTCGAACAGTATCGTATTAAGAGAATGTGGCCAGCATTGAAGGAAGAGCTTTTGGTGGGTAAAGCATGCATAAATACAGTAAATCATTACGTAAATATGCCAGGAGAAATAAAAATTACATGAAGAAGACATTGGCGTTCATAAAAAAAAAAAAAATTCCCGTCCAAAGACATACCTGTTGGTTTAGACGTGAATTAGCTACGGTAGCTACAGTCCTTTAGCCGATTCCATACATTGCGAGTAAGGTACCGGTAATTCGATATATATATATATATATATATATATATATATATATATATATATATACTGTGTGTGTGTGTGTGTGTGTGTGTATAACTTGTTATGTAGAGAGGAAATTGTCGTCATTTCCATGTTGAGCACTGCCACCTTTTCCTATATTGTAAAATTAGGGTTACCGTACCGTATTACTTTTTCTAAAAAACAGAGGACGTCTTGTTCGCAACATTCTCGCTGCCATTTGATTTTGTTTAGCATATGAGAGACATCTAAACTAGAGAGGATAGGTACAGCCTTCACTAACCTCCCATCACTACCAGGCTGTTGTAAGCTGGATTACGTATTCTCGTAGCGTTAAGAATGAAATGACAGTTGCCTTTGGTCTGAAGTGATTTACCTTCCACAACAGCCCAAAATACTGTACAACAGATAGTCTTCTGTCGCTAAATAGTGAAAACCAGATCGAAAATTACATACGCGTTATATAATACATTGCAGGACGTAAATTCTTAGCATATCACAAATCATATCCCTGATCACAGATGTCTTTCCCGAACTGACGGAGTTAGTTGATGTTGTATCTAACCTGTGTAGTTTGAAGACTCGTAAATATACGGCCGTCTGGGTTGATGATATCAGAATAAAAAGGTGTCGTCTTATGAAGTTAAGGAGACTTCGTAGTACGGTACAGTAGCTACTTCATTCTTACTAGTATACCGGACACGGTGAGTCGAAAGTTGGGAAATATAGGAATTTGTCTTTATTCGTAATGCATTAGCCTAATCAGGGTGGACGTCACACTGAGGATATCCTAGGACCTATGATTAGCCTAATCAGGGTGGACGTCACACTGAGGATATCCTAGGACCTATGATGTGCCTTTTACTCTGCATCCAGACATATGACACATATTGTATTTTAGGGTGTTTCGCGTTTATAATCTCTATCATGTCTGTTATACAATCCGTTTCGATATTACAATTATATACCCAAAATGAGATAAAAGGTAATAGGAAGGTGCTAGACGCTAAGTGTAGGCTATACCGGTAGGTAAAATAGCGGAGTTAAACTCGAGCACGTTGCAAGTTACAGTTTGCTTTGATTCGGCGTAGGAACACTTGGAACTAGAATGCTTAGATATAGCCATCATTCAGTTGCTATTTGGGGGTTTCCTAATATGAAGAAAATAACCAGGAGATAGAACAATAAAAACAAAATGAAATGGTTTAAAGCCCCCTAGTAGACGAGAATACGACCTAAAGAGATGCAGCAGAAAAACAACTAGATATCATCATCATCATTACCATCATCGTCATCGTAATCATTCCTCCTCCTCCTCCTCCTCCTCCTCCTCGTTGCTTTACCATCCTTATTCTTCAGCATGTGGAATTACATCACGTAGTCATAGTCAGCTCTAACAAGCAGCGTCGAAAGGACCATAGGGTCTGTAGCTGTTTGCTCTTCTTTGTATTCCTCCTCCTCCTCCTCTTCGTCATCATCATCATTATCATTCCTCCTCCTCCTCCTCTTCATCATCATCATCATAATTAATCATCATAATCATAATCATCGCCCCTCCTCCTCCTCCTCATCATCATCATCATCACCATCATCATCTCTTTTCCTCTTTCCCCTCCTCCTCCTCTTTCCCATCCTCCTCCTCTTTCCCTCCCTCCTCCTTCTTATCATCATCATCATCATCATCATCCCTCTACTCTTCCTCCTTCCCCTCATCATCATGATCATCACCTGAAAATGGGGAAAGAAGGATCTGGAAATATGAAGAAAAGTCGGTTTTGAGCAGCGGGAGGCGCGGTTGAAAAACTGCCTTCATTTGAACAGACAACGATCACAAAATTTTTTCCTCAAAATTTATATAATTGACATCAGTATACAATTCTGCGTGCAGTGGTGCAAAAACTGTTGCAAGGAATTGCATAGTTTAAAGTCATGTGACAACTCCTGGCTGGCAGGGGTGGGGGTCGGGGGTAACGAATCGCTGAAAACTGGTTATCTTCAACACAATTACGGTCTCGGTACTTGAAACTTAAATATAACAATATAACAGGACACCGTTGGCACCGGTGCTGTGTTGCTTATTCGGCAGTGTATAGGCCTACAGATGCCCTATTCATTCACTCATTCTGTTGCAGTTGCGGGATGACAGAAACTGAACCCGTGCAACGGAAATGTCAACAAAAGTCTGTCTTTTATGTTTAGCTGAAGCCATGCTACAAACGAATGAGATTCGAGGGCCGAAGCTCGAACGACTGCGCAGCAGCCCGATAGGGCAGCGAAGCACTTGTAGTATGTTATAGAGTGGGTTTGTACTGTTTGCTGCTTGCTGCGCTTGTTATAGTTTTTTTTTCACAGCTTCAATCTAGACGATTACTTCCAACTTGGGATTTAGGAAAAATCTCCTTTACCTATAGGGTCAATGAAAGTTGTACTGTACCGTACCGTATCTAATCCATTCATTAGGAAAAGCCACTACCGGTATCGCTACGTCAGTATAACCATAGCTATGAAGTTAGCAAGAACTGAATATCGAAACACGTCATCTTGCCGAAGGGGTCACTATCATTTTTTTTTTTTTTTTTTTTTTTTTAAGGGAAGACCATATGTTGGGAACGGTTTACTGAAGGATGGTTCATGTGTACCGTAACCCCCCTGATTCGAAGTCTCCCCAAGTTAATGAGATTTGTCTGGAATGAACGGGAATGAACTATTAACAAATGAGAGAGAGCCACCGGTTTCAAGCGATCAAGATATCGTAGCTACCTTTAAATGAAACTTGTCAAGAGTAGCAGGAAAGGACGAGAGAGAGAGAGAGAGAGAGAGAGAGAGGGAGAGAGAGAGAGAGAGAGAGAGAGAGAGAGAGAGAGAGAGAGATGGATTCAAGGAAATAAGGTGGCTTACGTCGTGAGAATTTATCAGGTGTCGTTAACGGTTAAAAAGGGATTTATAAAGTGATATTACAAGTTCAGTGTGGGATTTGGGATTTATAAAGTGATGTTACAAGTTCAATGTGGGATTTATTTGGGCAGCAGATGTTGTAGGCTGGGTTGACCCTGATAGCCTCTCCCACTACTTGACTAACCCCTGTGACTAATGTCTGTGACTAGACATTTTCCTTCACCTTGGGAAAAACCTCTCTTACTGAAGGGGATAACGAAGGCTTTATCTAACCCAACCAGTGCAAAGTCTTCCCTAAACTAAATAATCGTTTAGAGGCAGCAGGAATAACAAATAGAATGCGTCGTTGTGTACAAGGGGTTATTCCGTTGCAGTTTTAGTCCGCCTGTCCCAGGTGACTGGTATTCAGCTGAGAGGAACCTAATGCTGTGAAGGGATTGAACACTGCTGTATACCGGTATCTTATCTCCTAATGCTGTGAAGGGATTGAACACTGCTGTATACCGGTACCTTATCTGCTAATGCTGTGCAGGGATTGAACACTGCTGTATACCGGTACCTTATCTCCTAATGCTGTGAAGGGATTGAACACTGCTGTATACCGGTACCTTATCTCCTAATGCTGTGAAGGGATTGAACACTGCTGTATACCGGTACCTTATCTGCTAATGCTGTGAAGGGATTGAACACTGCTGTATACCGGTACCTTATCTTGAGTAACATCATGACACTGGATTGATTCCAGCCAGCGCCAGATGGTTTGTCAGCTTAACCTCTTCAGCCTGGGAACGTCGTTTGTAACACGTACCATACTTTATTCTTGCTACTGCCAGACAGTTTTCTTCTGATGAAACATTGTTAAAATTTAGAAGTACTAGATTCCTTCCCAAGTTCACTGGCGAATAGCTGAGTCGTCTCTAGGTATCCTGATCAACAAAAAGTTATCGGAGTGAAGCAGTTAAAGAAACAGGCCTTAACCAAAGGGTTAACAGATTCACAAGGCTACCATGTATTATGTATTCGTTTTAGTCCTGCGCTTTTTTTTTTTTTTTTTTAAATAGATAATCTGCTTTTATTCAGGTTTGGAGAAGTTTATCCACAGTGGGAAAGTTGGATGTAACCACTTCATTATGACAGGGCATACTTACATCAGGTTAATCTGTCTGGGAGTAATAATAAGCTCTCATTAATGTTGCCTAATTCATGGTTTGATACGTCCTTAAGCTGAATGAGATCGTCTGGAGACACCTAGAGTTAAGATAAAACAAACGCATTAAAGGTGTTGAAGTGAGGTGGTAGCGACGTTAGTGTTACGTTGTTACCATTAATCAACTATACTTGTTAAGTAACCTTCAGAGCATTGTAGTTGCGTAATTTTATTTATCACCAATTAGGGAATTGTGAATGACGAGAGGACGTCCTTTTTATCTTAACGAACATGCAGTATTATAGCCCACATGCAGTTCAGGAGAGCCCCTTCACTCCCGGGAATCCGCTAACGTTTTGTTTTGTTTATTCTTGCTATCCTCATACGATTGTAGTAAGCTTGGGAGGAACTTTTCGAAGTGGAGTGATTGAATACAGGTAGCATTTAGTAACGCCTACAGTACGAGAGGTGTTGCCAAAGCTAAAAACAATCGTCTGGTGGTAGTTTGATTGTAAAGGAAAATAGTTACATACATCAGCGAAGTGAAGAGGTTAATGAAGACTGTGTGTAACTCCAGTTCAGAAAGTGCGTTTTGAGGCAGATAAAAGCATATGAAGATATCAAGAATAATATAAAGAATACGTCATCGGAGTGACGTGGTTAATATGAAGCTGAGAATGGTGAATGGCCTGTGTCCAAAGCCGAGCCCGCATAGCCGAGCCTAACCCACTTGGCTGCTGGGGTTGGCGTCCCATACTGGCTAAACCAAGTAGACAATTTACAAAGCATCTTAACCCAGTCAGTCTGGTGACGTAATTTTCGTTTTATTCTTTGTAATACCAAACATTTCAATTACATTAATAGTGAAAGGGGTTAATGAAAATTCTCATGAGCAAAATCGTGTGGAGGTAGAAAAAAAAAGAGAAGTCGCCGGATTCTTGGGTATTAACGCCTTCAGTCCGATGACGTATTTTTCTTTTACTGTTTTGTAGTCTCCAGACAATTTTATTGAGGTTAGGAGAAACTTAAGGTGTTAGAAACAGCTTTCATTTCCCGGCATCCTTCCAACTGCACACGAGGCCTCCCCCAAGCTTAAGAAAATGATGTAAAGGTGCTGCAGCAAGAATGAATAAATAAAATACGGCATTGGATTCAAGAGGTTAACTGTTTCAGTCCGGTGCTATCTCCAGACCATTTTGTTTGTTTTCGAGGAGAGTTTCTGTCCTGGAATAAATATATCCCCCACTGACGCCTTCACTACAAGAGGTCACCCCTAAACTGCATCAAATCGTCTGTGCCTTAGCCAGAAGAGAATAAAAATGTCATCACAGTGAAGGGGTTAATAATTTCCGCCTAAGGACATCATCTACAGTAGCTGTATATTATTCCAGTTATTGAAGTACCGCACGATGCAGTTTTAATATGCCTCCGTCCACCTCCGGTGAAGGAGGCATTATTTGATTGGTCTGTCCCTCCGTGTGTGCGTGGGTCCTTGCGTCCATAACATTATTGTGGGCGCGTTATCTCCTGAACCCGTCGACGGATTTCCGCCAAACTTTTGTGAGTGATGCAGTATGAGGACGTGATGAACTGATTAGGTCAGATAGGTCAAGGGGTCAAAGGTCAAGCACGTATGGGGTCGACATAGTTTATCCTGATGGGATTCATATCTCCTGAATCGCTTGACACATTTCGACCAAAGTCTTGTCACTGATACAGTATGAAGGGACGATGAACTGTTTAGGTCACCAAGGTCAAGGTTTTATGAGGTCGACTTAGTTTATCCTTGTAGGTACATCTCCTGAACCCCACGACGGATTTCGACGAAACTTTTGTCAGTCTTACAGTATGAAGAACGATGAACTGATTAGGCTAGGTCAGCAAGATAAAGGAGGTTGTATGTTGAGTCTGTACGCAAGTTTTGGCGGAGGCATACCGAGCGACGCTTTGCGTCGACAGTTTGGGGCCAAAATTCTCGGCTTTTCATTTAGTTAGGGATTGAGTTGCTTAATGAAAGGTACTGTATATCTAATCCTGTAAGTTAAAAAAAAAAAAATCCTGTTAAGAGTAAAAAGATGAAATGAGAAATATACCATACCGGTAACTAAAATACAGTAAGTGGGTGAAGCAGTTTTCATAAAAAAAAAAAAAAAAGTGGTTATTGCACATTTTTTACGGTTTCAGAAATCCATTATTGTAGTGTCCGTATTATCTTTCACTTTAATTAATATTTACTTTAATTTCAGGAAATCTCCATATTAGTAATACCATTGAAAAGTTAGTCTACCATATATATATATATATATATATATATATATATATATATAGAGAGAGAGAGAGAGAGAGAGAGAGAGAGAGAGAGAGAGAGAGAGCCTGTGTGTGTGTGTGTGTGTGTGTGTGTGTGTTCTATTTTCACTTAATATGAACTCATGTTTATCCAGGTTTACATAGCAGTGTTACTAGAAGTTATTTTGTTGATATTTATTTAATACCGGTATTCATTTTAGTTTGGTTGTGGTGTTTGTTAGCTGTGTTAGTTAAGGCTTTACTCTGGCCAAATGTAGACGATTTTAATAAGTTTACGATGAAATATTTTAAACTGGAGGAGGTAGGTACCTTTCGGTATAGGCATCGTCAGTACCGTCGCCTCAGGAAGTATATAAAATCTTGAGAATTAAATGGTCTTGTGGTAGCGTGAATGAAATAAAGAAGACGTCATGTAAGGGGTTTACTCCTCAGAAAGTTTGTAAATTTTGAAGCAGCATCTGGCGGTCAGGCTGTTGTGTCGTATTCTGGATGGCGTACCAAGCTCTTTGCTCCGCCTTCCGTATCTGTTGTATATGGAACTCTTACTCTGTGTTAGTATTTGCAGAGTATTTCGCTACGACACTGAAAAAGGATGTAAAGTTAAGTATGAGATAATAATACTGACTTGTATCTGTGATAGTGCAGAGTTAAGGAAGAGGTCCTGCCAAGGTGACGAGAATAAGGCCGCGTGGTGGTGGTGCAAAAAAGTTGTGGTGGTTTAGCTTCGTGTGCCGCGCGTCAAGTTGCTTGGCTGTAGCTACCTCCTTTGCGGTCATGTTAATGTGGTCAGTTGGTGGTAACTGAGGCACCAAGTGAAGCTGAATATACTCTGTCCATTATAACCTGGTCTAAAAATGCCATCTTTCCATCTTGAATGCTGAACTGCTGCCTGGTTTAAAATTGCCATCTCTTCATCTTGAATGTTGAGATTTAACATAAAATTTAAGATTAGACTATGATGCGAGTCCCGTAGAAGTGTTAGGTAAAGAATTTAGAGCCGTAGTACGGTATGGCCTCAGTTAACAACAGAGTAGCACTGGTGCGTTGTGGTAGTAACATGAAAGTGATGTACGGTAAAAAGAATTGAAAATTGTTCCTTAGTATTGTCTTATTTTACATCTGGGCTACGGGAGATAAGATGCAGAAATGACGAAAATCTCAGCAAAGTTAAGGTGGACGAACTAGGCTATCGATGAGTCACTGTGGTGGTAAAAGTGGCAGTGCGGTAAATACATAGCTACCGGTACCGCAGGCTACCGGTATCTTTGGTTTATATAGTGTGTGAGGATTATCCAGGCTAGGTTACAGGGTCGTTGTTATGATGCTCGTATGAAGCACACTATAGCTGCCGTATCTTTTGTTTAGGCAGTACGTCGTTGTTAGAAGTTGCCTGATTTTACCTTATATATTGAACTTATTTATTAATTTTGAGTCCATAATAAATTATAAAAAAAAAAAATTCCTGGTAAAGATCCAGTGCCACCTATTAAGCTGATCTGCCAGTCCCTTTCCTCCCTGTTTACAGTAGCTACATACTGTTCTGGTACCCGTTTTGTGGAGAAAGCTGTGATATTATGGAAGAAACACCTGACTTACATGGCCCCACTGGACTTTTTTTTGTGAGGGTGGACGCCAATAAAATATAAATACAAGAATAAACAATTGTATACAGCACATCTTTCTCGCTTTCAGAAGACTACGCTACCCCGCAAACTTAAGTAGGCATGAAGTATATTTTTTTTTAGTAGGCTAATATTATAAATACTATAGTACAGGCATAAAACTTCAAACACTTAGTAGTGCACTTACAGAATCGTAAACCATCCATTCATCATCCATATTACAGTCCTTTGTTGTCTCATGAGCATAACAACTCGGGACTCTACAACTTTATTCAGATATTTAAGGTCAGTGGCCAGTCGCTCTTCTTCGAGTGGCATTGTATGACCAATTAATCCCCACCATCCCTCTGATTTAAAAGCCTGTGAGACTTCTAGTTCGGGTGCTTTAACCGACCATCAGGCATCCGGAACTGTAATAGTGTACCGGTATTTGTAGCTACCGTAATTATTGCAGTGACGACGCAAGTGTTGTTTAACGCCACGGACCCTCTGTCTTGTTAGGCTACATTTATATATTGATTGTATTATTATCGGCAGTACCAGTACGGAACGATACCTTCACGAGTTAGTAGTGAAGCATCAGTTGTTTTAATTCCATACCGGTACTACATATCAAATGACATACTTTAGTTATATCGTATCGGTTAAACCGGTAGTTACCCATATTGGAAAAACATCACCTTCACTACGAGAGATATTTGTATAAAACGTTTTACGGTACCAGTATCACGGGAGCTACATTGGCACGGTGGTTAGTGTATTTGTCTCGCGATTCCACAAGTCTTAGGGTTGACACATCAGTTGTGAAGGGCATTAAAAGTAGGTGTTGGCAATACGTCCTTCCACATGTTTGTGTACTCATGTGTCTACACCTTGTCTGTTCTGCGGGTGACATAGCTACAAACTCTGACACGCAAACAGCCATTATAGCACTTTGACTGTAGGCTAATATTCATCACTCATCCTACGGACACCCAATCCACATTTGAACTTCGCCATCGTGGGATAGGCTAAATCGTGGCTGGTCTTTATCCTCACGGAGGTCTGGTCCTGCAGTGGACCTGATATGGACCGATACAGATACCACGAACTGCATCGTACTGAAGGGGTTAACAATGTTGTGTATAGAATTAACCTTTAACTTGATATATATCCCTTTACCCACATCAGTCTGATAACGTCAGTTTAATTTTATTTTAGCTACCGGTACCACCAAACAGTATTTATTGAACTCAGAAACGACCGACAGTAGTGAAGGAATTAGCGTAATGGAAGCTAGGCTATTTACGAGTATAACCGCTCCAGCTGGAAAAGTTTTTCTTAAGCAGATACAGTCATATGAAAGTAGTAAACCAGATACGTCATCGGACTGAAGGGTATAAGACATAACGTGTGGGGGTAGCAGAAGTAAATTGAAATTGCCCCATCATACTGAAAGGGAAAACAAGAACACGTTTTAAAAATATTTATTTATGGTACCAGTACCGATAAGTCTTCTAGTAGCAGTAGGAGTGTTTGGAAGTATTATTATTTTTTGTTGTCAGTTTTTATGTTAGTTTTTACTTGTTTTGAGAAAGTATTCGAGTCAGACTTGTTCAGCTTCAGGGCCATCTGCATTTTTTTCCAGCACGGCATTGCAAGATACAGGATGAGCTGTGTCGGTGGCCCTGCTCTCAAATCTGGGTTATGTCGCCACCGTTTATTCCGATTGCCAAACAGGAACAGAGCAGATGATGGATTGTATTAGCCTGTATGTACCGTACCCTTTAACCTTGATATCATAGGCTACGTTTTACTGTTGATGCTATCGATCAAGACTAATATATTCAGCTTTGGTGAGATCCCTCGTAGTGAAGTGTTACAGCTGTGTGTAGTCCTTCCATTTCGAAATTTTTCTCCTTGACTGAATATAATTATCTGGAGAGAGCAAGAACAGGGCATCGATCAAAACACTTCATCATAGCAGAGTAATACTGATAGATTTTCTTCTTTGCCTTTTTCTAGTATTTTTCCTCCCTTTGTTGCATTTTCGATACCATATCGTATGATTTTTGTCACCACTCGGTTTCATGATTTCAGGTGAGTAATGGATGATAGGATAGGATTACTGTATAGAGAGAGTTTAGAAATATAGGCAAAGGCTAAGTGTACCTGTGACGATCCATGTGAGGCCCACTGTAGGATCAGACCTCCACGGAAAGAGAGTGATATGCTGCCGAAGTACGAAAGGGTATCTGTAGCTAGTAAGAGTCATGCATGTAGGCTAGGCCTAATAAAGCAGCCTTACTCCCTCGCTCCTTCCTTCTCTCTTGATTTTTAAATTCGTCAATTTTTTTCACTTTTTTCTTTGTCCATATTTTTTTTTTTATAGCTGCGGTATTTCTAAAAATGTAGCTGTCTTCGTTCCGGTAAAATAGAGTACGGTAATGAAGTTATCGGTACGGCGCTGGTATTCGTATTCTTTCTGTACCGGTACTTCCAGTCTTTCTTGCCTGTATCCTTTTTCTCTTCTTCTTCTTGAGTATTTTTAAAAGTAGTCTACCAGTATGAACGGTAATACGACTTGCTTCTTTCGAGCATCTTTGCCTAATCCAAGACCAACTGTATCCACTCATTAGGTAATTTCTCCTGATTGTGTGTGTGTGTGTGTGTGTGTGTGTGTGTGTGTGTGTGTGTGTGGTCGCCTTCCTATTTTTAACTGAGAATAGGAGTAGGTAGACTCATTTGATTACCGGTATATATATATATATATATATATATATATATATATATATATATATATTTTTTACCTTTCGTTTGCTCTCCTTTCCTCCCCTCCCCTTCCCTTTACACCTACAGTCCCCCTTTCTCTTTCTCACCACCAGCTCGCTCATGACTTTCTCAACGTTTCCCCTCCTTTCTTGTTTTCCTCCTTCCCTCACCTCCCCAGCTTCAATTTTCCTTTCCTTTTCACAGTTTCATCTCCCCTTCACCTTTCCCCATCTCCACTTCTTTCCTCTTCACATCCTCATCTCCCCATCACCTTTCCCAATCTCTCAGTGGTCCACCCCGTTTTTCCTGGATTTTCCCTTCCACTTTCACTTTCATCCTCTGCTCTCTTTCTCCTCCCCTCTCGTCCTTTTAATTTCAGTACCGTATTTTTACCAGTCTTCTCTCAGTTCTCTCTTCCTTTCCTTCCCCTCACCCCATCTCCTGTCTTCTTCCCTTTTTATTTCCTTCTCTTCCCTCTCCGCAACCTTCCTTCCCTTCATTGCTTTCCCTCTCCTCTTTTTCTTACTTGCCTTCCTTCATTTCATTCCTTGTCCTTCCTTCCTCCCTGACACTGCTTTCATCTTCTGTCCTCCTTTATCAGTTCCTTCTCTCTCCCTTCCATCTTTCCTTGATCTGCCTTTCATACCATCCCTTTGCCGTTCCTTTATCTCCTCTTTCCATCTTTCCTCATCTTCCTTTCGTTGCTGCATCCTTCCTTCCCCATCTCTCCTACCCCCTTCGGCCCTCCCTTACGTTCCTTTCATTCTCTCTCTCTCTCTCTCTCTCTCTCTCTCTCTCTCTCTCTCACGTTTCAAGGCTAGTTTATTCAGCACTCATTAGTTACCGCTGCATGAGGCCAGACCGTATTATTAAAACTGAGTGTGCATAGGGTACTTGAGGTGAAGGTACACCTCTAACTTTAAGACTGACAGTAACATAACACACCTGAACATGTTAAGTGGCTAAACTGCATTCACCTGATAACCCAAGCAGCAGCGAGGTAGCTACTGAGGTCAACGATCGTATATTTCTCCCTGTTACCAGTATGTTTCAGTTTTGATGTTAAAGTTGAGAGTTTGCCTAGCCCATCCCTGCGTTATCTAATACTTAATATGGGTCGTATGGTTTGGAGTTTTCGAAGCAGCTTTTCCTCAGGGATTTATACTGCACATTAGGTCTCATTACCCTCTTCTTTGTTATCAGTGTAAATTATGTTGATACTGAAGCGATATAAATAAATGTGAATGTCAAGGAATAAAGGACCTGGTGCCGCGAGGCCGTCTGTACCACCTTGAATACCGTCCTGTGTCTGAATGTTTGCCTCATCCCCTCCCCTCCCCTCCCCTCCCCTCTCCCTCCCCCTCTCCTTTCTTCCCTTCCCCAGCTATGGATCATTACGGTACGATGGGAGAGGGCTCGTGTGAAGCCTGTATTCTAGGTAGCATAGGAGGCAGTCTGACACTTTTCCCATAGCGATTTATTTTTCGCATACCGGTATACAGTATTGCACCTTTGGATTCTCTTGTGTGCTGCTTATATTGTTTTGATATGACAGAGTGTGCATCGTTAACGTACTAGGGCAAATTGAAGTGTAATATACAGAATAAATCGGTAAGGTAATGGTGCTACGACAGTCCAGTGCCACCTAGACTAGGGCCCCGTATCCGCATCTTTGCTTCCAGCTTGCTCCCCCCTCTTCCCACCTCTCCATCCCCCTGTCCTTCCCTGAGACGGCTCATTAGGGCGGGTGAGATGGCACGTGTGAGGCCTGAGCCGATCATCCCTACACTGATAAGCCTGATAAGGGGAGCCCCTAGCCTTGGGGAAGGGGCAGGTACAGGCAAAGAGAGGACGCACTGGTACCGTCTCATCGTCACATAATAAAATAGCTGTGACTAGACTAGCTAACTTAACCCTTACGTTGCCGAGTTATTGGGTATATTTATTTATTTATTTATTTATAGTAAGGTTCCTTATCTGTTCCCTGAAGCAAAGGAATCCCTCGCGGTCATCATCAGCAGATGGTTTCACACTGCCTTCTTTCGCACAGCGTGAGTGCTGTCGTGGTAGCTACCTGAGCCAGTGCCCTAATGCTGTGATGTAGAGCCTGGCTATACGGTACCGGTGTGTTAATGGATTGTACTGGTCAGGTGGTTATTATTCAGGATTTTTAAAAATTTATAGTTCCCAATCTTTTATCAGTACATGTTAATTATCAGTATTATTAGTACATGTTAATTACAGTGGATCTGACAGTGGCATCTTTTCTCTCCTTTTATTTCATTGTATTTACCACCTTTCATCATTTCTGTCCTTTAGTACCAGTACCCTGCCAGCACCCAGACATTGTACACTCCTCCCCTCCCCTCCCCACCCCTCCCATTCTGCATACCAGCTTGCGACCCTGAAGTAAATGATCACATTCTATATTTATTTTAAGCTTTTGGCTGAGGCGAGATTGTTTGGACTCTGTGAAGATGTCAGGTGGTTGGGGTGGGGGGGCAGGGGGTAGATGAAAGGGGAACGAAGAATCAGGGAGTTGGAGTGGGAGAAGTTACTTAACCCTTTGGCTGCCAGTTGCCTCATTTGTCATAGCCTATATTTTGGCTAACGAGAAGCTGTTTTTCTGCCTGTGTGCTTGGGAAGAACTTAGTGCACCAGGATGTTAAATACCCGGTACCGGTACCGTACTACTGCAATTATCATTTTGGCTGAGAATATAGGTCTTCGTAATTCTAGAGATGATGGGAGGGTGAGGAATTGCTAAAGGACTGGAGAGAGGGTTGTGGAGAAGAACGAACAAGGGAGAAGAGATAGGTAGGGGAGAGGTGACAGGGTGAGGGAGTGAGGGTTTGAGTATTGGGTAAGGAGTGTGAGAGGGAGCTGACGGGAGGGCAGAGTGAAGGCTGCAAGTCGGAAGATGAACAAAAATACCATAGTAACTGTAAACATGACATCGTAGCTACGTAACTGCAGATAAATAACCACCATTACAGGTACCATGGCAAAGCTAATGTAGTGATATTGAAGAAGTTTATAGTGACATTAATATACAGGGTCGTATTCTAAGTGACTGTTGATTTCGTAACACATATTCCCAAGCGATTTAGTCTGCAGATTACACCTCAATATTCTCTTGTATGTTATTGATGCGTCTCTTTTCATGGTAAAACGATGTAAAAACAACAAGAGAATATCATGTTGTGGCCTACAGTGCAAAATACTTGTATTTCATTGAGGAAGAGGCGGTGCCAAACATCCTGTGACACAAAACGATGCATAAGCATAAACCCCCATACCGTAAAAGAGTCATCGTGCTGAAGGAGTTAAAGACGACAGAAGTATGTACAGTACGGCAGCTTTGTTGACCCTCTTCTGCGATGATGTCTTTCGCTTTAATCTTGCTATGGCCAAATAATTATATTCGTCCTAAGAAAATGTTAAGATTCGTGATATTAGATGTGGTCTTTATTAAATCAGAGCCTTTCACGATAAGAGGTCATCCGTGAGCTGAACAGAATCGTTTGAAACCAACAAGAAGGAAATGATCGTCAGCGTATTGAAGGGGTTAATAATTTGCTATCTCTATCTTGGCTCAGCTCAGAGAGAGAGAGAGAGAGCGAGCAGATAGGCCTACCGGTAATTGGGATTCTGTTCTCGTCTCCTTTCTTCATCAGTCATTAACTTTATCGCTTCACTGTCTTATATTTTTTCCTTGCAGTCACTAGATATATACTTTTTTTTTTTTTCAGTTTTATATCTAGAGACTTTCTGAACTGGAGTGTTTCGATATAGCGTTCATTAATCTCTGAAAATATGTGAGTCTTCAGTCGGATAGTCTGGCTTTAGCAAGAACAAAATACAGCAAGATGTCCTCAGGCTGAAGGGGTTAATGAAGTCTTCTCCCTTACAGTAGCCCCATGAATCAGGCGACTTTTTTTTTCTTTTAATTCCTTCCAGCGAACCGATGATTTCATATTGTTTAGAAACCTCATGTAGAAATGGTAATGAAGGGTAGCAGTATACCTAACCACTTCAGTTCTAAATGTATATCTAGAGTAGAGTTAAATCGTCTGGCGGTAGAAATTGTTAAATATAAATTGCCTCACGGGATTGAAAGGGTCAATAAAATCGTGTGGAGATAGCAAGATGATGAGAGATATGGTGTTGAACGGGTTAAATATGTCACCTGGATGACCTTTGGCCTTAGGCGTGATGGGAGTGTCACCTCACTACAAACTGCCGCCCCTTTACCACCCAGTCACTGATCAGTTAACCCCTACATTGAGAGGTATTAGCCATTTCAGTGTCGTATGTATAACATTAACAGTATTTTTTCACAGCCATCAGCGCACACACACACACACACACACACACACACACACACACACACACACACACACACACACACACACACACACACACGAGAGAGAGAGAGAGAGAGAGAGAGAGAGACTGCTACGCAACGGCAATAACCACATAACTGGTAGCTACCGTATTCCGTCATCACCACCACAGCACACACCATCACTAAGACACACACACACACACACACACACACACACACACACACACACACACAGTGGACCACATTGCATTGTTGCCTTTATGTGTGTCAGTCAGTGATGATGCTTTAAGGAGAGAGAGAGAGAGAGAGAGAGAGAGAGAGAGAGAGAGAGAGAGAGAGAGAGAGAGAGAGAGAGAGAGAGAGAGAGAGAGAGAGAGAGAGAGAGAGCGAGGAATTATGTGCCCAGTGAGATAGGATTCCAATTAAAGGGTCGATGAAAATGTGAAGGTGGCAACGTATGGGCCGTGTTGTGAAAAAAAAAAAAAGTATATAGTTTATAGTCCCCTAAATAAAAACGTGCCTGTGTTTTGTAATTGTGTGTGTACTGAACCGTTATTCCCGTATGCTTTGTTAAGTCCTAGCAATTAGTTCCGTCGTTATATGTGGATCATGAACGTCATAAATCTCTCTCTCTCTCTCTCTCTCTCTCTCTCTCTCATTTAGTTTTTCATTTTTTTCGATGAAATAATGTGAGATTTTTATTCTGAGATTTTTAACATGTGCAGTTTTGATACTTAAGCATAGCCTACGTTGGTCAGTTTTGTGATATGTAGGATAACTTAGTGTACCGTACCTTACCGTATATTTCTATATGCTGCCGATAGATGCTGTTTCTAACACTGAACTCTGTCATGGTTGTATTTGTCCATATATACAATACCTCTCCAATACAATGAAGTATTATGTGCCTTAATTTTGCTACAAACACGCGATTATATTGACCTGCGGAAAAACGACACCTCGTATTGATGGGTGAGAAACATCATCCTGTTATCCCGTCAGTTCGAGAGGTGTTTGTTAAGGAGAAGAAAATGTCTGACTAGAGCAAGACTAGGAAAGAGGACGTTATGGGGCTGCAGGAGTGAACCTAGTCTTCATAGCTGCCTTTTACAGTATCTTATGCTACGGTACCTTCGTTTTTCTATAGTAGACTAGCCTGCCTAGTGTTGTGCTATGTAGTGCAGGCCACCGTACCTCTGTTGGCAGCCCAGGGTCTTTTATATAATGTTTTCCCTGCCCCCTTCACTTTTTTTCTTTTGCAAGGAACTGAGTGTGTAGGAATATAATTTTTCCTTTATTATTTTTTCCTGGGGACTTTTTCTACCTTGCTGATGATGCCGGGGAAGGATGGATGGAGGGCAAGGGGAGGGGAGGGGCGGGGGTCGTGGGTAAGGAAGAAAAGCTGGGTGGGAGTCGACTTTGTGGGAAAAACTGGACAAGCTTGGTGGGGAGAATAGTGGGATGATGATAGTGGTGGGGAGGGGAGGCTGGTTGGTGGGGAGAATTGTGAGATGATGATGATGATGGTGGTGAGGAGAGATGGGGTAGGTGGACTTGGTGGTAGGGGAGGGAGGGTAGGATGAGGAAAGGGAGACAGGGAATAGGGAAGAAAAGGTGAAGTTGACTGTTGGTATGGGAAGGGAGAGGGAAAATGGGGGAAAATATGAAGACCAGGAAACAGAAGAGGAGAGAAAAAGGAGTGGAGGGGTTTGTAGCAGGGGGACTGAGGGGAAACGTGAAAAAGGGAAGGTGGAATGGAAAAAAGGAGGCAGAGGTGAAAGCAGTGGGAGTAGGAGATAACAGAATAATGGGGTTAGATAGGAAGAAGAGCTGAAAGCCAAGAGTTCTGATGAAAATGGAGAAAAGGACTGAAAAGAAGAGGAAGCAGAGGAAATAGTAGGGGAAAGAGGAATCATGGAGAGAACTGATAAAATGGAGAGAAGGAACGGAAAGAAGAAGAAGAGAAGCGGAGGGAATCTGAGAGGAAAGGACAGAAGGAGGAAGAAGGCGAAAACTGACGAAATAGTGAAAAGGAAGCTGAAGAATAGGATTACAGGAGGGAAGGGAAAGATGGAAGAAAAAAAGAGGGAGCGGGGGAGAAGAGAGGAACAAAACAGAAGAAGGAAGAAGTTTGAGAGAAGAAGGGTGAAAAGAAACAGAAATAAGAACTTGGGAAGAGAGTATTAAATATCTTGAAGCTGAAGACGTCTTTTATATGTTAATTTAGCTACAGTCAGTATTTCCTGTTCAGCCTCACTTTTGAAGCCCAAGGACGTCGGTTTTTTTTTTTTTTTTTTTTTTTACTAAACACACGAGTTGATACATCTCAGAGGTGACCTTTTTGTGGTGAAAGGGGCTGTGAAGGTTATATTTAATCCTTCCATTGGCAAAGTCCCCGCCTAAATGTGCCCAATATTTGTCTGGAGATGGCCACAATAGAATATGAAAGTTGTCATCGTATGGAAAGGGTGAGGTTAGGGTCGTATTCTAAGAGCTTTGGAGTTTGATAACGCCTCTTGCATAGCGTTTTTTTTTTTTTTTTTTTTTTTTTCCTACATGTCACCCTTTTACGTAGTGTTGTATCTTCTCTGAATTGTTTAAATGTCAACGTGATTAATGTCATTGCATACCGGTAGCTAGGTTGCAAGAGGATATTAAGGTGTAGTGTCAAGAATAAATCGTGAAGGGAAAGGTGCCGCGAAATCTTCAAGGTCACCTACAGTACCGCCCTTAAGAAGACTTCCTGGTTACATATTATGAACAGACATCGTTACCTAATCCATTCACTATGAAAGGTCTCCTCATTAGGATATTTGTGTTATTTAAGAGTTGCTAGAATAAACTGCGAAAGTTACCGGTACCATATGTGTGTGTCAGAGAGAGAGAGAGAGAGAGAGAGAGAGAGAGAGTAAGTAGACAGCAAGGCAGAGGAGACAACATCATGACAGGCGGAGGGTCTCATCTCAGATGTCAGGACCAACTTGCCTAGCCCCGGGCTCATACGCTCCTCATGGGGCAACATAAGATTGGATGATGGATGGATAGGAGGTAGGGTAAAGCGGCAGAGAGACTAGAGGTGAACTTAACCCATCTACCCGGGAGGTACCTAGGTAGGGGTGGAATGGAAAGACTGAGGATAGAATAGGACACACTGGCAAAGGATGGAAAGAATAGTGTGTGTGTGTGTGTGTGTGTGTGTGTGTGTGTGTGTGTGTGTGTGTGTGTATCTCGTTAAATACACCACCATACCTGCCGGCCAGCTAGGGTTACCTGTTGCTACCGATATCCCCCTCCACCTGGCTCTATATTTCAGCACAAAATGCGTCCAATATTTGGCTATAATTAATGGCGCAGGAAATGACCTCTTTGATCACCCTTATCTGACCACTGATGCGTTTTTGTCACCCAGCATTTTGTTTATACCCAATTATCTTTTTGTCATACATTTCTTTTTCTGGCGTACCGGTACCGCTTTTTGTCCATTTTTTTGTTTCGTTCTTTTTTGTTGTCAGTATATATTTTTTGTTTATCGTACCTACAGCATTTTGTGTGTGTGTGTGTGTGTGTGTGTGTGTGTGTGTGTGTGTGTGTGTGTGCGTGTGCGTGTGTGCGCGCGCGCAATCATCAGACTAGTGGGTTTGTTTGAGGTGCATGAAATTGTCTCGCGTTAATTGAAATTTAAGGTTCTTCATTTTGAATCGGTGTTTATGGAGAAAAGTTTTCAACCCCTTCATGCTGTCCTGGGTTTCTTACCTGAAGAAAATACTTTGACATTTACCGGATTAACATCTACATCCTGGGGGCGCTTTAACTAAGCTTTACGGTATATCATATGGGGCCAGCCAGAATTTTTTGCCTATAAAAAAGTACCCGGGCTGCAGAGTTAAAGTTTCAGAATTCGTATTCCGCAGCGAGAGTTAATTCCTTCAATCCAGTGACGTATTTTGTGTTGTGCTCTTGCCACCACCACCACCACCACCACCACCAGACGATTTTATTTAACTCAGGAATTGTAGTAGTGAATGGGTTAATTTTACGGCTGGGTTATACGGTGTGTAATCCTTCCTGCTCGATAAATTCCTTCGTAATTGAATATCATGTGATTATTGCAGAATTAAGTTGGCTACGTCATCGGATTGAAGGATTTACACTTAGCAGAGGCGGCCTGAGAAGTGATATCCTGATACGTTTGAGACAGTATATTTGCATCAGGAAGCAGTTACCTCCCCCCTCCCCCCTTGTACCCTTCACCCTCCTTCTTAGCATACCTTCCCCTCCTCTCTCTTACCCTCCATCCCTCCTTTTTGCCCTTCACCCTCCCATGTGCCCCTTTTCCTTGCTACTTACCATTTCCCCCTCCGCCTCCCTCTTACTCTTCCTTTCTTCTTGTTCCAAAGGTCGAAGCCTTCTCTACATGCTTAAGAGGCTCCCTAGCTATAAAAAAAAATAGCAGGTCTTTATTGTGCTCAATAGTCGTCCAGGGCTGGCAAAAATAAGGGAAGTCATCCTACTAGTGGTAACGCCTTCAGTCGGTGGCTTTTTTGTGTTCTATTTTTGATACAGACATCACCAAACGATGGTCTGAGCTTAGGAGAGACGTTTAAAAATGGAGGGATTAGATACAGCCTTCCCAAGCATCCTCACTAGGAGAATTGACACCTGAATTGAATGATATCGTCAAGGGGTAGCAAGAACAACGACCGAAGGCGTCATCGTACTGAAGGTGTTGATGGGCATAATGATAACCATTTCGGAAAGGGTGCTTTTCCAAAACAGAATATCATCAGGCCTTATTTTGAAGCAAGCAAAAGTTGCTTCATCATTGAAGGGTTAACATGCATAGGCTATATCGTCTACTTTATGTCCGCAAACTGCAGCGGTATTAAAAGGATCTAGACTAAACAACATGCAAGCGAATACTTGACCCCTTAAACCCGAGGGCGATTTTGTTCAGCGTAGAGGAAGGGCTTTCGGGGTTAAATATAGATTTGATTAACCACTCCAGTACGAGAGGTCATCCCTAAATTAGCAAAAATCATGTGTTTGTTAACCTGAATACATTAAAAAGAAGGCGCCATTTTAGTGAAGAGTCAAGGTGTACCATAACTAAATTGCATCAGTACGATGACATGTATTTTGATAGTTTATTATTGCTACCTTCAGACGATTTTCTTCAGCTTAAATGAGTGCCAGATTAGTGTAGGGTAGGAATTAATGTGGGTCTGGGATATATAGCTACCGGGTACCTCAAAAATACCGCCATTTCGAGGTGTGTTTCCGAAGCTGGATAGAAATAGCTTTTATTAGGAGGGATAACTAACATGTATATATAAGACGCCACAGTATATATGAAAGGGGTTAATCACTAAGGCGGTCGTGTTGGGGAGCCTAAGTCTACGAGAATACACACCACAGACAGACTCGTGCCTCTTGCCTTCTTATGAACGGTATAGGTTATGGGCCATTCATAAACCGAAGTTGTGGAGCAGATTTTTTTTTTTTTTTTTACATGCTGCTGCCAAGTACCGAACAGCTAGAGTGAATTTTTCTCTCCAGTCCGATGACGTCTTCACTCCTTATTTTCGGCATCCCCCCCCCCAGGGTGATTTGATTCAGTTATGGGAGCTCACTAATAGGTAAGGGACTATTTAATTCTTCCCACTCGAGAAGTCTCCTCTAAGAGTAATAAAAATCGTCTGAGGTGTCGTAGAAATAATGAAAGAAGAATAAGATTGAAGGTGGTGAAGTAAAATTTGTAGTGAAACAAATTACAGAATTATTAATGAAAATACTGTAATTGCCTACTGTGATGATTTCTGTATATATCGTAAAAACTGGTGAAGATAGGTTGAGTAGCCAGCTCTCCCTTGCTCATGGTTTGGTCTCTCTCTCTCTCTCTCTCTCTCTCTCTCTCTCTCTCCTTTTATGTTATCAACAAATCTCAATCTTTTCTTCTTCTGGATAGACTTTTGTGAAAGAGTTGGGGGAATCTTAGACCATTGTGTGGCAAATGCAGTAGAGTGGCATTTGAGAGAGAGAGAGAGAGAGAGAGAGAGAGAGAGAGAGAGAGAGAGAGAGATTCACATTTGACATTTCTGTGTACCAATATAGGTCGCAGTGCCAGAGAGAGAGAGAGAGAGAGAGAGAGAGAGAGAGAGAGAGAGACTGGACAGAAAAAGTAGATGCGTGGAATGAGAAATAGAGCGTGAACGAAAAGAGAATGTAGGGAGAAAAAGAGATCGTGAAAAGTGTGTGTAAGAGAGAGAGAGAGAGAACAGAAAGTGTAAAGCAAGAAAAATAGCGTGAACAGAGAGAGTGTCTGAAAAGAGGGAGAGATTTTGAACAGATTTAAGAAGAACCTCCCTGTAAGCGAAGAAAGAGAGCATAGTGATAGCACTGTTATAGTGAACGATATAGTGAACAAGCTGAATAGTCCTCAGCTACTATGAATAAGTAAAACAGAGGAAGACTGAATGAAGCGAATGTTGTTAATGACAATAAACAGCATCTACAGTTACTAAACCGAACACATTGAATAGCCTAACACAAATAAGGCTAACAGTGATTATGGCAAGAAAATGAATAGCCCAAACAGTGAATAAGGTAACGCAGGAAATCAAGCAAACACAGTGAATATAACAAACTCAGTCAGTAAACCAAACCGCGAATGTGGCAAGCAAAATTGATACCGTACCATAAGTGGAGGATACTGGATACTGGACGGGCGAACAGAGAGTGAGATAAACATGATGGGAAGGCCAGTAGGGAAAAGAGTGAATAAGGGAAACACAGTGGATAAACAGAAGCGTGAAAAAGGCATACAAAGTGAATAAATCGAACACAGTGAATAGCGTAGAGCGACTAGTGAAGAAGGTAAAACGAACAATGAATAAAACGAGGACAGTAAATTGACTAAGGCCAAACGTAAATTTGCAAGACACAGTGAAGAAGCTTTATGTAGTGACTAAGGCGAAAAAAAGCGAATAAAAGTGCAGTTATTGTGACGTATTAGTGCAAGGCTGGGTGTCGGTGGTACAAGGTTGAGTAGGTGGGTAAATGACGGTGGTATTATGATCTGCTCTGAATGGCTGTCACAGTGCGGAGCGTCGCAGTGTGTGACTTGTCCAGCCCAGCCCCTCACGTGTCCACTTCTGATGGGTCCTTGGCCAGTCACTGTTAAAATGAGTGGGATTGGGTGAGGAATGTGGTGGGGCCAGGGTAAGGGTACCGTACTGTAGGCAGACTCGTGACCACAGTGTAGAGACTACACTGTGCCCGTGACTGAGGTGAGGCGTGGTGTTGCTCCATACAGTCAGACGCACCGTGTCTCACTGACAGGCCCACATATTTACTGCCTGAGTGTACCGGTTCCCCACGCTACAGTTGCCATGGAAACGTACCATAAATCTTTTTGTCTCTGCATATTACCGTAATGCTCGTAGCTTTTGCCAGGAATAATTTTGTTTTTGAGTTGACTTTGTCACCCAGTTTCCAAGCTCTGTAAGGGATTTTCTTTTACTTATGAATAAAAATATGTATTTTAAAAGATTAAGTCCTGAACTGCCTTGTGAGAAGTCCAGTGTAAACGTTCAAGTCGACGATATGTGATAGCTCATGACTTAACCTTTTTAACCACTTTAATGTCTGAGGATGAGGATTCGGTTCCTTGAAACGTCACATCATTACATCAAGAATAGGCCCATGGTGCAAGTATCTCGTCTCCTTCTCCTGATCTTCAGTTATAGCTATATCTGTGTCTGTCTGTCTTTCTATCTATCTATGTCTAAAACTGTGTGTGTGTGTGTGTGTGTGTGTGTGTGTGTGTGTGTGTGTATGCAGAGTGAGGGTGGGGTATATATATAATCTTACGGTATATGAATATGCGCCGCGGTGGCTGAGTGGTCATCGTTGCTGCGAGGCTGAGTGCCCGTTAGCGTCAGGGTTCCAATCCTGGCGCGGGCAGCTGGCGTCACTCGAGAAAGGTGTCCATCCGTTCTTTGTGGGTTGGTAGGTAAATGAGTACGTAGGGCAATACCTAGAGGAGGTAACTTTGGTAACCTGAATAATGCAGTGTCCCTGTATCCCAGGACATTGGATGATAACCCGCCACAGGCTCAAAGGACTATGTTGGAGATGAGCACCGAGACTAAGCACCTCATGGCGTCTGCTTCCACCTTTACCATTTACCTGTATAAATATAACCTGTGTAGGGTTATATGTGAACTGTAGGTACCGGTATGTAGTAGCCAGCAGGAAGTCATTATGTTTCGGTGATATGTCCTTCAGATCCACTGGCCTCTCATCTCGTACTTGTGCAATCAGGACTGATACAGGTACCATACAGGTTGTGTTGACGGCAGCCAGCTTGGCTAGTGAGCTGGTGCTGTGGTGCTTACTGTGCCACCGTAACGGGTTGGTTTGTATTCTTTAAGCGTGATGGCCTGGCCCTTGGCCAGTGGTGCTTACAGAACCTGACTCTAAGTCGTTGCTATTCACGCTCTGGAATTTCGATAACCTGGATGTGTCCTGCGTCCTGCCTTTTGGAATGGCAATTGGAATAGAAGCGGGAGCCTTCACCCCCACCCCTCACCCTGCCGCGTCCCACCTCACCACCATCCCGCCTCGTCTCACCTCACCTCCACCCGCCCCGTCCTACCCTCCACCAGGGCTACGTCGTGGGTTTTCATATTGATTCGTGCAAATTTGTTTTTATATTGAATAGCGTGACTGAATAGCAAATCTGACTTAATAAGGTTGGTGTGTTTTGCCACGGAAATAAATTAAGAATCTTAGCATTCCACTTTCTCCCAGATCTGAAATATTTTATAAATTGCATCACGTCTCTTATTAATGAAAATTTAATTACGCAGAGCTAATTCGGTTAATACAGTATACGGTACCGTGGTAAGTCATCTATAAAACCTTTTCATATAGCTAAGGCTAACGATACCAGCATAACAACTAATTTACCCAGTACCAGTAAATACGGTGTATCTTATTCATTCATTTTTCGCAGTAACAGGTCCTTCCATTATATTTGTTACGTTCTTAATAGATTTACTGTTGTTATTTTTGTTACGTTCTAAATGATAAATTTGACTTCATATTTTTATAACGTTTAAATTTAAGCCTCTGCCCGTTATATATATATATATATATATATATATATATATATATATATATATATATATATATATATATATATAATTTTCTGGTGTGTATCCGACTCTGGTTATACTGTACAGTACCTTATAAGCTTAACATCCCATTCCATTAGGCCCACCAGTCCTCCTACGCCCCACACCTTCACTGGTCACCACTTCAGCACTAGCTGATTCCTCCGTCCATGTTGAGTACCTGCTTCAGCTCTCTTATTCATGACTGGTTCATCAGTATTACTAGGATTTTTTTTTTTTTGACGTCGTTGGGTTTTGTGCAAGATAATTAGTCGGTATTAACGACCGTTCTTTGCCTTAGCCCTGGCTCAAGCTTCCGTCACTTCAGACTACAGACGAATTATGTAACCACTCAGACACCTCTATTTCTTTACTTGTCTCCCTTTCTCTTTCATTTTCTTACCTCCTTTCTCCACAGTCCTCCCTGTTTTCCGTAACCTCCTCTCCCCACACTCTATTTTCCTTACTCTTTCCTCACGCCTCATCCTTCCATTCTCTTCCCTGCCTTCCTTCCCTCCTTCGCATTCTCAACCCTTTCGTCCGTCCCTTCCCTGCTCGCACTCCTTCCATCTTTCTCACATCCCTACTCTAGTTACTCCTCTCCCCCCTATCCCCCCTCTTTCATCTCCACTTTTCCGCTTGTCACCTTTTCCTCCACCCTATCATTCTCACTTCCTCCTCTTAGTGTTCTCACTTTCACTTCCTTTTTCCCTTTCATTTTCCGTATAGTTGAGCACTTCAATACTCTCCTCTTTTCCCACTCCTCTCCCCTCTCTCCCACTTCTCTCCCCTCCCACTCCACACCTCTCCCCTCCCTCTCCACCACCTCTGCCCTTCAACATATTAATTGGATTTAAGGGTTGAATTTGCGAATTGAAATAAAATGTAATCCAAAAACTTATAATTTTCTTGTATGCCCTAACTTGAAATGTTGTGTTCAGTCCTGGTTACCATGTTTTAAAAAAAGGTATGTTTATGCGGAAGCTGGGGTGAACAGGCCTACAACAAAAGATAACAAATATCACAACTGGATTGAGGAACAAACCATATTAGAGGCGTTTAAAACATGATATCGATATGTTTAGCGCAGGTTATGAGGGGATATATCCTTAACCAGATTTTGAAAGGATATAATAATAATGAAACTTACTTATACCAGTACGTACACTTTACAGTATACTGGCTGAAATATACGGAAGATGCCGTAGTGGCTGTAGAATTATTATAAAGATTTCCAGTCAGATAAAGCAGTGAGAGAGTGAGAGTGTGCAAGTATTAATAAATAAGTGTGAGAGTGTGCAAGTATTAATAAATAAGTGTGCGAGTGATTGTGTGTGTGCAAGTGAGTCAGTGGTGTAAGAGTATTAGTGCGACTGAGTAAGGGTGAGCGAGTGAATCACTATGAGGAAGGGTAGCCAATATTCCGTGGACTGAACATAGCTTCAGTTGTCTTCAGTGCAAGAAAATTAATTTAGCAAGTGTGTGTGTGTGTGTGTGTGTGTGTGTGGGTGTGGGTGTGCTTAGAGAGCGAGAGGGTTGGAGGCCGGAGAGTAAGTGAGAGGGGGGAAGCTAGGGAGTGAGTGGGGGATGCAGGGGGCGTGAGGGAGGGAGGGAGCAAGGCCTGGAGAGTGGGGAAGGCAGGGAATATGAGTTAGTGGAGGAGTCAGAGGGAATGAGTGAGGGAGAAGTAAAGGGAGTGAGGGGGGGGGAGGAATGGTGGGCTGGGGAGTGAGTGAGTGGGGGAAGGAGGGGAAGAGAGTTAGTGGGGAAATAGGGGGAGCGAGTGAGTGGGGGAAGGAGGGGAAGAGAGTTAGTGGGGAAATAGGGGGAGCGAGTGAGTGGGGGAAGGAGGGGAAGAGAGTTAGTGGGGAAATAGGGGGAGCGAGTGAGTGGGGGAAGTAGGGGGAATTAGCGAATAACTGAGGGAGAGAGGGGGGCTGGAGTAGTGAGTGAGTGGGGAAGATAGAGGGAGTGAGTGAATTAGGGAGAGGGGCTGGGTGAGTCAGTGAGGGGAGTTTGGCTCGTGGGAGAGAGGCTGGGGTGGAGGGATGGGGGCGACCGTAGCGAGATGAGAGGAAGGGGCTGCATAAAATTAGGGGTGAATGAGGAGGAGCAGAGGTGAACCGAGAAATAAACTTACGGGAAATCCAGAGAAATGAGGGAGATACGAAATACAGGATACAAATTATGAGAACACAGAATCGAAGGAGTGATAGCATAACTGTAGGATATATAATGGAGAAACGAAGAGTAGCTACAGAGAAGACAGAAATAAATGAAGGTTAGAAGAGCGTGAAATGAATAAATTTTACGTAAGTTGGTGTAAGTTTAAAGGAAAATAAGAGAATAAATAACATTTACGACATGAAATTGGAAACGAAAACACTTAACAGGCAGAATAATAAAAACAGGAAATTGCGTTAAACCAAAAGGATGCAAAAGTTAACATACACACCCTCAGAACAGGCAAATAAAAGTCAGATAATGATAACCTGAAGAAAAATGACATCATGACTTCTTACAATGACTTTTTATCTCTGCTACCGGTACCACGTTATTTCACTCTTGCTACCGTCAGAAGATTTTATTCAGCATACGGAGCGACATCAGATCATGAAGGGGTTAATGAAGACAGTTTTTTTTTTTTTTACCGTCACTGCATATGGTCTGTCCAGAGCTGAACAGAATCGTCTGGAGGTAGCGAGACGTAAAAATGACGTCATCGTCTGGAGGTAGTGAGACTTGTAAAAATGACGTCATCAGACTCAAGAGGTTCAGCTGTTAGAGAAATAATGGAGGTAATGAGATGAAAAGAACATACTGTTAAGCCCTTCCCTCCAATGACATCATATTTTGACTTCTTGCTGCTTTCAGTCGATTTTATTTAAGAAAGCCTTCATGCCTGACGGGGTTAACGAAGATACTTTTAACACCTCTAGTTCGAAAAATTTCACCTTCACTCAATAAAATCGTCTTGAGATAGCAAAATAAAGAAGTCTTTAGGGGGAGCTGGTTCATAACGTAACAAAAAAAAACAAAAAAAAAGTACTCATATGTATAAAGATATAGCCTAATAAAACAGTGAAGACAGACGTGACAGAGGGGAATGCAGAGTTCAGTGAAATTTACGGGGAAACGATAATCAGGCCACGATTAAATAGTAAATAGTACGTGGACGATAATTACATCAGTAGGTGTTATGGCTGTTAAATATGGTTAGTTACATTCCCCTTTTCACTCTGATGATTTCGTTTATTATTGCTGTCTCCAAGCTACCTGACTGAGCCAAGGAGAGATACTCGAACTGCAGGAGTAAGAGATAGCCTTTATTAACCCCTTCTCTACTTGAGCACTTGCCTGAGCTGAGTAAAGTCGTCTGGTAGCAGCAGGAATGACGTACACGGGGTGAAGTGGTTAATGAAGAACCAGGATATGAGGCATGAAATATGCCATAATGGCAACGTACAAAATGTCGGCTAACAGAAATAATGTTATAGAGTATGCTAGTGTAGACGAGAGAGAGAGAGAGAGAGAGAGAGACTTTCATCTATATGCTAACCAAATACGTGGCCGGGTTCTCCTCCTCTTCAGTAATTGTGGGAGGAAGGAAGAAGGGCGAACACAGACGGAGAGAGAGGGAGAGTGAAGTGAGGAGAAGGGGAGAAGTGAGGAGAGGCAGGGTGGAGAGCAGGAGTGGGAGGGAAGAGGGAAGGACTGGAAAGGATAAGGGAAGGAATGGTAGGGAAGAGGGAAGGAGTGGGAGGGTCGATGGAAGGGGCGGGAGAAGAAGATCGGAGAGGACAAGATTGTGATAAGTGGGAAGAGAGAAGAAATGGGTGGGAGGAGGGAGTGTGATCGTGGAGAGAGAGAGAGGGGGGGAGGCAGGAGAGGGAGGGAAAGAAGAGAGAGAGAAAGAAAGGAGGGGGGGAGGGAAGGCAGGAGAGAGAAAGAGAAGGGGGGGGGGAAAGGCAGGAGAGGGAGGGAAAGAGGGTAGGCGAGGAAAGGCAGGCGATGAGGAGGAAGAGGTAAAAAGAGGGGTAGCCTAAGGTGGAAAGGAGTAGCGGTACAAAGGAAGGGCAACAGGAACAAGCCTAATGGTTCTGTGGAAGCTGTTTGTTCTAGGAAAAGCTATATCAGTGATCTACGTCTCTTCCCAGCCTCCGATGATAAGGATCATCAAAAAAAAAAAAAAAAAAAAAAAAGGCAGAAAAACATCCACCATGCAACGCAAAAAAATAAATAAATAAATAAATATATAAAAAAATAAATAAAAAAAACTGACAGAAGGATCAATAGTAGCTATATATAATGTACACTATCTGAACCTATAGAAGAAAGCATATACCGGTAATATAAAGTGAACATTAAATGCATACTGTATCAATGTTGCTCTCTAGTTACACCATAGCCTATCCTTCGTGATCTGGATTGCAGGAAAAACACTCCAATAACGGTACTTTTATTTTTCCCAATGTGAACGTGTTTAGCTGGGGATTAATAGATACATCCACTCACTCGATGTAGTGCTTCTCGCGGGTGCCCGTCTTTTTCTCTCGTTCTTCCTTCTCCCCTTTTCTGTCGTTCTTTCCTTCATTCTTTCCTCTTTCTTCTGTCAGTGGGTGACTCTACACTGAGTGACAAGCCAAATGATTTCCAGTACACCAGGAAGCCATTTTCTACGGCGGGTGGTAACCATATAATCAATTTTTGACGTCTGTTATCGCTCGCGTAATGCTACTGTACTTAGAGATGATTGAGGCTGGTCACTCTCATCTTAAATGTCAGGACCAACTTGCCTAGCCCCGGACTCCTACACTCCTCATGGGGCAACACTGGATTAGATGATGATGATGATGATGATGATGATGATGATGATTAGTCTATCGAAGCAGTTTGTGACTGTCAGTACAGGTACTTCATTACTTTCATTACTTTCTACACTGTAAACTCCTTGTGCCATACTATATATATACATCCTTAAAGAAATGCATTCTCTCTCTCTCTCTCTCTCTCTCTCTCTCTCTCTCCCCCCACAGTACCGGGTATCTTCCGTCTCTCGAGTCTGGCTTAATTAGTTGTCTTGCCTTTCATGTAATTTCCTTTTCATGCAATTTTCCTGCCTTGACGCTTCGTTAAGTCCACGGAATCTTGGATGCGTACTTCGAAACGATTCACTCACTCACTCATTCGTTTACCCGTTAATTTACTCACTCTTTCACTCATTCATTCATTAGAAGCGCTCACGCATTCACTCATTCACTAACACTCTCTCTTTGGCACACCTGACACTTGCTTTTTCGCACATTTACTCATCCATGCTCGCTCTCCTCCACCCAGCTCCCCGATCACTCTTTCATCACTCTCAAACACTCACCCTCTTGCACGGACCGGTATTCACAAACATTCGTTCCTTCGCACATTCACTCACTCACTTCTGTACTTGCGGATGGTTATTTCTCTGTTATTTCCATCTTTATGGTGAATGAATATTGCCATTCACTTGCTTATTGATTCATTCGTTCGCTAACTCACTTGGTTTGTCCTCTAAATTTTTTAATGCTTCTCTGTTGGTCATGGAGAAAGTGTCAGCAGATAAGTATTTTTCGCCCATCATGCCACCAGCTTGAGTATGGCATTATTTGCTAACTGCATGTGGAGAGAATGGAGAGAGTGACTGACTAGGAATATGGGAGAAGTGAAGGTAGGGAGGGGAAAAGTGAGACTGGGAATGAGATGGAGGGACGGACTAGAGAGGTATGGTATACGATTGAGAGCGGTAGTGAGGTAGGCAGCCGGGTTGAGGGGACAGAGTGTCTTGGAGACGATTTGTTTGTGGCTGTCTATTGCGGGATCAGGGAGTGTGGTTAGAATAGAGAAAAAGATACCTGTAGATGTTTTAAGACGGGATGTTATACAGTACGGTGCGGTGCATTGGTTACACAAGGGTAGCCTGGTTTATGGCATGTTCATGGGCTTATCCTCATTCAGGAGTAGGAATACAACTTACAGGGCTGTCCCGACAACTCATTCAAGCGGAGGAAGTACCGTATTTTTCATCTGATTTCATGCTATCTTCGAACCAGTTTAATTACCATGCGAAATTTATATGAATACCTTCATTGAGTTTTTTTTTTTTTTTTTTTTTTATAAAGTTGAATTAAGGCATCTGTAGTTCAATCAATCAATCAATCATTTCCTGTGGCACCCTCGGGGATGCATAGGGCCTCGATGAACTCACACCACCACATCCTATCTTGTGCTAACTCCTCAAGATCTCCCCAACACTCCTCTCCAGCTTCCCGTCTCATTGTCCTCACCCACGTCTCTTTTGGCCTTCCTCTACCTCTCCTACCAGGTGCCACCCACCCTGGTGTACCTCGTACTATTCCCTGTCTCCTATACACATGTCCTAGCCACTTCCATCGTGAGAATCTAACATATTCATCGATCGGCTGCACTCCCGTTATTTCTCTAATTCTACTATTTGGTATCCTTTCCCACCACTTAACTCCTAATATTCTTCTAAGTGCTTTATTTTCAAACACCAAGAATTTATTTTCCATAGTCACTGTGCTGTACCAAGACTCGTGTCCATAAATTAAGATACTCCTAACCATTACCCTATAAAGTTTGATTTTTGTATGCACAGAGAAATTGTTATTATTCCAAATATTTTTAAGCATTCCCATTGCCTGATTAGCCTTCTTTAATCTTTCCTCGAATTCAAAGTTCAAAGAACCATCCTTGGCTAAATAAGTACCTAAATATTTAAACCTATCAACTTGCTTTACAACCATACCTCCAATTACACATTCCTGCGCATTTTCTATATTCATATTGATTATTTCAGTTTTTCCACAATTAATAACCAAACCCACCTTGCGACCTTCACTCACCAAACAGTCCAACACTCTCTGCATCTCTTCTGGCCCATCACAAATCAAAACTATATCATCTGCATAATCTAAATCCAAAAGTTTCCTGTTCTCTCCCCAAAGTATACCTGCACCGGTTTCTGTTCCAACACGTTTCATAATGTAATCAATGACCAATATAAATAGTAAAGGCGATAGAACACCACCTTGAATTACTCCGGACTTGACTTCAAACGAATTACTCAGACAACCATCAACCATCACTTTACAAAATGTGTCCTCATGCATGTTCATAATGACCCTCACAAACTCCTCTGGTATTCCATAATGTCTCATGATCTTCCCCATAGACTCTCTCGAAACACTATCAAAAGCCTTTTCAAAATCAACAAAACAAAGACTTAACGGTACTCTCATTTCATTAACTTGCTGCATCAAATGCCTAACTATAAAGATCTGATCATTGCAACCACGTCCCTTTCTAAAACCAGCCTGTTCATCCCTCAGAATACCCTCAACCACCGGCTCCAACCTATTTAACAACACTCTACTGAAAACTTTCAAAGCTATCGGTGACAAAGAGATTCCCCTCCAATTACCACATTCACTCAGGTCTCCTTTCTTCGGAACTTTAACAATTACACCATTCTTCCAAACTGTAGTTAGCAGGAAGAAAATGACGCCGTTGGATTGAAAGGATAAACCACTTTATTCCGATGGTGTATTTTTCGTTACGGTATATTCTTGGTACATTCTGACAGTTTTATTCAGGTTATGGGAGAGTTTTCGAGCAGGAGGGGTTAGATGTAGCCTTCATTAACCCTTTCAGTACGAGATCTTTGAGGTGAAACAGTCGTCAGGTGGACGCCTGATTAAGATGAGAAAAGACGTCACAGGATTGATGGTGTTCATAGCTTTGTTCGCCTTGATAACAGCTGGACAGGAACGCCTTCATGCGGTGGCATCGATATAACCGGGGGGCTCCACTATCTGGTGTTACAAACGTCCATCACCTACTTCCCTATCCCTGAAGGAGAATGGTGGACTGTAGAAGGGCAACTTAAGCCTGAAGTCCACCGGGTTCACAGCCAGATGGGCCGGGATTTCAACTGCTACTTGGTACTGCTGCTGCTGATCCCCTTAATAGTCTGCTGTACCGTAGCTATTATTCCAATCTTCTGCACCAGGAATGCCAGACTGCTATGACCACTAGCCTACTTTAAAAGGCTTGATTTGGGTCATTTCTTACTTAATAGTTTGTGCATTGTAATTGTATCATCCCTGTGTAAAGTCTTCGTTGTGTAGGCCTAAGACTTGGTTAACTCTTACTTTCACATTCTTGCGAGCTCATTCTGTCACTCAGTCGTTCTCTCTTTTGGTCGTTGTTAATATCTGGTTCCTGGCTAAATAGATCATTTTGAAAGACTTGTTTAATTCGTACACAATCATGTCTTATCTGTCCTTTGGTTTGTCTTAATGTGTCCCTGTCTTATTTCTTTGTTGTGATAGGCTTGGTTAACAACTACTAACTCATTTCTCTCACGCACTCTTTCATTAATCTTTGTAAATGTGTGATTCTTGTCTAATTCCTTTGTTGTTTAAGGTAGAGTCCACACCAAATTCATTCAGTTGCGGCCAGGCGTTCTGCATTACTGTGTCCCATATCAGGTCTCTCCCGCAACCTCAATAATTGTCCCATGGGACTACTTGTAAGGGACACAGTGCTGCAGAACTCCCGCCTGCAACCACCCGCGCCTGCACACGTTTAGTGTGGACGTGTACTTAAACTTGGTTATGTCTCTGCATTCACACACATTCAGTTACCCGCTCGCTTATTTTATCTTAGTTGATTATATATATATATATATATATATATATATATATATATATATATATATATATATATATATATATATATATCATCCAATCCTACATTGCCCCATGAGGAGCGTAGGAGCCCGGGGCTAGGCAGTTGGTCCCGACATTTAAGATGAGAGTGACCAGCCTAACTCATCCCTGAGTGACATTGCATGAGCAATCAACCCCAACCACCCCTTGGATATAAACCTTCACCGGCTCAATCCGATTGGAGCGCAATAATTACCCACTAAACCACCAGGCGCCAAAATTTGGTTATATGGTTACCATCCAGCGTAGTAAATGGTTTCCTGGTGCACAGGAAACCATTTGGCTTGTCACTCAGTGTAGAGTCACCCACGGGCTGAAGAAGTGGAAAGAATGAAGGAAAGAAGGACAGAAGATGGATTGTAAAGTCACCCGTAGGCAGCAGGACAAGGAAAGAATGAAGGAAAGAAAGACAGAAGAGAATGGAAGGAAAGAAGGATGGAGAGGAAAGGGCAGACACCCGAGAGCAGCACTACATCGAGTAAGTGGATGGTGAGCACCCCCACCAACCACAAATATATATATATATATATATATATATATATATATATATATATATATATATATATATAATTTATATATATGTATATATACAGTATATATATATATATATATATATATATATATATATATATTGTTACATAGCCTATGATTTCATCATCCTTTGTGTAATTCTAACGTACAGTATGCTGCATGTTTGATCACGAGCGTGTTCTACCTCAGTCCCCCCTTCTACCGTTACAGTAGAGTAAGTCGTCCTTTTTGTTGTTCAGAGCAGGATTGTCAACTCTTTGTCCCCATGGCTTCATTTGCGCGTCCTTCTTACAAGTTGTATCAAGCTCTGCCGGCCCCTATATAATGAGCTCAGTCTCTGTATTATTGCCACTTAGATCTACTCCTCACTTTGTTCACATCTATGTCCTCCCCTGTACAGTTGTTATTATTGTGAGTGCTCAGGAAGTCTCCAACCATCTAGCAGCTGTGTAATTTGAGTATAACTGTTATTGCATTTTTTCTTGTACTGTGTAGCGTAAGGTGTTAATTTGTAGGCCTAGTGAGGTTTTTGTAATTCATGTAAGGTTCTTATTGTCAGCCATCATTAATAATATTTTGTATCTGTAATAATATATCTTGCATTCACTGAGTATTATCTAGCACTGTCATTTTATCAGGGCTGACTTAGATAAATTTACTCTTGCTACTTTCGTGTTAATAGAGGCTATTGCAGTTAACCATATATTTAACCTGTTTTTTGCCATTACATTATCCTTATGAGTCCTGAATGTTTTGTTGTTAGTTTGAGCATTAAACTTTAACTTGTAATTTTACCTAACTCTTTGTTTTGAACCTGGAACTTTATGGGACAGTAGTGATTTTTAGTATTCTCACTTAAAGTGTACATTATCTTTCTCTGTTCCGTAACATAAATTTGGCGACCTCTTATCAGGATATTCAGGATATTATCATAAGGATATTGCTTGATATTTTGTGACTGTGATTTATTCATGATGTCTACTATTACTACGCTTGATGAAGCCAAAGATTTTTTGTCAAATGTGCAAACAGTGTGTGATGTAGAAAACAGAACAAAGAATGAACTTAAGCTTGTTGCTCAACAATTGGGAATTGCTGTTCGCTCTCATCATTCTAAAGATCAAATTGTTGACATGATTAATGAAAGCTTGTTTAATGTAACTCCTCCAAATGAGCAAACGCAGATTGAATTAGCTAAGTTACAGCTAGCCCTGCAGGAGGCCCGTGCTAAGGAGGCTGAGTTTCACGCACAAGTTGAACTTGCTTGGATTCAGGCAGACCATGAGTATCGCATGAAACAATGTGGAACTGGATCATCTAGCTCTGATGATTTTGATGTGGCTAAAAATGTTAAACTTGTCCCTCCTTTTAATGAATCTGATTTAACAAAGTATTTTCAGTTGTTTGAGAGGGTAGCTACAGGTTTTAATTGGCCCAAAAAGTATTGGCCAGTACTCCTTCAAACTGTTCTCACCGGTAAAGCTCAAGTAACTTATGCATCTTTGCCTCAGGATCAATCTGATAATTATGATGTAGTTAAGAGCTTGATTCTTAAGGCCTATGAGCTTGTTCCTGAAGCCTATAGAGTAAAATTTAGGACAACTTATAAGCAAGATAAGCAATCCCATGTTGAGTATGCAAAAATCAAAGAAGATCTGTTAGAGCAGTGGTTAAATTCTAAGAATGTGGATTCTGATTTTGACAAATTTAAGCAGATGATTTTGCTGGAGGACTTCAAAAGGTGTATTAGTAAAGATGTAAGCCTATATCTTGATGAGAGAAGAATAGATAATTTGTCTGATGCTGCAGTTTTAGCTGATGAATATGTTCTCACTCACAAGAGATATTCTAGAGAAAAAAGGAAAGCTGAGAGTAAGTACGTTGCCTCTACTCAGAGTACAGGTAACAGGAAAGAGAATAAAGATGATGTTTCTCAGGAAGTAAATACCAGCTCCACCTCTAGATTTCAGAAAAGTAAATGTACTTATTGTAGTAAGCTTGGCCATACTATGGAGAAATGTTTCAGGAGACAGCGTGATGTGAACAAAAAGGAGTCTTTAAATATTCAGTCAATTGGTCTAGTGTCCACCCTTGAGAGTTCCCAGAGTTCTTTAACCGAGTTAACTGAACCTGCTTTGAGGGGTAACTTAAATCCTCATGATGAAACTCCTCTTTTGAGCAGTAACGTGGGTGACACTCTCAAGAGTTCATGTGCTAATTTCCTGTCTGATGGTTTTGTCAGTCCTCTGGACAGTAATGACAGGAAATCAGTTAAAATATATCGTGATACAGGTGCTTGCCAATCCCTTATGCTGACCAGTGTTCTAGGCTCTAATGTTAATTCCTCTGATGAAACTGTAATCTTACAAGGTGTAGGGAATAATTATTTCTCTGTCCCTCTGTGCAGAGTGAATTTAGAGTCTGGTTTTGTTAATGGTTCCGTTATGGTTGGGTTGGTTGAGACACTCCCAATGTCAGGTGTAACTTTCTTACTTGGAAATGATATTGGTGGAAGTCAAGTGTGTCCAGCTCCTCAGTTGTCTAGTGAGCCAGTGGCTGCGACCCAGGATTGTGATGTCCCTGATGTGTTCCCTGCATGTGCTGTCACTAGGGCTAAGTCTAAAGTTACTGGTGATTTAGAGGATAATGATGATGATGATGTTATCCTAGCTGACACTTTTCTTGCTAATTTGGACCACTCACCAGATGAGGCAGTACCGCAAAGTGCTGATAATTTGTCTCGTCAAGAGTTGGTTGAGTTGCAGGTTGCTGACCCTGAGTTGAAAGGTCTAGCTAACTCTGCTTGCAGTGAGGAAGAGTCAGCTGGTGCTTCTACTTGTTATTATATAAAGTCAGGAGTACTTATGAGGAAGTGGAGACCCCCAACAGCATCAGCCGACTGTGAATGGGAGGTTGTACATCAAGTTGTCATCCCTCGTGTTTGTAGGCAGGATATCATTAGACTGGCTCATGATTCCAGTTTGGCAGGACACCTTGGTGTGAGGAAGACTGTGGCACGCATTTTGAAACACTTCTACTGGCCAGGTATCTTCAGGGATGTTTCCTGGTTTTGTAAGTCTTGTCACACCTGTCAAGTTGTGGGGAAGCGTAATCAGACCGAAAAGGTTGCACCTCTAGTTCCCATTCCTCCTTCTGAGGCGCCATTCACCCGTGTGTTGGTGGATATTGTGGGCCCTCTTCCTAAGACTTCTTCAGGATTTTCTTATGTGTTGACCCTGATTGATATGGCTACTCGTTATTCTGAAGCTCTTCCACTTAGAAATATCTCAGCAAAGAACGTGGTTAAGGAAATGCTAGGGTTCTTCACAAAGTTTGGTCTGCCCAAGGAGGTACAGTCAGACCGGGGAAGTAATTTCATGTCAAATGTTTTCAAGCAGTCTCTGAAAGAGTTGGGGATCACCCAGATCACGTCTTCAGCTTACCATCCCCAGACCCAAGGAGCGTTGGAGAGATATCATCAAACACTCAAATCGATGCTCAAGAAATACTGTTTGGAACATCAGAAAGACTGGGATAAAGGTCTTCCATTCGTTGTATTTGCCGCAAGAGAATCTCCAAATGAATCACTGGGCTTCTCACCTTTTGAACTACTGTTTGGCCATGAAGTAAGAGGACCCCTTAAGCTACTCCAGGAATGCTGGCTGTCGGAGGAAGATGACGTCAACCTGCTGGAGTATGTGATGAAGTTCAAAGAACGGCTGTCCACTGCTTTACAGCTGGTGAGAGAGAATTTAGGAGCTGCTCAGGAGAAGATGAAGACTTGGTATGATAAGAAGTCCAGGTTACGCCACTTTCAGCCAGGAGATCAGGTTTTGATTCTGCTACCGGTGCATGGGGAACCTCTTCAAGCCAAGTTTAGTGGTCCTTATTTCGTGGAGAAGAAACTCAGTGATGTCAACTATGTCATCGCCACACCAGATCGTAGAAAGAACAAGCAACTTTGTCACATCAACATGCTAAAGTTATATCACAGGCAGGACGAAAATAATCCAGTCTGCACTGTAGCTGTTCCACCCGAGTCTGCAAGTGAAGTTCTCCCATGCAGCATGAGCCTGAGTGATAGTTTGGGGAAGAATCCTAATATCGTGAATGATCTCCAGACTAAGCTTTCTCATCTACCTCCCGAGGAAAGGCAGGAGTTTTTGGCATTACTGCAGGAGTACCCGCAAGTGTTCCGTGCCACTCCAGGAAGAACTACTGTGTTGATGCATGATGTCGATGTTGGAGACGCAAAGCCAATTAAACTGCCTCCTTACCATGTGAACCCAGTGAAAGTTCCTCTCATCCAGAAGGAGCTTGGCTACCTGTTGGACCACAAGATGATTGAGCCCTGTCAGAGCGAGTGGAGTTCTCCTGTCACTCTAGTCCCTAAGCCAGGTGGGTCACAGAGGCTTTGCATCGACTACAGACGTGTTAATCAGATAACCAAAACAGACACTTACCCTCTCCCTCGTGTGGAAGATTGCATAGACAAGATCGGAATGGCTAGGTACATAAGTAAGTTTGATTTGTTAAAGGGATACTGGCAAGTACCTATGACTGAACGTGCTAGGGAGATCTCATGTTTTGTAACACTAGGAAAGACTTTTGCATGTTCTGTAATGCCATATGGTATGAAGAATGCACCAGCCACATTTCAGAAGCTCATGAATGTTGTAACAGAGGGTTTGGCAGGGTGTGTTGTTTATATTGATGATGTATTAATCTTCAGTGACAACTGGAAAGATCACCTATGCCATGTCAGTAAATTTCTTGAGCGTTTGGTTCAGGCTAATCTTGTAGCTAATTTATCAAAGTGTGAGTTTGGTCAAGCTAAAGTTCAGTACCTTGGGTACGTAAGTGGTGATGGACATGTTGCACCACCAGGAGCTAAGGTTCAGGTTATAAGTGATCTTCCAAGACCTAAAACTAGGAAAGAGCTACAAAGATTTTTGGGAATGGTAGGTTATTACAGGAGATTTGTTCTTAACTTTTCAATTCTTGTATCACCACTTACAGACCTACTGAAAAAGGGAGTTAAATTTGTCTGGACCGATAACTGTGAATCCTCTTTCAGCAAACTTAAAGCTATGCTATTAAGTCAGCCAGTGCTCGCTACTCCAAATTTTGCTAAGCCTTTTAAGATGGCTGTTGATGCAAGTGATACAGGAGCTGGGGCTGTTTTGCTGCAAGAGGATGATCAGGGTATTGAACACCCTGTATCTTATTACAGTAAGAAGTTCACTTCACCTCAAAAGAACTATTCCACTATTGAGAAAGAGCTTTTGGCCTTGATTTTGGGTTTACAGCATTTTTCATTTTATTTGTGTTCTGGTTTTGACCCCATAGTCATTTATACCGATCATAACCCACTGAAATTCCTTAGTAAGTTTAAAGATAAAAATCAGAGATTGACAAGATGGAGTCTACTTCTTCAGGAGTATTCATTAGACATACAACATATCAAGGGGAAAGAAAATGTTATTGCAGATTGCTTATCTAGACTTTAGACAGATTGTTTTAGAGTAATAAGAAATTTCCTTTGTAAATTTCTTTTATCTTTGTGGGGAGGTGTTACATAGCCTATGATTTCATCATCCTTTGTGTAATTCTAACGTACAGTATGCTGCATGTTTGATCACGAGCGTATTCTACCTCAGTCCCCCCTTCTACCGTTATAGTAGAGTAAGTCGTCCTTTCTGTTGTTCAGAGCAGGATTGTCAACTCTTTGTCCCCATGGCTTCATTTGCGCGTCCTTCTTACAAGTTGTATCAAGCTCTGCCGGCCCCTATATAATGAGCTCAGTCTCTGTATTATTGCCACTTAGATCTACTCCTCACTTTGTTCACATCTCTGTCCTCCCCTGTACAGTTGTTATTATTGTGAGTGCTCAGGAAGTCTCCAACCATCTAGCAGCTGTGTAATTTGAGTATAACTGTTATTGCATTTTTTCTTGTACTGTGTAGCATAAGGTGTTAATTTGTAGGCCTAGTGAGGTTTTTGTAATTCATGTAAGGTTCTTATTGTCAGCCATCATTAATAATATTTTGTATCTGTAATAATATATCTTGCATTCACTGAGTATTATCTAGCATTGTCATTTTATCAGGGCTGACTTAGATAAATTTACTCTTGCTACTTTCGTGTTAATAGAGGCTATTGCAGTTAACCATATATTTAACCTGTTTTTTGCCATTACATTATCCTTATGAGTCCTGAATGTTTTGTTGTTAGTTTGAGCATTAAACTTTAACTTGTAATTTTACCTAACTCTTTGTTTTGAACCTGGAACTTTACGGGACAGTAGTGATTTTTAGTATTCTCACTTAAAGTGTACATTATCTTTCTCTGTTCCGTAACAATATATATATATATATATATATATATATATATATATATATATATATATATATATACGGTGTTGCTCCGTGTCTAAATCCTTATCCTTAGCTAGGTAGGTTAACTCTTCCTTATTCACTCACTGACTCATTTGTTCGTCCGTACATCCAGCAGTCGTCCTCAAGTTCATTTCCGTTTCATGTAATCAGCAGGCCTCACTAACCGACCCCTGATTCACTCGGTCTCTCTTTAATCCTGGCCAAAGTCAACACTCCATGTTTAAGTCGCCCCTCTCGTTGTATCACCCTGCTTTGTCTTACTAAATCCCATTACTCGCTTAGCCTTGAATACCCACTGACTCATTTAGTCACCTGTTTGCCCACACTCATGCACAGGCACATACCCTCAGAAACACTGCCTTACTCCCTAGATCTGGCTCTCCAGTCATCCACTCTTTCATCTGTCTATTTGTACATCCATGAACTCATTCCATTGACCATTCTTCGTCTCATCTCACTCACTCGCTCACTTACTCACTCACTCACTCACTCACTCACCCATCAGTCCATCAGCTCACTCTTATCCATCGGAGAGTCCATCAGCTCACTCCTGTACTCATCTGTCCATCTGTCATGCAACTTATCCATCCGTCCATCCACCCGTCAGTCCGTCCGTCCGTCCGCCCGCCCATCCATCCATCCATCCATCCATCCATCCATCTATCTATATGTCCATCCATCCATCCATCCATCTATATGTCCATCCATCCATCCATCCATCCATCCATCTAGGTCTACCTGTCCATCTGTCCATCCATCCATCCTTCTATCCATCTTTTGATCCATCCATCCATTTATCCATGAACCTGACTCATTTATGTATTCACTCCCTCATACCATCACTGAATTATGTATCCACCCACTGTTATCCAGCACTTATTTACGTATCCACCCCCTGTTATCCAGCCCTTATTCATGTATCCACACCCTCTTATCCAGCACTCATTCACATATCCACACTCTCTTATCCAGCACTCATTCACATATCCACACCCTCTTATCCAGCACTCATTCACATATCCACATCCTCTTATCCAGCACTCATTCACATATCCACACCCTCTTATCCAGCACTCATTCACATATCCACACCCTCTTATCCAGCACTCATTCACATATCCACACCCTCTTATCCAGCACTCATTCACATATCCACACCCTCTTATCCAGAACTCATTCACATATCCACACCCTCTTATCCAGAACTCATTCACATATCCACACCCTCTTATCCAGAACTCATTCACATATCCACACCCTCTTATCCAGCACTCACTCACCTATAAACCCTCCTCCCTCCGACGGACTCTGGTACTTTGACGTCCTCTGATTACCCCTGCCTCGCTTATCTAATGTGAGGCCTGCTTTAGTTCTAATGGCTTTCCTTTGTCGCCCGATTCAAAGTTTTCCTCTTTCTCTCAGCTCCCTAAATCAGTGGACATATTCTCTTGGCTTTTTCTTGATACCTTCAGAGGATTGTATTCAGTTTGAGAGACCCGACTATTAAAGGAGTTACTGAAGGCTGTATGTAATCCCTCCTGCAGGAAAAGTACCTCGAGTAGAATATAATCGTTTGATGCAAAAGAATAAAATCACTCATTGCACCATCCGCTGACTCTAATCCAGCCACTCAGCCAGCCATTGCGGTATCGTGGCGTCCTGTGATGCCCTCTACTCTGCCATTCTAATGTGGTCTGGCCTTAGTTCTAATGGCTTTCCCCTGCCCCACGATCCCAAGTTGTCCGCCCTCCCTCCCTCCCCATTAAGTAGGAAGGAGGGAGTTCGTTGTGTTGGGCTGGAGTGGGGGAGGACAGCCATCATGCCTTGTGTTGTGGTGGTGTGCAGGTGTTGTGTTCTATGTGTTGTGTTGTGGTGGTGTGTGAGTGTTGTGGTGTTGTGTGAGTATGGTGTTGTGTGAATGTTGTGATGTTGTATGAGTGTTGTGTTGTTGTGTGAGTGTTGTGTGTGTGTGTGTGTGTGTGTGTGTGTGTGTGTTGTGATGTTGCGTGTGTTGTGGTGTTATGCGAGTGTTGTGGTGTTGTGTGTGTGTTGTGTTGTTTGTGTGTGTTGTGGTGTTGTGTGTGTTTGGTGTTGTGTTTGTTGTGTTGTTTCATTGTTACGGTGTTCCGATGTTATGGTGTGTTGATGTAATGTTCTATGGTTGTTGTGTTGTGTCGGTGTTATGGTGGGCACGTTGTTAGCGGCAGCGTCTGTAAGAGCAGATTACCATGCCGTGTTCTGGTGTTCTCGGAGTAGTTATGAGGTTAGTTAAGCTTCATCATATGGCGAAGCGTATGGTTTTAGAAAGTATTATTTTTCTTTGCACTTTTTTCCCTTAGATCTTGATGATATTGTACAGGAAGGTACCCCAGGGTAACCCAAGTGCTTGTGCCAAATATAAATGACCTTGACCTATTTTTGAAGGTCATCATGGAAGCATACATTCCTTTCTCATATCCTTTGACTAACGCAAGAAAGCCTTGGTTTAATCACGCTTGTTCTAATGCTGTCCGCAACAAGGAGAAGGCCTACAAAAGGTACCGGAGCCAACCCACCCCTGAATCACATAATCTTTATGTTTCTGGCCGGAATCGTGCTAAGTCTGTTCTTCGCTCTACTAAAAATAATTTCATCCATATTAAATGCTCTCAACTCTCCAACTAGAATTCTTCCCGCTTCTTCTGGCACCTTGCCAAAAATCTTTCTAACAACTTTACCTCATCATCCTTCCCTCCTCTTTTCTACTCTGATGGTTGTGTAGCTATTTCTTCTACTGATAAAGCAGATCTCTTCGCACAGACTTTCTCCTCCAATTCCACCTTAGACGATTCCGGTGCTGTTCCTCCATCACTTCCCCCCTCTGACTTCCTCATGGCTGACATTAAAATTTCTTCAGTTGATGTATTTTCTGCCATCACTGGCCTCAGTACTAACAAGGCATATGGGCCTGATGGGGTCCCTCCTGTTGTTCTCAAGAACTGTGCTTCTGTGCTTACACCCTGCCTAGGCAAACTATTTCGCCTTTGTCTGTCAACTTGTACCTTTCCTTCTTGCTGGAAGTTTGCTCTCATTCAGCCAGTCCCAAAGAAGGGTGACCACTCCCAACCCTCCAACTATCGTCCAATTGCTTTAACGTCCTGTATTTCAAAAGTTTTCGAGTCAATTCTTAATAGAAAAATTTTAAGGCATCTTTCCTATCACAACCTTCTTTCCGATCGTCAGTATGGGTTCCGTCAGGGACGCTCCACTGGCGATCTTCTCACCTACCTTTCAGACTCCTGGTCATCCTCCTTTCGGGACTTTGGTGAAAGCTTTGCCATTGCACTTGACATCTCAAAGGCTTTCGATCGAGTCTGGCCTAAATCTTTAATTTCCAAACTGCCCTCCTACGGTTTCTATCCTTCTATCTGTGCCTTCATCGCTAGCTTCCTTTCTGGTCGTTCTATAGCCGCTGTTGTAGACGGCCATCGTTCTTCTCCTAGCTCTATCAACAGTGGTGTTCCTCAGGGCTCTGTCCTATCACCAACTCTCTTCCTTTTATTCATCAATGATCTTCTAAGCTGTACATCTAACCCTATCCACTCATACGCTGATGACTCCACCCTTCACCTTTCCATTCGGTTCCCGCAACGCCCATCTCAACAGTTACTTCAGCAAACAAGGGATGAGGCTATGGCACACCTAATGTCTGACTTGGCTCATATCTCTGACTGGGGTAAAAATAATATGGTTGTCTTTAATGCATCTAAGTCTCAGTTCTTACACCTATCAACCCGACAAAATCTTCCACAGGTATACCCACTAATGTTTAATAATATTCAGCTTAATCCTGCATCATCCTTGAACATGCTTGGGGTTTCATTTACTCGGGACTTATCTTGGAAAGATCATATTACATCTCTTGTAAAATCTGCTTCCAAGAGATTGAGTGTGCTAAGCCGACTCCGCTCTTTCTTTACCCCTGCACAATTGTTGACTCTATACAGGGATTTTATCCACCCCTGTGTGGAGTACAGCTCTCATGTGTGGGGAGGCTCCCCACATACAGCTCTTCTCAATAGGGTGGAGTCAAAGACTTTTCGTCTCATTAACTCTCCTCCTCTTACTGACTCCCTTCAACCTCTGTCTCTTCGCCGCACTGTTGCATCTTTATCTCTTTTCTGTCGCTACTTTAATGGTCACTGCTTCTCTGAACTTTCTGCTTGCATTCCTTCACCTCTACGACGGGCGCGTAGCACCCGTCTGGCAGCAAACTCTCATCCCTTTTCTGTCCAACTCTCTAATGCAAGAGTTAACCGTTACTCCCAGTCTTTCATTTATGCAACAGGTCAGCTCTGGAACTGTCTCCCTCTGTCTGTATTTCTTGCTGCCTATGATCTCCAGTCTTTCAAACGTAGTGTGTCCAGGCATCTCAAAATGATCAGATCTTGAATTTGGCTCTCTATTGTATTTTGTTTTTCTCTTGGAGGGAACCGTTACATCGGGCTCATGGCCTTTGGTTCCTTCTTCCTCGCATAAAAAAAAAAAAATACTCATTTTTGGTGCAAGAACTGCATTTTTGTGATTGAAATATCTCAAATTAATTGAGATACAGCTGTTTGGTTGAAAATCCTATGATAAAATAGTTTTATGAGAATTTTGGCTGAATTTTGCCATTGAGCGTAGTGGGAAGTACATAATTCAAATCTGCTTTGTGTTTTGTTTGTAACAGGTTTTAGAGAAAACCACGAAAGCTGTAACGCTCTAACTTTACAGAAATATAGGTGTGGTTCCTCTCATTATCAGAAAGGAATATGGTTACTCTTTAGCATTCAGTTAGCCAGTTACTGAGACAAATGTAAAATGTACCCACGCATCATATATTTCTTCAACACCTTTGTCTTCAGCTCTGAAAAAATCTGAAGACAATTATAACCATAATTAGTTATGGCGAAACTTCCTTGTTTTGGCAACACAATAAGTAAATAGCTAAGTATGGTCCTTTCACAGCAAGAAGTCCGTTCAGGGTGTGGCAGAAGTTGGACTTTCCCCGAGTGCGACGTTGCCAAGTTGACCACCAATTATCGGATTATCACTCTGTCTCCCTACCTGTATGCTTCCTACCTACCCCCATCCCACCTGTTTCTCCCCCCCCCCCTCTCTCTCTCTCTCTCTCTCTCTCTATATATATATATATATATATATATATATATATATATATATATATATATATATATATTATTGTATATATTTATTATTTATTTTCAACTCTTTTTCCACACTACCTATGAGGTAAAAGTCTAGGCCCGTTTTATTTTTAAGAGGTTTCCCCTGTAGGCCTAATCCTCTCTCTGACCCTGGGTCCCTCGCCGACCTCGGCGTGGCAACATGGGAAAAAAGCACTGCCGCGTGTCATAGAATTCATTCAAATCGTTATTATAATTCTAAAAATTGATACTCAGTGTACTATATAGCTTCCTTTATTATATACAGAATATAAAAAACAATTTCAAATAGCACATAGATGGGAAATAAGAGAGAGAGAGGCATGTACTACGGTTGATTTGGCAGCATCGCTAGAGGTGATTCACCAGGTGGGCCCCACCCTGAACGGACTTCTTGCGTTATGTTTTAGGTACGGTATGTGGAGTCACTCTGTATGCCCTGGTTTTGTGTGTGTGTGTGTGTGTGTGTGTGTGTGTGTGTGTGTATTATGAGCTAAAAATATATATACCGCATACATAGCTAACTGGTGTAGGTTGTTGGGTGAATGTCAGACCATCATCTCTTGTGTTTGTGTTGCCAGCGGAGTTATTGTTAGGTTTGGTGTGTTGTGTGGGTTGGGATCGGTGCTGCGTGTGTGTGGCTTGATTAAAGAATGTAACAAAGGTATTCAGATCTAGTTTTGCGTGAATATCAGTCCCTCATGACGTACATTGGTTGTGTTGCCATCGGAAGTACTTTTAGGTTCGGTGTGTTGTGTGGGTTTGAATCAAGCTGTTGTTTTGTCGTGTGGGTGTTTAAACCAGCAAGATTTTCAGAATTGGTGAATTGCCTACAAACTGAAACTCTGCGATTTTCGGTTGTGTTGTTGTGGAAGTGCTGGAATAGAAGTCAGTCTGTTTGTGATTTGTTGCAGTGGGATGGAGTCATATCTGATTCCCACCGTCATAATTATAATCGTTGTTAGATCCAGGCGAAGCACAGTGTTTATCATATATTTGTCGATTTCCCTGTGTCACTGCCTATAGGTTGGCTCATTATGGTACTAAATTTGGCCTCCGTTATAATACAGAACCATCACATTGCCCTGGAGTGGAACCTGGGTCTGACGGACTACCACTTATAGTCGTTAGCCACTATATCACAGATGCTAAAAAGACTCTGTTCTTCAGTTCCTTTATCCTCGCAACCTTTCAGGCAGAAAAGTGACTGTGGGGCGTATTCTTGTCGTATTAGGAGATTTTCTAGCACCTCTTCCATTCTAGTTGATTTCTACACATGGCACGTTACGATACTCGTTTTACTCTAACCTGGCCTAAAATTTCTCTCTCTCCTTCATGAATGCTGAGTTGTAAGAATATATTGACACTAGATTATGATGCCGGTAATAAAGAGGTGCTTTGAAAAGTATGTAGAGCCGTAGAATTGTCACCTCAGAGCTGCGTGAAATAAGCTGCAAAAGGACGAAAATTTGGGCCAAGTTAGATTACAAACAGCATAGTTACTCGTGTGATATTTATGTAAAGTGTGTTCATATTAAAGATATTACGGCATTAACATAAAGGAAAATATTAATGGGTAGGTACCAAAATAAATATAGTGTAAAGGAGGTGCTAGGGAGTCCCCTTAGCCAACAAGAATACGAACCTGCGTCTGGAGGAGGGAATGTTCCAAGGCATGGAGTTACAATTACAATCATCGGCAGCATCAACGTCATTACGAGAGGCACAGTGGTGATGAGAAATGGAGTCATTCAGTCATTGAGAGTCAGCTTATTAATCAGTCGGCGCGTCAGCTAATTAGCTTAGTCACCTGCTGCCTGGTCCAATTTACATATTCATTGGTGATTAATTGGTAATACAATGATTTAGTTGGTATCATGTCTCGCTGTCATTCAAGGTGTCGTATTCATAAACTCTGCTAGGCTGAAGCTGTTTAAAAAATTGGTTGTAGTCGTATGTACGTTTTCCTTCACTTCTACAGCTGCCAAAGTCCAAACCGTTCACAATCAAGTGAATGCATGTTACTGTGACTATATACAGTTTTTCTTATGGAGGCGAAGATGCACTTGATAGGTTGGTGACTATTGGCTGAATGCAACATGTCCGAATAACATTTACTGTCCCAAATTTCCCCATCAGATATATGTTGTCAGTTAATAATACAGTATGAAGTAATGTTGCATTCAGCCAATTATCACCAATCTGTCAAGTGCATCTTCGCCTCGATAAAAAAAAAACTTAGTATAGATACGAAAAACAAAATAATCTATAGTAATAGTTATTTGTTTATGGTAAAAATTTGTTATAATCACTTTTAAAATTGGCTACCGCTTTAGGGGTATGTCATGTAATCATTGTTGTCAGCTTCAGCACTTTTTTTAAAGTTCTGTCTCCCGTGACGCACTGAACTGAATTAAATCGTATCGTGCTGGCTGTACTATAATACTAGAGGTGTTCCCGCCATGAGGGGGTTAATAGAAATAGTATATATTTACTCTCAGGCTGTTGTGACTCACTCGTAGATGAATTAACCTATTAGCTTCCAGGGTTCCTGTGTGAGGGATTGTGCTGGAAGGGTACTAAACGTACTGCCCTCCATCTACCCTATCGGCTCATCATCGCCAAGCTCATAGGTCCCAACCCCGGGGTTTCCTCCTTTATTAACTTTTGAAAATGCTCAGTTCCGTCCTGTACTGAGAACATTTTGGCGCAAATGTGTTAAATCGTCTTGCATTAGGTGAAATAGAAGACGGGCCTACTAAAGTTGCCAAGCCGTGAGAAGGGTAACTGCCATATTTCCAGCCAGCATTTTAAAAAATCGTCCGGTGTTTGCAAGAATGAAGTTCCTGGCAGTGGAAGGGTTATTCAAGATATAGATATATATCTATATCTATATCTATATCTGTATATCTATCTATCTATCTATCTATCTATCTATATATATATATATATATATATATATATATATATATATATGTATATATGTGTGTGTGTGTGTGTGTGTGTGTGTGTGTGTGTGTGTGTGTGTGTGTGTGTGTGTGTTTACTCTGCTAACTGCCAAAATTTCATCGGGTTGAATAAACGCATTTATTCAACCACCAGGTGGTGGTGGTGTAAGTTTTGTCAGTAGGCTACTTGTCCATTTGTAGCATTCATGACTTTCTTTATTCATGCTACCACTAGATTTTTTTTTCTCGTGGGGATGCAGTGGGACTGACTGGGTTAACATCCTCTACACGATAGGTACCTTAACTTTGATTATAGGGACCTGGTGGCTTAGTGGTTAGAATGCCCCGATCAGAGTGGCATCCTTCCTTAGACTCAGTCTCTAAGAGGCGACAGGAGGTTTCACGAACAGATGATGCCATGAAAGGGAAAAGGCTGGTTATCTACCCTTAAATGTACCGGACTAAGGTAACCCAGCCGTGAAGAGGTTAATGTGGGATTGACTGACTTACCGTTTGTTTACGGTATGCCGGTATTCTTGTTAATACCAGACAGACCTGCTTGATATTATTATCCTGTTTAGGGTCGTATTAGCAACACCGTTAATCTCTTCCACCAGACGACATGCTGGGCATTCTGTTTTATTCATACTACCTGATGACAATTTTGTCCAGCATAGGAGAGAGTCTGCCAATTCGAGGGGCCAAGAGATAACCCTCATTATTGCCTGCAATACGAAGAGGGCTTTAAGTTAAACATGGCCGTCCAGATGATGAGGTTAACCCCCTCGTGACAGCGTCTTTGGTACTATTTAATTGCAACCAAAGCCAGTTTTATTCAGCTGAGTGAGTCTTAGCATCCAGTATGTTCATAATGTGGCCATTAACCCTTTCATGGTCAGGACATCTGTACTATTATATCCCAGATACCATCAGACGATTTAATTCAACTGAGAGTGAATTGCAGGATCCCGAGAGTAGTGAAGTGTCAGAGGTGCAAAGTAGTGAAACGAGTGTCATTATCAGGTTCTGAAGTGACTGTCTTTGTTGCCAGTAACTAAGGTCAGTCAGTGGTTCTTACAAGTGATGTTAGTCAGTGATGTCAAGTAGTGAAATGAGTGTCATTGGTACCAGATAGTGAAATAAGTGTCATTGGTGCCAGATAATGAAATAAGTGTCAGTGTTGTCAGATAATGAAATGTGTCATTGGTGCCAGATAGTGGAATACCATAAGTGTCAGTGGTATCAGATAGTGAAGTGTCAGTGGTGCCAGATAATGAAATAAGTGTCAGTGGTACCAGGTACTGAGATGAGTATCAGTGGTACCAAGAACGAATCAGGTCCAATAATACTCCGGCGTGGCGCCTTGTTTACCATGGCCCACAGGCGGTGCTGGTTGCTCGACCTTGGCCACCTTCCATGTTTACAAACCAGCTCGTGCTTGGGTTGTGTATATGATTGCGTCTTGATTCATTTATCTTCATTCACACGCCTACCATACTCTTCACAGCCAGTCTACAGAGTAGCCTATGTGGTTGTGAGGGGATATGAAAAACAAAGTGATTTTTGATGATAGTACACTCTTAGTGAGATTTGTTTGACCTTAAATTTGATTAAGATCCCTGGTAAATACGATCCCAGATTGTTGCTTGAAGTACCCCGGTGGGGACGGGGTCTGGAGAATCCATGAGGAAACGAAAGGAAGAAGAGAGAATAGCTGGTGAATAGAAGGGAGGGAAGGGGAGGGAGAGGGGAAGGGGACCTGTGGAAGATGGTCAAGAGGGAGGAGAACAGAAAGTAAGAGGGGAATGGCGAGGGGGAGGGGATCTGGAGAAGGGAAGGGAGGGGACGAGAGGTAGGGGAGCTGGAGGAAACCAAGGGAGCTGGGGAATATAAGGCAGGGAAGGGGGATGGGAGCAGGGACAATGCAAGGAGGGCAAGGGGAGGCGAACTGGGGAATGCACTAGGGGTGGTGGACGGAGAGCTGGGGTAATGCACGAGGTGGGGGAGGGGGACGGGATTCGTGGATAAACAAGAGGGGGAGAGGGGAGGTGAAGGGATTTTGGATAGAGTATCCAACAATGCAAGCTAAATAGAGGTGGGGAGAATGACAATGAAATCCACAGAGAGAGAGAGAGAGAGGGGAGGAGGGTTAGGGTAATACCAACAAAATCCAGTGAGTTACCCCCGCCTCCCCATTTTCCCTCACACCACTCCGAGAGGCCTGAGAGGTGTAAGGTTGTGTAAAGATCGATGCCTGGGAAGAGTGTCATGCCCACCAGCAGTACCGATATTCCATGTGGCCTTAGCTGAGCCTAGTCTAGCCACTGCTAAAAGGTACTTAACTCTCCCGTCACCATGTGTCGTAGTATCGGTTAACGAGTCTCTCTGGCGCCTGTTCTTTACCACGTCGTTTCTGTATCTGGCTGGGTAATATTTCCTCCTGATATATGTATTGTCAGTCTTGATATAAAAACAAACGGATGGTATAAATGACCTGCAAGGAAATAATAATATGTAATATGCAATATACATCGTTAAGGAAGAGATGCTGTAACGCCTGCTAAGCTGACGAGAATTACGGATCCTTTGGTCATATTCTCGTCGACTTGAGACGTTCTAGCACCCTCTTCAACCCTGTTTATTTTTGCATATGGCCCCTTTATGTTCTCTGGTAACTGTGGTACCGGTATTTACAGAAATAATTTCTGTTAGGGATGTCTTAGGAAGCTTGCTCAGCTGACGTGAAAGTTTTCTTATATTGTTTGCTGTGCTGTTTACGTCCCAGATACTTATACAGACTAAACTGGTAAGGGTGAAGTGTTCGGAAACCTCCTTAAAGAACGAGAATGCTTTACTATAATGTTCTATGTTGTTCTACGTCCCAGATGATGCTGGAGAGGCAGGCCTTCAAGTGGTGGCACCGACATAGCCTGCATGGAGCTGCCCAGTTATACTAACTCACTTCCTGTATCCCCGAAAGGAGGATGGTGGATTGCAGGAAAGGAGTAACCTCAGCCTGCTGTCCAGTGGGTTTACCTTTAGATAAGCCTGGGGTTGCAACTAGTACTATTGCTGCTGCTGCCGTCGCCCAGATACAGAAATAAACCAGTAGGGAAGAGGTGTAAGGAAGCCTCCTTACCCAAGGAGATTACGGGCCCAGAAGCACCCCAGTTAGGCTTATGGCTCATACTGTCGCTCGTTTTACAGATATAAATTTCTCTTCCTCAGTGATATATTATTCTGTTGTTGAGGGGAATCCCACATAAGTAAGAGGTTGATAAAGATTAAAATGTAACTCTCCATCGAAAATTCTGACCGGTGTAAGCAGAATAAAATTGTCATGCGGTAGATGGCATAAAACAGAAAAAGGATAAAAAATGTTATTGCATCGTGTTGCTAAACACTGTACGGTATATAAAATCTCGCTCCACAGGCTCTGTGAGAAAGAACCGGTTTTCATAAGGTCGCTGTACGGCGTTCTCACAAGTTATGGGGCCTTTTTTTAATCGACTTTTTTCTTTTTTTACGTTTCATGGAGGAGATAATGTGGTCCCCAGTTAGAGATTTAATTTGTACCCGGGTAACAGTTACAGCAGAGGAAATTTTGTCGGGGTCTTTGTATTTTGCGTTTTTTTTTTTTTTTTTTTTTTTTTTTTTTTTTTTTTTATGTTGGAGATACCTTCAGTATGGTTCAGATTTCTGGACAGCACTGTATTCTCTTTATTATTGCCTAAATCACTTGTCAAAACTAGTGAAAAAAATTATTAGTTATATTTTAAATTTTGCAATACAGTTCAACGTAATTTGTGTTTGTAAGCAATTGGCGAGACGACACACTGTACTTCAGTGGCAACAGTCATTAAAATTGTGCCTAAATGGATCAGTTGTTTTCCCTGTGAGCCTATGATTCATTTTGTGTGTGTGTGTGTGTCTGTTTATCGATACTTTTAAGTACGCAAAATCTGTAACCCATGCTACAATTTTCACCCTAAATTTATTTCTATCTTGCCATTATCTCATGCTTTCTTCCTCATGCTGTTACCCAGTCTTGCATCCGTCCCTCCCCCATGCATCTATTCCTCCTCCCCTCCTCTTGTCTTTCCCTTGCCTCTCTTCTACGTGTCTTTCTCCCTCTTCTCCTTTCCCCGTCGTCTGTCCCTCCCCTCCCCTTCCATCATCCCACCACCTATGCCTCACTAGTCCTCTTCCATTATCCCCCAACCATCCCTTCCCGGTATCCCCACCCCTCCCTTTCATCCTTCCCTCCCCACCCCTCGTCCCCACCATCCCCAACCCTGATTCCCGCACCCTTCCCCTCTCCTCCTTTCCATGGGCATCAAATTCTTGACAAATGACTCTCTGCTTCTGTGGCGTAATTTGTCAGCCGCGTCAAGCCGAAGGGACCTCTTGTGACCCTTATGACAGGTGGGATTAAGGTCGATAGTCGTGGTGTTTGTGGGGTGATGGGGGAGAGGAGAATGGGAGAAGGTGTAGGAGGAGGAGGAGGAGGAATTAGATCGAATGGAAAATGAAAAGAGAAGTGGAGAGGAAAGAATGGAAGCCAAAGAGAGAGAGGGAGAGGAGGGGGAGGGTCGTGGAGGAGGAGGAGAGAAGAGAGAAATATACAAAAGAAATATAAGATGTGGTATATAAGAGAGAATCGGAATATTGGTTAAAAAAGGAATAAGTATGAAAAGGGGAAGACATAGAAATGATACAGATAGCAGTGTGAAAATAGAGAGAGAGAAAAAAAGAAAATGATGCTGCGTAGGCGAAAAGGAAAGGAAAGTAATAACAGAATCTGATGAACCAAGGAATACATAGACAAAGAATGGATTTGGAAAAGTTAAGGTGTAAAAGGGGAAGAACAAAAACGTAGATCGCCTTGTTAAAATGAGAAAGAGACTGTGAAATGATGAGAAGAAAGATTAGAAATGAAAAAGGAAATTAAGAATGTGGACAGGAAATGAGAGAGAGAGAGAGAGAGAGAGAGAACAGATAGATTGGAAGGAAGTTAAAGAAGAGAAGAGGGGGGAAATATTTGAGCAAAGAAAAGGAAGGGAGAGAATATCGGGTGATTGTGTGTGTGTGTGTGTGTGTGTGTGTGTGTGTGTGTGTGTGTGTGTGTGTGTGTGTGTGTGTGTGTGTGTGTGTGTGTGGGCGGGGGGAGGGAAGGAATTCTTGTTGTCTTCGAAAACTCCTTTACACTTTCACCCCGATGACACAAACCCACCTCCTCATTTTTTTTTTTTTTTTTTTTTTTTTTTTTTGTGAATCCTCTTTCTCTATGAAAGTGTGTGAACCATTCTTTATTTACATCCTTCCCTGAGAAAGATCATCCCAAAGCTACCGGTAAAGAAAAATGCCATTGAATACTATAGCCTTGGCCTGAAGTGGTTAATATTTCTCTCTCTCTCTCTCTCTCTCTCTCTGGTTCAGTATTTGGATGATATCAGTAAAATACAGTACAATAAAACATTAAGGTGTAGCCTAATGCGCAGAATAAACCACAAAAGGATGCGTTCTAAGGAGGCCCTGTTATGCACTAGATTAAGGTACAAGGACAGCCAGAAAGGGTTGGAGGAGGAGGCTAGAGGGAATAGAGAGGAGGCAGAGCCTCTCTCTCTCTCTCTCTCTCTCTCTCTCTCTCTCTCTGAGGATATCACACGTGTTAATGTATTCTGTTACTCTCTTTCAGGTGAGTGTGTTTGTTGTCTTCAGTGGAGGAGATGGGTAAAGAGAATAAAGAATCAGTAGATGAGTAAATATGTAAAAGGTAAGTGAAGATGCTATACTGTAAATGGGAGTTGATGCTGATTTACATGTACAGTGATAATATTATTCACGTGTACAATATAGTTGTATATAACACGCATGTTTGCACACCACACACACACACACACACACACACACACACACACACACACACACACACACACACACACACACACACACACACACACACACACACACACACACACACACACACACACACACACACACAGAGCGAGAGAGAGAGAGAGGGGGGGGTAAATGAAAACATAAAGGCAGACATAAATATCCATGAACCACAATGGACTAAAAATATTCTTTGGGGACAATGTTATTTGAAGCCCCGTAGCTCGCTAGAGAAGGCCCTGGGGAGGCGAGGGAAAAGACGGAGGGAGGAGAGAGTAGAGGTGGAGGAGGGGGGGAAGGAAAGGGAAGAGTAGAGGAGGGAGAAGAAGAGGCATATGGGAAGAGGCAGAGGAAAGAAAGAGGGAGGGAAAAGTAAATGAAGGGGAAGAAGACAATGGTTGGATAAAGGAGGGGAGGAATGAGAAGAGGAAGAGAAGGGAAAGGACAGTGCAGAGGAAGGCGTAAATAGTTCGATAAAAAGAAATGGTGGGATGGCAGAGGAAAGGTAGAAGGGAGGGAGGTGGAATGGAGGAGATGGGGAGTAGTTAAGGACGGGGGAGAGGGAAGAAGAGGGAGGGAGGTTGAGGGAAGAGATGTGTAGAAAAGAGGGACGGGATGGGAGAAGAGAATGATGGGGGGAGGAAAGAAGAGAATAGGGTTAGCATGAGGCGCCGGGGTGTATGTAGTGGGAGGGAAGGAGGAAGGAATGAGAATGGAAGGATGGAGGAGGAAGAAGAGAGACAGGATGAGAAGGGAGGGATGAGAACAAAATAGAGGAGAAAGAAGTCTATGTTATGAAAATAAAATTCAGATGGAAGAGGCGAGGTTTGGGAAGAGAAGGGAGTGTGAACAGATGGGAAGAAGAGAGAAGGAATGAAAAGAGAAAGGGAAAGGAATGGAGGAAAAGAGTGGAAGAGAGAAATGAGAAGAGAGAGTGAGAGTAAGATATACTCGTAAATGGATTGCTTGAAATTAAGAAAGGAGAGAAGAGGGATGAAAAGGTAATTGAACAGAGTTAAGAGAAATGGGAAAGGGAGAAAGAAGGGAAGGGAAAGGAGTGTGTAGATATTAAGAGGAAAGGAAGAGAAGAACAAGAAGAGGGATAGATAAGAGGGGAAGAGGAGAGAGAGAGAATATAATAGCGAGAAGAGATGAGAGGAGAGAGGAAGAGGTAAATGGATGGGACGATGTTATTTGGGATATGTATCTCGCAGGAGAGGGCCCTGGGGAGAGTTACAGGAAAGAGGAGTGGGATGGTGAGGAGGTCACTGAGGAAAGAAGGGTGTGAGAAGGAAGGAAACAGGAAAGGGGGAAAAAGAGAGGGGGTAGGGAAAGGAGAGGAGTGTGATGAGAAGTTGAGAGGTAGAGAGAGGCGTGAGAGAGAAAAGATAAAGGGAAAGGTTGGGAAAAATAAGTGAGAAGCGAGGGAGATGATGATGAAGGGAGGAGATGGGAATTTAAGAGAATAAAGTGAAAGAGGAGACCAAAGGAAAAAGGGGGTGAGTGAGAGAGAAAGGGAGAAGGAAGAAAGGAGGGGGAGAGGAAAAAGATGTAGGAAAGAAGGGAAAGAGAGAAATGAAAGGGAAAAAGGGAGGAGGGGAGATAGGAGGGTATGGGATGCAGAGGAGAGAATAAAAAGGAAAGGGGAGGTGGAGGAAGAAGAGTGGAGGTAAGAGAAGAGGGGGGATTAGGAAGACGGATGGGATGAGAGGAGGAGAGAAGAAAAGGGAAAGGATTGAGAGGTTGAGAGAGGAAGGAAGAGGGCGGAAGGAAACAGGAAATGGAAAGAGATTAATACAAAGAGATGTGAGAAAGTAGAAGATTGATTTGGTAAGAATGAATGAAGACATGGAGAGGGAAGGAAGTTTTAACGAAGGAAGACGAGAAATGTGAGGTGGTGAAAGTGTTAAAATATTGTAGTGGTGTTTACTGTACATGCATCAGTATATAATTTAGTGTCAGTTAAGTTTACCAGGCTGTGTGTGTGTGTGTGAGAGAGAGAGAGAGAGAGAGAGAGAGAGAGAGAGACCCCCCTCTCTCTCTCTAAACTAATGATGTTAATCCCTATGAGACAAAAATCAAGTCTATCAATAGGCTAATCATAATAATCCTTAGTGGACCTGGGCATCATGAATTAAAAAAAAAAAAATAATGTTTCACTTCATTACATCATATTCTCATCATGACTGGGAATTATTCTTGTATCAGATTATTACAAACATATTCTGAGATCCTGTATATTTTTACATTGTACGTTATTTAACAACCATGAAGCCATCTCACACCTTGTTTTATATACTTCACTTATAGAACTGACCTACTCACTCAGACGTCTATCTGCAGTTTTTTTTTTTTTTTTTTTTTTTTTTTTTTTGTAAAAAGTACAGTTTCCACCCATTTTCCTTCCCCTCTTTACATGCCTACGTAACAGTCCCATAATGATCTTGCACTCTTCCTCATATGCCATTTGCACCATCTGCCGTACTACATATATATATTTTTTAATAGATAATGAATGGAGGAAGGAAATCAAAGGGGAAACAAAATAAGTCCATGTGCCTAAAGGCATCCTCCATTCATAAAATACCCATAACAACTGGACTTGAACTGAAGTGGATCAAATGTTTATGGGAAACAACTCCCAGGAAGCGAATTCCAGAGAGTAGTAATTCTGGGGATAAATGAATTTTGATAAGCAGAGGTTCTGCATTGTGGGGGAGAGAGTGTGAATTCATGGGCGCTCCCAGCTGCCCGAGTATTTCGGGAGAAAATGTGAAGGGGAGGAACAATTGAAGCCAGTTCGTTAGAGCACTTACGGTAAAAATATAGATAAAATAAAGCTAAAGAAGCAACATCTCTACGTACTGATAATGGAGGAAGGTCCTGCGTTATGGCAGGATTATTGATTAATCTAATGGCTTTATTTTGAATTTTGTCCAACAGCCTCAATGCAACCGCTCCACATCCACTCCACAGTGGTGAACAGTATTCGATCTGAGAACGTACATGACTTTTGTATATTGTGGCCATCTGCTCGTCAGTGAAGAACTCACGAACTTTGTACATAAGTCCCAGTTTTTAAGAAGCATTTTTAGCAAGGGATTTAACATAAGCTGTCCAGCTTAGGTTGGGGTTTAGAGTAACACCTAGGATATCAATTGCAGTGGATATGGGAATACTGACTTCATTTAAAATTATGTGAGAGTCTGAGGGATTCTTTCTATTGGAGAAATTAATGGATTTAGTTTTCTGAGCATTAAATGAGACCAGATTTTTTTGTCCCCATTGATTAATATTAGAAAGGTCATGGTTCAGAGAAATTGCTGTGTTTATTTAGGAATTTATAATATCAGATTTTGTAAAGGAGGTACTAAATGTGAAAGAACTATGAAGGGTCGAGTCATCAGCATAAGAGTGTATTGGGTTGTGAGTGACAGATAGGAGGTCATTTATATGAATGAGAAAGAGGGTTGGCGCTAAAACTGATCCCTGAGGTACGCCAGCATTTATGGAATGAAACTGAGAATAAATTCCATCTACCATGACCCGTATTTTTCTATAATGAAGGTAAGAAGAAATTGAGGAACCAGTGATGCAAGGCCATAGTGTGACATCTTAGGCAATAAGGCCTGGTGCCATACTCTGTCAAATGCTTTTGATATATCTAGTGCTACTGTGTGTTTCACTGTGTTGGTCTATTGTTTTGTTAATCTGATGGGTAAGAAGGCAAAGAATGTCTACAGTTGAACGTTCTTGTCTAAATCCATACAGCCGATCATTGTTTAATTTATTGATTTCTAGATGCTTGATAATGTGTTTGTTAATTAGCGTCTCAAAAACTTTGCCAAGAATGGAAGTTAAGTTGTTCCAATTGGTCTATAGTTTGATGGATCAGACATAATTATATCAGAGTTGGGTATTCCCTGCCACTCTGGAAGCTACTCAGTTTATATGTCTGTAGATATTTTTACACCAGGCTTAACTTTTTTTCGCACTTTTCTTCCATATAATTAAGTCAGCAGACTTTATTCCTTGATAATAATTCTGGACCAGCTTTATTTATCTTCGCCAAGTCCAGTGGCAGTTAACATTGAGTATATGTGAGTGGGGTGGAGGGGGAAAGGAGAAGAGGGAGACCAAGGCTAACATGAAGGGATGGAGTAGAGAGTTACCTTATTTGAGAGAGGAGTGTGTGAGTTGGTGGGAGGGCGGCAGGAAGACAGAGGACAGAGCTGCTTGGAGGCGATTTGTTTGTAGCCACCCCTTACGGGATTAAGTTTCTAGCAGTAGACAGATAGAGAGAGAGATACAGGCTAATTATTATTATTATTGTTGTTGTTATATGAATAGTAGTAAAAGTAGTAGTAGTAGTAGTACCTATCATTTACGTCCCTTTGAGAGAGAGAGAGAGATTGGGGGGGGTGCCATATTCCATGTTTATTTTCCTTACCATATTTCTCCGTTGCATCTCGTCTCACATTTTTCTTACTTCCTACGGCCTCTTACAAAGGCTTCTGTATTGCTGTCTTGTGCTTATTTCCTTATCGGCAATTGTTTTTGACTCTTTCCCTTCCCTCACGTTTATCTTCTGCATAATCTTTGTGCCGCTAACCTTTTGAAATCAGAAGTATTTTAGGGCGTCCACCATCCACTCACTTGATGTAGCACTACCCTCAGGTGAGTTTGTATTGTGTGACCTGCTAAATGGTTACTTGAAGTCCAGGAATCAGATGTAGGCAACGAGTTGTTGCAACCTAGGGATGGCTATTGCTTATATATAGTCACAAGGACAAGCGACTGGTCACTCCCGCCTTAAATGTCTAGACTTATAATCTACCGTAGCATAGTCCGAGGCTACTGCACTCCTGGTGAGGCAGTATACTGTAAGTGGTGGATGATATTGTAGACAGGGTATAATATCCCATCTCTCTCTCTCTCTCTCTCTCTCTCTCTCTCTCTCTCTCTTTCCGCTCCATTATCTTATCAGCTTTTCTTTGTCATCATTATTCCCCCCCCCCCCTTTTTTCACATTATTTTGCAACTTCATTGCCGCTGTTCATGGACTGTATTTTCGTAATTTATGATTGATAATTATTTCTTATTCTTTGTTGTTCTGTATTCTTCCTTTTCAGTGATATAGTTTTCGTTTTATTTTCTTGGTCCGTTTGTTGTTTCCAGAGTCATTAAGTTATCCCTTTTATGCTCCATTTTTTCTTACCGTTTTCAGTACGAAGAAGGCTTTCATTTTTATCCTTGTTCGTTTCAGACGCCTTTATCCATATCGGAGACACAGGTACTTTTCGAACTGGAAAGGGTTGGACATGTCCTTTGTTAACTCCTGTATTATCAGGGGCATTTGTACGTAAAATCTTGCTGAAATGTTTAACTGTATTTTTTTTTTATTGCACTGTTTCTTCTTGCCTATTTGGGCCATACTTTAAAACTAAGAGTTCATGAGGTCGAACGGCGACGTTTAGTCGTCAGACGTTCCTGAGCGTCAATCATCCTCAATATAAGAAATCGGGACCGTCAGTCTTGGCCTTGGTGAAACCCAGTTCAGGCGTGTGAATGCCGCGACAGTCGCCAGATTAGGCGAGAATACGCTACATGAGCACTAACAGCGCGTGAAGTTTTCAAGTTTCTTCTGTTAATAAACCAGACACATTTCTAACCTATTCAAGGCGAATATTTTTACGTAATAATTATGTGTATATACGTAAGAATTGGTAAAAATTGAAGGTAGAACGCTGAGATGGTGTATTTACGAGCAAGGTGCAGTGTATTGTATAGACTAAGCATAAACTCACTTATGCATGGTACAGACAATTTCCCCAGGCCCACAGTTATGTACAGGTATTTACTGTTGTGAAAAGATTTTGGGATAGAAAAATGCCTCAAGGTGTAGTGTTTTTTTTTTTTTTTTTTTTTCCAGTATTGTGAGTCTCATGAAATAATCTGCATTGTTTTACCCAAAAAAAAAAAAAAAAAGTATTTAAGACAACATACTTATGCTCAAATATGAGTGTTTGACAGAATTGGGTAAATGTTTTACCCAGTATCCTAACCAACCAATTCATTCTCTTATATTTCTTTCGTGTGTATGTGTGTGTGTGTGTGTGTCCGACTCTGGGCAAAGGCTTCTGAGTCCTCCCACACACCTCCACATGTCATCGCTTCGGCGCTAACACCCACCGTCCATATTGAATACATACCAGGGCCGTCTCATACAGGACTGGTGTACTAGTATCAGCGACACGTCAGCGGGTCTTCCGGTAGATCAGTAAAGTCTGCTCTTTATGAAATTCAAATCCTTAAAGTGTTCCCTGCCCCAGCCAGGATTCGATCCTGGGCCCATTAGGACTGCAGGCCGCCCGTCTACTGATTCAGCCACCGCCTTTTACCCATTTTACCTAAATTAGCTCAGTAATTTACTTTGATATATCTGTTGGTGTTGATGAAAAATTAATGTACTCAGTTTTTCCCCCCCCACATACTGTAACTTCAGTACTGTATGTGGGCACACGAAAGCAGGTGGAAAATACAAACCTGAGAAACCATATACCAACAGTGACTTAATCTAATATCTGCAATTTCTGCCATGTAATATAATATTGTATAATTACTCTTCTTATACGGTATGTTATACACTTATATAGCCTCAGATATGGAGGAAAAGTAGTACTGTACCCAGAAAGTACCGGTACTGGCTGATTTTCCTTGATTATGTTAGCAACCACTGCAGCTGCTGCATGAGTCAACTACTGTAGACACTTAAACTGCATGAAATATACTACCAGAAGCACCTCATAAAAAAAGTCGAATTGGCTATATTTCATGATTTTTCAGTGCCAAGATTGTCACATGCGCACACGGATATTGTTGATGTTGGGAGGTATTGGCTTGCCCTCACGTATGGTAAATACAGCACACAACTGGCCAGCACACAAACTTTAAAATTGTTGCCGTTCCAAAATGCTTTTCAGACTCGTATATTTTAGCCTGCCAAGTAAAATTTTATTCATGAATTATTCAGTGCTTTTAAATGAACAGCTACGTAAGGGTATTTCTGTATACGGAAATCTGTTACACGAAAGAGGGGATCTCCGGTGGTGTTATCCACCTGTCACATTCCACTACTATTTTACGTCATAACCAGGTGAGGAATACCTGCGTGAGCTGCAAATGGTACGACAACCAGGAACGCCAGACGTTCACATTCGTCAACGCCAGACTCCCACGTTCGTCAGTACAGGCGTTTGGTTTTTAGTACAGCCCATTATTTCTAAACTTTATCGTATCCCTTCTCTTCTTGATTGTTTCGTCTTTATTGTAGTTAATTCTTGACAGTTTCATCTTCCTACTTCATATCCCGTCTTCGTGCAGTCTGGTACGTTATTCTGAATCTTCCCTATCTTTGGCATCCCGCTTATGGGGTTCTGTATTTTGTTGTCTGTTTACTCCACTCCTGCAGAAGCGGGACTTGATGTGAAAGGAAGGAGTTGTGGGTGAGGTATGGGAGTGTGTGCATGTGCTGGTGTGGGAGTGTGTGCAAGTGCAGATAAGGGAATATGTGCACGTGTAGGTGTTGGAGTGTGGGCATGTGCTGGTGTGGGAGTGTGTGCATGTGCTGGTGTGGGAGTGTGTGCATGTGTAGGTGTGGGAGTGTGTGCAAGCGTAGGTGTGGAAGTGGACGTAAGGGCGGGAGTAGACCTAGGTGTGGAAGTGGGTGTAGGTGTGGATGTGGGAGTGGGTACAGTATATGTGTGGGTGAGGATATATGTGTGTGGGAATGAGGGGTTGGTATGCGTGGGAGTGGATGTAGGTGTGGGAGTGAGAGGTGCGGGAACGGGAGTAGGTGTGGCTGTGGGATTAGATATGGGAGTGTAACTGGTGTGAATATGGGAGTGGCTATGAATGTTGGATAGGAGTAGGTGTGGGTGTTGGGTAGGAGTGGGTGTGGCCATGAATGTTGGGTAGGAGTGGGTGTGGGTGTTGGGTAGGAGTGGGTGTGGCCATGAATGTTGGGTAGGAGTGGGTGTGGGTGTTGGGTAAGAGTGGGTGTGGCCATGAATGTTGGGTAGGAGTGGGTGTGGTGTAGGTGTTGGGTGGGAGTGGTTGTGGGAGTGAGAGAGGGAGTGGCGTGGACCGATATCCTGGCTGGGGGAATCAATAAGCTTCTTTTGTGAGGCAACCGCGCCGTTCCCCCCCCCCCCACCTTATCCTCACTTCCCAATCTTTTCCCTCTCCCCTCCTCCCCCACCTTACTTTCTCCCTCACTACCCATCTCTACCTTCTTTCTCACAACCCCCTTCCCTACTCTCACTTTTTTATCTTCTCTCTCACAATCCCCTCCCCCTGTCTTCTTCTTTCTCACCACCCCCTTCCTCTCTCTGTTTAGCCTACTCCTACTCCCTCTCACTCCCGTCTACCACCTACTTCTCCCGCTCCCCCTCCCACCATCCTCCTCCCCCTCCCACCTTCCTCCTCCCCCTCCCACCTTCCTCCTCCCCCTCCCACCTTCCTTCTCTCCCTTCCACCTTCCTCCTCCCCCTCCCACCTTCCTTCTTCCCCTCCCCCTCCGACTTTCCTTTTCCCCGTCCCCTTCCCACCTGCTTTCTCTCCTCTGCCCCCTCCTTCCCTTCCACTCCCCTCCCCTCCCCTCCCCCTTCCCTCTCCCATCTCCCTCTTCCTCCTCCCCTGTGCGCCCCCCTCCCTCTTTCACCTATCATTCCCCCTCTCGCTTCCATCGCTACGCACACTCGTCACTCTCCCCTCCCCCCAGTTCTGGCATCCACTTCCTTCCATCTGACTCCCCTCAAGTCTCCTCCCCGTTCTACCATCTCACCTTTTCTCTCTTCTCTCTGATTACCCCTCCCTTCCCGTAACTTTGATTCCCCCCTCCCCCGTCACTTTGATTCCCTCTCCATCCCGACCCTCTGATTCCCATTCTCTCCTCTCCTCTGTGATTCCCCCCTCCCCTCTCCTCTCTTCAGTGATTTCCCGTCCCATCTCCTCTCCTCTGTGATTCCCCCTCCCCTCTCCTCTTTGTGTTTACCCCTTCCATTCCCCTCTTTTACGTCCCCCCTCCTCTTCCTCTTCGGCATTTCCACCTCCCCCATACTTCTATCACCCTCCCCTTGCCTCTCTTTACTCATCTCTCCTCCTCCTCCTCTAAGTTTCCATGGTCCTCCTTTTCCTTTCTTCTTTATTATCTCCATTCTTCTCGTTGCCTCTCCCTTCATTACATTTCTCCCTGTTTCCTACCTCTTCCTTTTCTCTTCCCCTCTCCTCTCTTCCGTTTTATTTCTTCTCCTGACTATTTTTCCTTTATTCTTTCCCTTCTTTTCTCTCCTCGTGTTTTCTACCCTTTTTCTCTCCCCCCCTCCCGTCTCCATTCCTTTCTTCGTCGTCTTCTGTCTATTCATCCTTTTTTCTCCCTGCTTTGATTTCCTCCCTGTCTCACCTTTCCTCTCCTCTTCCGTCTTTCCCCTCTCCATCTCATCTCTCCTCCCCACTCCTCTCCCCTCCGCCTCCTTTTCTACCCACTACTTTCCTCTCCTTTCTTCTTTCCTCCTCCATCATACTCTTTGTATTTCTTCTCTCCCTTTCATTCCTCTTCTCTTCTTCCCCCTTCCTTTGCTTCCTCAGTCTATACACTCTGTCTCAGTAATCCCCTGAAATACGACCGAGAGACCTGGATTTTGTTTTGGTTACCCATGGCGATTTTATTTTGCTGAAAGTTTCACTCTCTCTCTCTCTCTCTCTCTTTCTTTCTCTCTCTTTGTGACCTTGCTCCTCTCTCTTTCCCTGGGCCTGACTCACCCTGGCTCTAACTTACTCTCTTACCCGCTCATTACTCTTGCCAAGTCTGGGCTGCATGTCCCTCCCTCACCCCTCACCCCCATTTGTCTTTCTCCTTCATTCTTCTCCTTCTCCTCTCCGCTCTTCGTCTTTCTCCTTCCTTCTCCTCTCCGCTGTTCTTCGTTCACCCCTTCTTGCTCCCCTTCCTTCGCTGCTCTATCACCCTCTCCCTCACTCATTTCTCATCCTCTCTCTCCTTTGTCTCCTTCCCTTCGTCACTCCTTCCTCTCTCTCCTTTCATCTCTCCCATGCATTTTCCTCACTCTCACTCCTTTCCTGCGTTCGTTTTTCCTCACCCCCTCACTACTTCCTTTCCCTCTGTGTCCCATCCCTTCTTAGTACCCTCTATCCATTTATCTTTCACTATCCATTCCCATCTTCACCTTCCCATTGATGTTTCTCTCTCTCTCTCTCTCTCTCTCTCTCTCTCTCTCTCTCTCTTTTCATACTAAGCCTCACTGTCATCCTTCATTTTCCTCTCCTCCTTCCCTCAGTCCTTTATTTGTCCATACATCCTCCTCTTCCTACCTTTTACCGTCCTTCTTTCATTGCCTTCCTTCCTTCCAGTCCCTCCTTCCTTCCAGTTTCTTTCTCCTTCCAGTTTCCATCTTCTTCCATCCAGTTTCTTTCTCCTTCCAATCTCCTTCTCCTTCCTTCCAGTCTCTTTCTCCTTCCAGTCTCCTTCTCCTTCCTTCCAGTCTCTTTCTTCTTCCAATTCCTTCCCCTTCCTTCCAGTCTCCTTCTCCTTCCTTCCAGTCTCTTTCTTCTTCCAATTCCTTCCCCTTCCTTCCAGTCCCCTCCTCCTTCCTTCCAGTCCCATCTCTTTCCTTCCAGTCGTCTTCTTCCCTCCAGCCTTCTTCTTTTTCTTTCCAGTCTCCCTCTTCATCCTTCCAATCTCCTCCCTCTTTCCAGTCCCCTTCTTCCATCCAGTCTCATTCTCCTTCCTTTCAGTCTCCCGCTCCTTTTCAGTCTCCCTTCCAGTCTCCTTCCCCTTCCTTTCAGTCTCCTCCTCCTTTCCAGTCCCCTTCTTCCTTCCAGTCTCATTCTTCTTCTTCTCAACCTCCCGCTCCTTCTTTTCAGTCTTCCTTCCAGTCTCTTTCTCCTTCCTTCCAGTCTCTTTCTCCTTCCTTCCAGTCTCTTTCTCCATCTTTCCAGTCCCCTTCTCCTTCCTTCCAGTCTCCTTCTCTTTCCTTCCAGTCCTCTTCTTCCTTCCAGTCTCCTTGTCCTTCCTTCCAGTCTCCTTCTCCTTCCTTCCAGTCCCCTTCTTCCTTCTAGTTTCCTTGTCTTTCCTTCCAGTCCCTTCAGTCGTCTTCTTCCTTCCAGCCTTCATCTCCCTCCTTCCAGTCACGTTCTCCATCCTTCCAGTCTCCCTCTCCTTTCTTTCAGTCTCCTTCCTCCTTTCATTTTCATTCCCCCTGCTGCGTTCTCCCTTCCTCACTCTTTCATTCTTCTTCTCCTTCCTTCATTCTTAACTTCCTTCCTTCATTCCTCCTTTCTCACCTTCATCCTTCCATCCATCCTCCCTTCGTTGTCCCTATCCTCCCGCATTCATTCTCCATTTCACTCATTTTTCATTGTTCCATCCTTCTTTCCTTTTTCCATTCTCCCCTCCTCCCTCCATCATTTTCCCTTCCCCCCTTCTTCCAGTCTTTCCTCCTCCTTCTTCCTTCATTCTTCCTCTCCTCCCTCTCTCATTCTCCTTTCCCTCCCTTCTCCCTTCCTTCCCTTCTTCTTTTTCCCTCTTCTCCATTTCACTTACTTCCGTCCTCTAGTCTCTCCTCCTCCCTCCTTCATTCTTCCTCTCATTTCATGTTCATTCTCCTTTCTCTTCCTGCTCCGTTCTTCCTCCCCTCCCCACCCTTCTTCATTTTTTTCCCCTCCTTCATTCTGCCTTCCCTCCCTCCATCACTCTGCCTTCCCTCCCTCCATCACTCTGCCTTCCCTCCCTCCATCACTCTGCCTTCCCTCCCTCCTTCACTCTGCCTTCCCTCCCTCCTTCACTCTACCTTCCCTCCCTCCCCCATTCTCCCTTCCTTCTCTCCTTTAATTCTCCCTTCCCTCCCTTGTTCTTTCTTCCCTTCCTTCTTCATTCTCCCTTCTTTCCTTCCATCATTCACCCTCCCGTATTTCCTTCATTCTCCACCACCTTCACTCTTCCTCTCATCCTTCATTCTATCCAGCGCCCCTTATACACTGCTTCCTGCTTACCCACTCTCCCCTGGTCTTCATCATTCCCCCTCCACCCTCTACCCTTCACCTTTCCATTCGGTTCCCGCAACGTCCATCTCAGCAGTGACTTCAACAAACAAGGGATGAGGCTATGGCACACCTAATGTCTGACTCTGCTCGTATCTTTGACTGGACTAAAAATAATCTTGTTTTTAATGCATCAAAGACTCAGTTCTTACACCTATCAATCCAACAAAATCTTCCACAGGTGTATCCACTAATGTTTAATAATACTCAGCTTAATCCTGCATCGTCCTTGAACATGCTTGGGGTTTCATTCACTTAGGACTTATCTTGGAGAGATCATATTGCACCTCCTGTAAAATCTGCTTCCGGGAGATTAGGTGTGCTAAGCCGACTCCGTTCCTCTTTTTACCCCTGCACAATTGTTGAGTCTATACACGGGTTTTATCCGCCCCTGTGTGGAGTACAACTCGCATGTGTGGGGAGATTCTTCACATACAGCTCTTCTCAATAGGGTGGAGTCAAAGGCTTATCGTCTCATTAACTCTCCTCCTCTTACTGGCTCCCTTCAACCTCTGTCTCTTCGCCGCAGTGTTGCATCTTTATCTCTTTCCTATCGCTACTTCAATGGTCGCTGCTCCTCTGAACTGTCTACATGCATTCCTCCACTTCTACGATGGGCGTGTAGCACCCGTCAAGCAGCAAACTCTCATCCCTTTTCTGTCCAGCTCTCTAATGCAACAGTTAACCGTTACTCCCAGTCCTTCATTTATGCAACAGGTCAACTCTGGAACTGTCTCCCTCTGTCTGTATTTCCTGCTTCCCATGATCTCCAGTCTTTCAAACGCAATGTGTCCAGGTATCTCGAAGTGATCGGATCTTGAATTTGGCTCTCTATTGTAATTTGTTCACCTCTTGGAAGGAACAGTTTTTGTGGGCTTCTTGCCTTTGGTTCCTTCTTCCTAGCATAAAAAAAAAAAAAAAAACTCCCCCTCCAGCTCGTTTCCTCCCTTATTTCCTTCATACTGTCCTGTACTTTCTTTGCTGGACACTCCCTCCCCCTCTTCTGTACGTTGAACCTTCATTATTTCCTCTCCTCACTTTCCATTTCCTTTTCTCTCCTCTCTCTTGTCTCTGCTCTCCACTTTGCTGTCCTCTTCTCTTCCCTTTCTTTTTCTCTTCTTTTCTCTTCTTTCCTCCCCTCATCTCTCCTTTCGTCAATTGTCTTCTTTTCCTCTTTCCTCTCCTCTCCCCCCTTCTCCCATTTTCTCTCCTTTTCTCTCATTTCCTCTCTCTCCTTCCCTTTCCTATCTCTTCTGTCCTCCCATACTCTCTTGCTCTCCTCTCCTTTTGTCTGTACTCCTTTCCTCTCCTTTCCTCCTAAAAGATTTCACTTCTCTATCCACTCCCGATCCTCCCTTCCCATCCCTTACTTTAATACCTTCACCTTGATTATCTTCTCTCTTTTTCCCCATTTCCCTGACCGTCCCCTGCTCTCATTTCCTTCTCTTCCTCCTCCCTCTCTCATCTCCTCATTTCTCTCCAATAATCTTCCATATCCCTACCTCTGTCCCTTACTGCGCTCCTCCCTATGAATTTTACCTTCCTACCTTCTTGTCTTTCCCTGACAAATCTCCTTCTCCCTCTCCCTCTCTCTTCCCTTTCCTTCCCTTCTCTTCCCCTCCCCTCCTCTCCCTTCCCCTCCCCTCCCCTCCCCTCCCATTCCCCTCCCCTCCCCTCCCCTCCCCTTCTTTCCCTTCCTGTCTTTCCATTCCCTCCCCTCGTCTCCCGTCTCCTCTTCCCTCTTTCTCCTTCCATTTTCCGGGCCCTTTTTTTTTTTCCCTTTCCTATCTTTTCCGTCTTTCCCTTCCTTTCATTTATTCAACACCCATTTTGTATTTTCCCAGTTTTCCTCCTGCCTCCTTTTCTTCCTCCTCACTCTTTTCTCTCCTCTCTCTCCTGTCCTCGTCTGCCTCATTATCCTCCTCTCCTTCCCCATTCCGCTTTCACTCATTCCGCTCTCATTGCTTTTCTCCCATCTCTCTTCTCCCCCTTGGTCACTTTCTCCTCCCCCCTTCCGTCTCAGCTTTCCAGAATCACCTTTCCATTTAACCCGTCTCCTTCCTTTCCTCCCCTCCCTCTCCATTCCGACCTCTCCCTTTCTGTCTCCCTCTCCTTCATTTTTTCCCATCCTCTTTTCCTCCTCATTCCCCCTGACATTCTCCACTCTCCATTTTCCCTTTTTCATATCTGTCTCTTTCCTCCCTTTGCTTTTTTCCCTCTCCCTTTCACCCTCCTTGTTTTCTTCCTTCCTCCTCCAGTATCCTCCTCCTGTGCTCGCTTCTGCCTCCTCTCTCTCTCTCTCTCTCTCTCTCTCTCTCTCTCTCTCTCTCTCTCCTTCCCTGTAATCCAAATCCCCCTATTCTCCCCATGCCCCAATCCCTCACCCCTTCCATTCCTTAGACGCTGTGTGTTATATGAAGCGGAGACGGGAGGCGTGGATTAGGCCCTTTCTCTCTCTCTCTCTCTCTCTCTCCCACCCATATTACCACCCCCTGTCTTAATCTTTCCACTCCTCTTTACTTTTCCTCTTTCTTTCCTTTTTTTACCTATTTTCCTTCACAGTTTTTGCATCTTTTCTCCTTCCCTTTTCTTCACTTTTCCCTTTTCTTATCATATTCTTCTTTTTTCTTCTTTCCTTCTCTTCCCCTCCTCTCTGTAGCCCCTTCTATTTCCCCCTCCCTTCTCTTTCACATCCTTTATCTTCTCATAGTTACTTTACTCACCTTTTTTTCCTTGGCTTTCTCGTTCCTAAATCTTTCCCCTCATTCTCTCTATGTATTTCCCTCTCGTCTCATCGCCCCCCCCCCTCTTCTTATTATTATCTCCTCGCTCTCCTCTCCTTCCTCTTTTTCCTCACCCCTTTCCTCTCCCCTCTTACTTTTCTGTTTTCTCCTTCCTCCGTTCCCTTCACCCCCCACCTCCCCTTTTGTCTCCCTCTTCCTCTTCCGTCTTGTTTTTCTCTTCCCGCTTCTTTTCCCTTCCCCTTTTCACTTCTTGTTTCCTGTTCTTTCTCTTGCCTCCCCTCCTTACCCACACACATAAACCTGACTAAGAAGAAGGATAGTGCCATAATTTTATACCTTGTCGCGTCGGAGTCCAAGGTTACCAGAAGTTGCTGAGTTCGTGATGGTGGTGGCGTTTTTTTTTTTTTTTTTTAATACTGATCTTTGTTTTGACTTGCGTTTTTCTGTATGTGTTTTGTATGTAATATAAAAGAATTCATCGTACTCAAGAGGTTATATACTCAGTTGCTTCAGTACGTGACGTTTTTAATTTCATTTGCCACAAACACATGGTTTTACGTAGCTCAAGAAAGACTCGTAATGAGGGAATTCATGAAGGATGTATTTAACTTCTAAAGCCTGAAACGTGTCCTGTAAGCTGAATATTATAATCTGGATTATAGCAAGAAAAGTATATAAACTATGTCTCCCAGCTGAAGGAGTTAATATAGCCCATGTCTTATTTGTAACCAGTTCAGCCTGAGGACGTCATTATTGTCACTGCATAATTGTATTGACACCAGATTTTATTCCTGCCAAGAGTGGTCTATCTTAGTAATCAGGTTTAACACTACCGTATGTCTGTTAACTTATTCACTGCCAGATGTCTTCCCCTTAGATAGGCCAAATCGTGTGGTGACATCAAGAAGAATGTATAAAAAGGTAATCCTATTGAAGGGGTTAACTGTGGCTGCGTCTTTACAGGTGAAGAGGTTTTACCATTAGCCCACTCTTGTTTGTTTGTGGAGGGTGTGTTGGAATGGCAGCGTAAACCCTTCAACCAGATGACTTACTGTATGTTCTGTTTTTGATACCTCCGCGCGATTTTATTCAGTTTAGATTTTTTTTTTCTTACGGAAAGAGCTACATGGAACCTTCATTAATCTCCTCATTACCAGGTAGCTCTCCTGACTGAGGAAGTCTGATTGTAGAAAAAAAAAAAAATCAAGGTTTTAGAAATCACCTTACTATACTGGTATTGGAAGGGGTTAATGAATATATGCAACCCTTCTCGTTCGAAAAATCTCTCCTCACATGGGGAAAATGATCATAAGAATGTAAAAAGTCACTGTATTGAGTGGATTAACCGTACCTGTAATTGGCTGTAATAAAGGTGAAGACGTGAAGTGTATTTGGGTGGTGCGTGTTTGAGTGGTAGTCATTAACACAGGCGTATCCCTCCACTTCACCCCCACCCCCACCCTCTCTCTCGTGCCCCACCCCTCTTGATCCCCCCACTCTTTTCCCCACCTCCAATTGCATCTCACCTTCTTACATGCAGCCCACTCCCCCTCCTGCACACCACCTATCTTGAATCAACCCCCTGTTCTTTCGCCACGCCTTTTAACCTTATACTCTCCTGCACCCCACCTCTTTCCATGCACTCCACCCCTCTCTATTGCACCCCACCCCCTCTCTTGCACCCCACCCCCTCTCTTGCACTCCATCCTTCTCTTGTACCACATCCCCTTTTATGCACCCCACCCCCCTTTCATGCACCCCACCCCCTTTAATGCACCCCATATGGGCCTGATGGGGTCCCTCCTGTTGTTCTCAAGAACTGTGCTTCAGTGCTTACACCCTGCCTAGGCAAACTCTTTCGCCTTTGTCTGTCAACTTGTACCTTTCCTTCTTGCTGGAAGTTTGCTCTCATTCAGCCAGTCCCAAAGAAGGGTGACCACTCTCAACCCTCCAACTATCGTCCAATTGCTTTAACGTCCTGTATTTCAAAAGTTTTCGAGTCAATTCTCAATAGAAAAATTTTAAGGCATTTTTCCTATCACAACCTTCTTTCCGATCGTCAGTACGGGTTCCGTCAGGGACGCTCCACTGGCGATCTTCTCACCTACCTTTCAGACTCCTGGTCATCCTCCTTTCGGGACTTTGGCGAAAGCTTTGCCATTGCACTTGACATCTCAAAGGCTTTCGATCGAGTCTGGCATAAATCTTTAATTTCCAAACTGCCCTCCTATGGTTTCTATCCTTCTTTCTGTGCCTTCATCGCTAGCTTCCTTTCTGGTTGTTCTATAGCCGCTGTTGTAGACGGTCATCGTTCTTCTCCTAGATCTATCAACAGTGGTGTTCCTCAGGGCTCAGTCCTATCACCTAAACTCTCTTCCTTTTATTCATCAGTGATCTTCTAAGCTGTACATCTAAACCTTTCCACTCATACGCTGATGACTCCACCCTTCACCTTTCCATTCGGTTCCCGCAACGCCCATCTCAACAGTTACTTCAGCAAACAAGGGATGAGGCTATGGCACACCTAATGTCTGACTTGGCTCGTATCTCTGACGGGGGTAAAAATAATATGGTTGTTTTTAATGCATCTAAGACTCAGTTCTTACACCTATCAACCCGACAGAATCTTCCACAGGTATACCCACTAATGTTTAATAATATTCAGCTTAATCCTGCATCATCCTTGAACATGCTTGGGGTTTCATTTACTCGAGACTTATCTTGGAAAGATCATATTACATCTCTTGTAAAATCTGCTTCCAAGAGATTGGGTGTGCTAAGCCGACTCCGCTCTTTCTTTACCCCTGCACAATTGTTGACTCTATACAGGGGATTTATCCGCCCCTGTGTGGAGTACAACTCTCATGTGTGGGGAGGCTCCCCACATACAGCTCTTCTCAATAGGGTGTAGTCAAAGGCTTTTCAACTCATTAACTCTCCTTCTCTTACTGACTCCCTTCAACCTCTGTCTCTTCGCCTCACTGTTGCATCTTTATCTCCTTTCTATCGCTTCTTTAATGGTCACTGCTCCTCTGAACTGTCTGCTTGCATTCCTCCACCTCTACGACGGGCGCGTAGCACCCGTCTGGCAGCAAACTCTCATCCCTTTTCTGTCCAACTCTCTAATGCAAGTGTTAACCGTTACTCCCAGTCTTTCATTAATGCAACAGGTCAGCTCTGGAACTGTGTCCCTCTGTCTGTATTTCCTGCTGCCTATGATCTCCAGTCTTTCAAACGCAGTGTGTCCAGGCATCTCAAAATGATCGGATCTTGAATTTGGCTCTCTATTGTATTTTGTTTTTCTCTTGGAGGGAACTGTTACTGCGGGCTCATGGCCTTCGGTTCCTTCTTCCTCGCATTAAAAAAAAAAAAAAAAAAAACTTCCAGTCTCCACCTGGTTTTCGTCAATTTCTTTCTCGATGCATCCTCTCCTTTTTCCACAGTCCCTTTCTTCCTCCACTCTCCCATTCTTTCTCGACCCACTTTCCTTCTCAGCTTTTACTCTCCTGCTTTTTCCTCTACTGTCCGTACCTTTCCCTCACGTCCTTTTTTTGTTCCTCGTCCCCTTTCCTTTCTCAACTTTTTAGTCTCCTTCCATTCTAACTTCCTACTTTTCCTTTATGCACCTGTCTTCCTATCCTTCGCTATTCGGTATCCGTTCTCCATCACTTCCGTAGTTTTCCTCATCTTGCCCCATCTGTTTCTTTTTCCTTCACACCTCTCTTTCCTTCTCCCATACCCTTTTCACTCGTACTAAAGGAACGACAGAATGAAATATTATTTTTTTTATCTGGGCTTGTTGACTTATTACTAAAGAGCAGTATAGTCACACACGAGTGGAAATTTGTAAACGTAACCCCGGTATAAAAAAGTTCAACAAAGCAGTCAGAAAACTACCACCCAATTTGTTCAACATCGACGGTTTGTAAGTTGCTTCGAACTGTTATTAGAGACAGTTTTGTGCAACACATAGAAACAAATAATCTCATCAAAGATTCAGAAATAAATAATGTTATCTAAGATTCGCAGCACGATTATCGGAATAATTGCTCCTGCCTCACAAATCTGTTGGACTTCTTGAACGATATATTGAACATGTGCGACGAGACTAAATCTGTTGATGTTGTCTACCACCATTTTCAAAAGGCTTTTGACAAAGTTCCACACAAAAGACTGTCAAAAGCTAAAGGCACATGGTTTCAGTGGCAGTGTTCTCAGGTGGATCGAAGATTGGCTCACTGGACGAAAGCAGAGAGTTGTAAGAAACTGAAAAGAGTCAGACTGGATAGGCATTGCAAATGGAGTGCCTTTCTCTGTTAGGTCATATTATTTTTTATACATACCCGATAAATGATATTGGTGAAGAGTTATTCTGTAAGACTTCTAGGTTTGCCGATGTTGCCACAATAGGTAACAGCAGACACAGCACTGCAGAGGCAGGCTATTCAGAGAGGTCCTGATCAAACAGGCAAATGGACTTCAGTTTTAATAAATGTAAACTAAAGGGACTAAACAGGCAAATGGATTTCAATTTTAATGAATGTAAAGTGCTAAACATTCGCAGTAAAAATGTTGGGGCCAGTTAGAACATGAATAACATTCAGCTTGATAGCATAAAGCATGAAAATGAGTTAAGAGTTATAATATCAGTTGATTTGAAACCAAGCAAATAGTGTGCAGAGACTTTAAGTGTCAGTTAATTGATTGGATTCATAGGTAGAGTTTTCTACTATAAATCGTAAAATATCGTCATCACTTTGTAAAATTCCTTAGTACACTCACACTTGGAGTATTGCATCCAGTTCTGGTCACCGTATTACAGAAAAAGTATGGGGAAAGCTTGAGAGGGTACAGCGAAGGGTGACAAAAATGATACCTAGATTGAGAAATAAACCCTTTTGATGAACATTAGAAGAGTTCGAATTGTTTACCTTAACTAAGCACAGACTGTGGGTGGATTTAATTCAAGTACTGTACTGTATACAAAATCTTCAAAGGCCATGATAATATGGCTGTCTAAAAATGCCTCACAGTAGATCTGTCAAATTATACTAGAAGCAGTGGTCATAAAATTGTTGACAAGCGGTTCTACTCACATGAAGTTATGCACGTCTTCAGGGGGGTTATAAATATATGGAACAAGTTGCCTCCTTCTGTCAGGGTTGACTGTGATACAGTACTAACATTTAAAGCCGCTTGGATAAGTATCTGTCTTCTAATCCCCAGCGAAGCATGTTCACTTCTGAATAGTGCATTAATTAAGTAAGATTTCTTGCAGTGATACCGGTACCATGGAGGGCGTACCATTAACCACAGTGCGACAACAACATGTTCCTGAAGTGGCAGTGTATTTCCCTTGCAGGTTAAAATAGTAGAGAATATGGTTTCCATTCAGTCTTCCCTATGAAATTTCCATGACAGCTTTTCTATGCTGCATTGCGTTACTTCTCATTCTTTTCTGTTGTTTTCGGCTGGAGGGTTTGGTGGGCGGGGGGAGCCTTCCAGCTTTCCTTTCCTTGTCTTTGACAGATGGAATAGTCACGTTAGTTATAAGCTTTTCTCAACAAACAGCCTCGAAAAGACCAATAGGTCTGTTGTTTTTCTTTCCTTTGTACTTTGTTGTACTTCACTTCCATTTCCCCCGCTCTTTCTTCCGCTCCCCTGTTCACCACATACAGTATTGTTTTTCGCCCAGCCTGTTCTTGCTCCATATCCTGTTTTTACCCCTGCCCTCCACTTTATTAGCACGCCTTTCTCCCTGAAGTGTTATATGGTGGGTAGGGGACCAGTTGTTAGGCTACTACTCCCTCTGCGCTCATATAGGCTAGGCAAGGTTATATTGCTCTCTCTCTCTCTCTCTCTCTCTCTCTCTCTCTCTCACACACACACACACACACACACACACACACCGTATTAATGTGCTATATTCCATTTCTAGGTGAGTGTGTTTGGCTGTGGTCTTGTGCGGTGGAGTTTTATCATCAAGATGAGTACGGATGAGTGGGTAAGTATATCATGTTAATATTTGTTCATTTGTTTTATGGTAGATAATGAAAGTGTAATAGAACTGGAAGTCAACAGATGATCCAGTGGTATTGGTGGAGTACACAACGAAAGGTGTGTAAATGGTAAATGATCTGGACCTAATGTAAATGATAAATGTGTAAATGGTAAAAGAAGGTATGATGTATTTGAACGATAAATATAATTGGTGCAAGGTATGTGAGAGCAACACGTACCGACCATGCTATTGGCGATAATGTTTAACTTAATGGAGAAAACTTCCATCTATCTATCTGTCTATAGCCCGAGACCCTAATCCCGCAAAGGGTGGCCGCAGACAAAACGCCTCCAAGTCGCTCTGTCACCCACCATTTGACTACCCTCCCCCCAAATCACCCCCCTTTCCCTCATATACCTCTCAACTCCATCTCATCCTCAGTCTACCCCTCCCTCCACCTCACCTACATACACCCTCTTAGTCAGTCTCTCATTCTCCATTCTCTCCACATGTCCAAACCACCTCAGTGTATTTCTCCTAATCTTCTCAACCACATCCACATCCACCCCACAACGTTCCTTCACTTCTTCATTCGTCAACCTGTCCCTCCATGTCACTCCACATGCTCCTCTCAAGTGAACTTAAGTTCACATATTTACTTCGTCATTACCATCCGACCTGTATACAGCGTCCATCTTCACGGGGTGGACTTCCTTTCCCTGCCACCCACCTCCATCCCAGGCCACCTCACCCACTCTTGTCAGCCCCCCCCCCCCTCTCTCTCTCTCTTGCTTTATCTACGTACATTTATCAGTCCGTCCACTCCTCACCCTTTCTCTCCTTCCTTCCCACATTTAACCAAGTTCCTTTACTTCTTCCTCTCCTCTTCCCTCCCATTGATCTGTCTCACTCTCGCTCCGACTCCCAATCTTATTCCCTCCCCTTCTTTTCATCTTTCTCTCTCATTTGTTTCCCTAACCTTTCCTCTCTCTCTCTCTCTCCCTCCCTCCCTCCCTCCCTCCCTCCTCCCAGGCCAATTTCTCCCAGGCCCAGGTCCACTTTGTATCAATATTGGATGTAATAAAGTGAAGTGTTGATAAAAGCTTGTAGGCCGGACGACAGGAGAGAGAGAGAGAGAGAGAGAGAGAGAGCACGGGTGGAGGGTGAAATAGGAAGGGATGATAGGAGGGGAGAAAGAGAAGAACAATGGTTATGAAGATGGTATAATAGCGATAAGTAAAAATATATAAATGTAAGAGAGAGAGAGAGAGAGAGCTAGGATGGAAGGTGAGTAAGGAACGAAGAAGGGAAAGTAAGAGAGAGAGAAGAACGATGGTTGTGATGATGGTATGAAAGCGAAAGGTAAGAATATGTAGAAATTGATAAGAATGTAGGACAAGGACGGAAAATGAGATAAGGAGTGAGAGGAAGGAAGACAAGAGAAGGATCGAGTTGTTGATGGAGTAAAAGAAATGCGGAGAGGGAAAAGATCATGAGAAAAATTTAGGACATGTGCAGATGATGAGGGAGGAAGGGGGAAAAACGTGAGAGAAGTGGAATGAATGGCGGTATGTGGTGATTTGTTTGGAGGACGCGTAAGATGTGGAAAGAGAATGAGAAACGAGAGACGATAATTATGAAGGGTGAAATAGATGGGACAGAGAGACAGGGAGAGACGAGAGAGGTGGTGGTACAGAATGCCTTTGTCGGAGTTTTGGATAGAATGAAAAGGAAGAAAGAAAATCGGCTGACAAAAAAGAGGAGGAATAGGCGATGAGGATATATAGCAGGAGGGAAAAGAAGGGAGATTTTATGTAAAAGGGTGGTGATGGTGTTAATGGTATGGAAAGAGAAAGTGATGGAAAGAGAATGAAGAGAATTAATTGTTGGAATGGAGAATGAGGGAAGAAGGAAGGATTGAGAGAACAAAGAGAAGAAAAAGTTGTTGGTGATGATGGTGTGAAAGAGATAGTGATGAAAACTGTAAAAATGAAAACGATAAGAAGTGCAATTAGGGATGAAGAGGGAGGGAGGAAGGAACGGGGGAGTGTGAGAGAAGAGAAAGGTGATATTATGGAATGAGAGAAGTTTGGAAAAGAAAATATTTGAAAATGCGAAGGTAGGATGGTTAAGAAATGAGGTTAGCGATGGAAAGTGAGACGAAAAGAGTAAAAAGAGGGGGAGTAAAGAGAAGGCTAATGGTGTTGAGGGTGCGGAAATAGAAAATGATGAATATTGACAGAGTCATCAGAAGGGAGAGCAGGGATGGAAGATGGAGCAGAAGAGGGAGAAACAGGACGACTAGCCAAGAGTGGAGGATGGTAATGGTGTTATTTGTGTGGATTCTTTTAAAGAGCGGTATCAACAAATGAAAACAAAAAATAATAACAAAAAGGGAGGGAGGAAGAGGTAAGAGAATAAGGGTGATGATGATGTTGATCGTATGGGGTGATTTCGTGATAACGAAATGGGAGGCAAGTAATGTGATATTGAGCCTGATGATGGCTTTGATAATGATGGTGATGATAATGGTAATGGTATCTGTGTTGTGGCTGATGGCATGAAGTTATGATGAGTACCCGTTGGCTGGGGATCATGTCGGTGAGTACCTGTTAGCTGGGGATCATATCGTTGGTGGTGATGATTGTATAGTGATAGTTGGTTGTGATGATGGTATTCCTGAGGATGATGTTACGTTGTAGAAGGAAATGATGAAATAGTGAATGATGTGATAATATTAAAAAGTTGCAAAAATGGTTTTATCTGGATGTGGTGATATGGTGGGTGGTGCAAGTTTTATGTTCATACAGGGTTGAAGAAACTTTGTTTTTTCATGCAAGCTAGAAGAAATCAAAGGCTGGAAGCCCACAGATTCAAGATCCATTCATTTAGAGATGCATGGATACATTGCGATTAGGAGACTGGAGGTCATAGGCATAAGGAGATACCGACAGAGGAAGACGGTTCCAGAGTTGACCCCTTGCATACATAAAGAACTGTGAGTATCGACTAACTCTTGCATTAAAGAGCTGGACAGAAAAAGAGGTAATAGTTTGCCGCCAGGTAGGTGCTATTCGCTCGCCATAATGGAGGAAGAATGGAAGCAGACAGTTTAGAACAGGAGTGGCCACTGAAGTAGCAATAGAAGAGAGAGATAAAGATGCAGCAGTGCAGCTAAGAGACAGAGGTTGGAGGGAGTCGTAAGAGGAGGAGAGTTGATGAGACGAAAAGCATTTGACTCCACCATGTTGAGAAGAGCTGTATGTAAGGAGGCCCCCACACATGAGACTTGTGCTCTACACAGGGGCGAATAAAACCCCTGTATGAAGTCCACTAGTTGTGCTGGGGTAAAGAAGGCAGTATGCACAGAGTCAGTTTAGCACACCTGATCTCTTGGAGGCAGATTTGTATTCATTCCGTGGTAAATCTTGAGAGAATGGAACCCCATGTATATTAAGAGATAATGCAGGGTTGATTTGAATATTGTTAAATTTTAATAGATATTCTTGCAGAAGATTATGGTGGGTTGAAAGAGGAAGAAACAGTTGTAGATGGATTTAACAAAACAACAGTGTTACTTTTACCTTAAGCATCCAGGTTAGAAATATCATCACCATGTGTTGTTGAAGTAACTGCTGAGATGGATGCATTGAGAAGTAGATGGAAAGGTGAAGTTGGATGCTGTGAGAAGTAGATGGAAAGGTGAAGTTGGATGCTGTGAGTAGATGGAAAGGTGAAGTTGGATGCTGTGAGAAGTAGATGGAAAGGTGAAGTTGGATGCTGTGAGTAGATGGAAAGGTGAAGCTGGATGCTGTGAGAAGTAGATGGAAAGGTGAAGTTGGATGCTGTGAGTAGATGGAAAGGTGAAGCTGGATGCTGTGAGGAGTAGATGGAAAGGTTAAGTTGGATGCTGTGAGAAGTAGATGGCAAGGTGAAGTTGGATGCTGTGAGTAGATGGAAGGGTGAAGCTGGATGCTGTGAGAAGTAGATGGAAAGGTGAAGGTTGTAGAGTGGATAGGGTTAAATGTACAGCTTATGAGGTCAATGATGAATTGAAGGAAGAGAGTTGGTGACAGGATAGAACCCTGTGGAACACCACTGTTTGTAGCTCTTTGTGAAGATAGCCCAATGGAGAGAAAAGATCAACAGAGTAAGCAGATGGATTAGTTGTAAGAATGAGGTCAGGTATGTTGAACTCTCCACGGCACTCAAGGATACGGGTAGGGTGCTGTACAAGCTGCTGTAGGTCATTAAGGATAGAAAAGGTTTAAGCTTGTTCACCAGGAGGATCAGTGAATGGAGAGGAGAGCCAAAGGTGGTGGTGAATATTGAAATAAATTAGAATGAAGATAACAGAAAAAGGAGAAACTGATAGGATGTATTCCATCTTAGAAGTAAGATATTCAAAGAATTTTTCAGTTAGTGGAGTTAGGGGATAGGTACACGGCACAGATATATGTAGGCTAGTTAGAGAAGACAATATTTCAAACTAGACTGTACAGACTTCGGAAGATTCAAGTTCAGGAATACGAAATCAAGGCATGTTGTTTTGTACATATACACAACCAACTTTGACTTTAAAATGAGTAGCTATAGAACAAGAAGCGGTGCCAAGGCACAGCAAACCCGTCCCCGGCAGTCATTTTGATGCTGGCGTATAAACACAACATGATTTCTAGTCAAAGATGCCATTTATCAAATTTTGAGTAAATCGGGTGAAAACTGACGATTTTATGCCCGTTTGAAATTTAGGCCCGACCCACTTGACACTGACTCCCTTACAGCTACCTAAGGGGTGACCCCCAGATGTAATGAGGCATGTATTAGGATGGAGATTTGAAAGATGCACTTTTAGGTTTTGGTTTCATGTCGATATGACGAATTTGAAAGGAGCTATGTCGAAAAAAATGTTTACCTGTATTTTTTTTTTTTTTTTTACGTTTTTTGGGCCTACAGCCTGTGCCTTGGCCCAATTTGGCCCAAAATTTAATCAGGTGATCAGAAGGTCATAGCTCATCATCCCTGTTTGAAAGAGTACAGCAGGGAAAGAAGGTTGTTGGTTCACTGAAGGCAGTGATGAGAAATAGGGAGGTGGGTATGGAAGTTAAGAAATCGTTGCATGATAGTATTGTGATCCCTACCCAGACGAATGGAAACGAGGCATGGACCTTGCAAGAGGGGAACAAGTCATGAGTGAGAGCAGTGGAAATGAGTTACTTGAGGGGAGCACATGGAGTGACATGGAAGGACAGGTTGACGAATGAAGAAGTGAAGGAACGTTGTGGGGTGGATGTGGATGTGGCTGAGAAGATTAGGAGAAATACACTGAGGTGGTTTGGACATGTGGAGAGAATGGAGAATGAAAGGCTGACTAAGAGGGTGTATGTAGGTGAGGTGGAGGGAGGGAGAGAGCCGAGGATGAGGTGGAGGGATGGAGTTGAGAGGTATAGGAGGGAGGGGGGAGTGAGTTGGGGGGAGGGTAGTCAACTGGTGGGTGACAGAGCGACTTGGAGGCGTTTTGTCTGCGGCCACCCTTTGCGGGATTGGGGCGTCGGGCTATAGATAGATAGATAGATAGATAGTTTTCGCGTAAAGTTGTTAACCGACAGACAGACAGACATATAGACAGACAGACAAACAAACAGACACACCAAGGAAAACAACACCCTTCCCCGAGTCCATCCGGGGCAGGGACGGGTAAAAAGTACAAAGATAGAGAAGAGTTTACTCTCAGTCGCCGCAGACAGCTGAGCCTCAGTGAGGAAGAGAAAGTGGGGTTTAGATGAAGAGAAGTGGTATTCAGCAGGGAGAAAATCAGAGGAAAGGCCACGAATGTTGCAGAAGTAAAAAGAGAATTAGATAGTGGTTCCGTGCATCTCGCATGGTCGTCACCGGGAGAGGCGATTGTTTGACGATGGCGATGGTGGTATTGGTGATGGTGGAGTTAGGTGTTGGAAATGAAAGATGAACCAGTTAATATTGTGGTAATGGTGTCGATGAGATTTTGAAGATGGTGTTTATTGATTGTGATGATGATGGTGTTGAGAGTGTAGTGATGGTTGATGATGACGTTGGTGAGGATGGTGTTTACTTTTGAAAGTGAGTGATGAAGACTGAAGTGGTGAATATTGATTGTGTTGCTGAAGTTATGTAGACGGTTTTAGCTGTTGTGATGATATTGGGTAGTGAAAGTGTAGTGGTGGTTGATGATGTGAATGATAATGACGTTGATAAAGTTGTGAAGATGATATTGCCTGGTGATGGAGATGTTGGCAGTGAAAGTGTAGTGGTGGCTAATGTTGATATTGAGGATGGTGTTACTTTGTGGATGCGAGTGAAGTATTCAATATTGTGGTGATAATTTCGTTGTGAAGACGTGTTGAGAATATCTATTGAAATTGTGATGACGGTAGATAGTGGTGATGGTGATGGTAGGCTACTTATCCGCTGCAGGTGTTGGCGGGTGAGTGAAGTTGTGATGGCGAGTGTGGAAATGTTTGATAGGATTAGTGATGATGGCGGCAGTCTTCTCGGTGGTCGTCAGATGATGGAGATAGGGAAGACGCTGATGCTTCTCCCGTTCTCCTTTATGGCATCTTTCTTCCCATCATTTTCTTTCTTTATATTCTTTCCTTCCTCCCATCTTTCTTAACGATGTCTTATTATTATTACCCCCCTCCCCCTCTCTCTCTCTCTCTCAGTTGTATCACCTAATGTTCCCGTTTTTCTTTTTTCGTTTCGTTATCATCTTCCTGACTAACTTCAGCCCCTTTTATCTTCTCATTATATATCCATCCTAAGGTAGCCTGCCCCTCCTTCTCACACTCTTTTTATTTCCAACTTCGTCTAGTACCCGTTGTCTTCCCTCTGTTCCTCCTATCTTTCTCTGCCTTGCCGCATTTTCCTCTGCGTTTTCTTCTCTCTCTCTCTCTCTCTCTGTCTTCCTTAATTGCCACCATCAGCGTTAATACTGCCAGCCTTTGAGCTTCTTATATCTGGAGGCTGCTCACCCCCCATCCTCTAGCCCCCTCTGTCACCTTTCGTTTCTGCCCCTTCCATCCATTCCTACCCTTAACCCTTTTAGTACGAGGACTTCTTTTATATTGAGCTACTGCTTTCTATTCCTAGATATTAGGAGAGATTTTTCGCTCTATACCTCATACCAATTAATCTGGCCAGGCATGTATGGCAACACTGTTCCTGCCGAGATTCTGATTGGCTGGAGGTGTTTGTTCGATTTCTTTGTTGCTTAAACCGATACTCTCTTTATAATCAAATGTGATACTGAGTTTGTCGACAATACAATTGTGGAAAGCAATAAGAAATCCGTTATATACTTAGCAGCAATGAAATTTTCGCAGGAAGATAGAGATATGAGTCAACAAAGTATTATAATAGTCCAAGTCAAGGTCAGCATTCGAACGGTTCCTTTAAATCTCCGACACTCCATAATATAACAGAAAGTTAAGGAAACCTGCTTAATATAAGCGTTGGTATAACACACTTTTAAATTATAAGATCAGTCCGCACCCTTAAATCGTGCCACAACTCTGAATAGTTGAAAATTCTAATGAAAAGACGAGTTCTGCGGGGAGGGAGGTTTTAAAAAATTGCGAAAATCAAAGTAGGCTAAAGGAAAACTATTTCATTATATCTCCTCTATTATCACAATACGGACAGATCCTAAGATTTAAATGTGTTATACCAACACTTAGATTAAGCAGGTTTCCTTAATTTTCTGTTATACTACGGAGCGTCGGAGATTTAAAGGAATTGTTCGAATGCTGACCTTTACTTGGACTATCATAATACTTTGTTGACTCATATCTCTAACTTCCTGCGAAAATTTCATTGTTGTTAAGTATATAACGGATTTCTTATTGCTTTTGACGATTCTGTTGTCGACAAACTTAGTATCACATCTGATAATAAAAAGAGTATCAGTTTAGGCAACAACGAAATCGAACAAACACCTCCAGCCAATCAGAATCTCGGCAGGAATAGTGTTGCCATACATGCCTGGCCAGATTAATTGGTATGAGGTATAGTGAACTTAGATAAACCTTCCACGAACCTCTTCACTGTTAGCCTGGGCACGCTCCTAAGCTGAGTGTAATCATTATGGGATAACAAGGGTGTAATAAAATGGACGTCACCGTGTTCTAGTAATTAACCCTCACAAATACCGATACTCCTTCTCTCCCCTTCCATGTACTGGTTATCTTTTTTATTGTTTACACCTTTACTCTGGGTTTTACTCCCCTCCTCACCCTCCACCACAAAGTCGGTGTTACACTATGTCTGTGAACGTACCAGTCAGATGGACGGAGCCCATCATCATGCTCAGCGACGTGACCAACTTAACACTGTGTTCCACCCCTTGTGGATGTTACGGTATTTTGTTCTAGAGATTATAGTGGAGTACAGCGTAAGAAATTATTTTGTGAAAATGATTGTTGGTCTGCGAAACTTGTGAGACTGGCGGGTAGGCCTGTATTAACGTGTTCCTAGAGAAGGATAGACGTAATATGTCAGACTGAAAAATATAATAGTGCTGAATTCCATGTTACTGATGTTACTTCAAAATACGTAAACTGTTCCAATTTCTGATAGAAGCCTAAATGAAAAAAAAAAAAAAAAAATTGCAATCTGTTTAACAGAACCGTTATTTTCTTAACTGTTCGTACCGCAGCGTCAGTTGTTTTGCACTTGCAACAGATGCTGTACATGCTGCATCTTCAAACTCCCATACATGATGCATCATCAGTTCATGTGCACTTTTTATTCACCAGGTCTAGATCTGCCTATTTTTGACGCTTTTGTGGAATCCACGTACCAGCTGTTACAACACCATCTGTACATTTAAGGTGGTTCAGTTTTGTTTTCTCCCTCATTCTTTACCCATACGTCTCCCTCTCCATCTATCCCTCCCTCATCCATACACTTCCCCTCCCTATCATACCTTCCCCACTGTGCCGCCTTTCCTTTCCTCACCCATACACATCCCCTTCCTCTCTCTCTCCCGTACCCTCCCCTTTCCCCTCCCCCTCCCTCTCCCTTTCACTCTCCCTCTCCCACACCCCTTCCCTTCTTGCCCACATATTCACATTTTCCTCACTTTTACACGTCTCCCTCATCACCTCACCCATACCTCCCGCTTCTCTCTCTCTCTCTCTCTCTCTCTCTCTCCTTTCTTCCCCCCTTCTCCTGCTTACCCTCCTTCTCTCTCCCTTTTCATACTTCTCTTCCTTCCATCCTCGTGTGTCCCTTCCTTCCTACTCTTTTCTCCTACATCCTGTCCTTCCCCCCCACTTTCTCATTCCCTTCCTTCCTACTCCCATACACCTCCCATTCCCATACACTACCTCTCCCCCCTCACCCACTAACCCCCCCACCGCTAATTGTGTTAGGTCCGCTCGTCGCCCGTTCTTTGGAGGCCACTGATCAAATTTGTCCCCCCAAACATGGCGTGTTTAACACAGAGAGAGAGAGAGAGAGAGAGAGAGAGAGTTACACGATGCACAGACGTTGGCAATTCAGCCCCATGGAAGACAGACATAGATACGAGAGAGAGAGAGAGAGAGAGAGAGAGAGAGAGAGAGAGAGAGAGAGAGAGAGCGGATATAATACACAGAACATGGACCTTACACTCCCATCGAGAGGCTGTTCCGTCCGTATTGAAAACTTGAGAGGATGGAGGTGTTTGAAGGAGGGATAGGGGGGGGGGGTTGTAAGTGAGGAGTGGGGACTGGGAGGGAGGAGTGGGATATATGAGGGAGAGATGGGGTTTAGAGACAGGTGGAGGTGGGGAGGAAACCTGTATTGTTTGGAGGGGAGAGATTGAAGATGTTTTAAGGAGGGATGGTAGTGTTTAAGGAAAGGTGGGGGTGGAGGAGGACTGACAGAGTTGAAAGAGGATCTGCGGGGAGGAGAAGGATGAAAAAAATGAAGAAGATGAGAAAGATGGGAGCAAGGAGAAAGCCACAGGGAAGCAGCGAGCGTGGCGTTATAGGGAGACATTAATGCTTTGACTTCGATGACATTTTGTTTATTATTATTATTATTATTATTATTATTATTATTTACTGAGTTTGGATGATATCGCTTAATCTTGGGAAGTCCTTTAGCACCATTCAGCTTGTTGAGGTAATATAATAGTATCTTTTTATAATGTGGTCTGGGATGCTATGGTAAAATTACTGTATATGCCAGCATATCGGATCTGTTGAACGATTTTCCAATAATCTCCCAACTTTGGAGATCACGCACCCATTGATTCAGTTTTGATACATTTAGTTTGCAGGAAAACACACACACACACACACACACACACACATTCAGTCTGACAAGACTTCCAATATCCAGATGATTGTATTCACTGCCAGATGGACTTTCCAAACAGGAGGTTAGATATCCATATAATTACCGGTATGGTATCCTTCATTATTCCCGCATCACGAGGGGGGGGGGGTACTAAGGTCCTAAGATGAAAAAATAGTTAGACGTTGGCTAGAGCAAATTGAAAAGTACGTGGAGGTATTGTAGGGCTTGGTATTTACTTGTACGGCACATATGTCAGTACCTCTAAAATATCAACACAGTTTCATCGTTGATATGTAAGAGGATGATGTAGCAAGTCAGATAAATCACTGAGGAAAAATTGTTATGAAATTTCTTAAGCGAACGAGAATACAATCCAATATTACGACAAAGCAGACTCCTTGATGTAGCCTGTGTTGGAGAAGTGGTGGTCGCGAGCTAAGAGAAGAGGTTTGCTGGCTGACAGGACGTGAGTTCGATCACAGTCTGGGACAGGAAGCATTTAATTGTTTGGATTTTGTTATTCCAAACTACTGATCGGTAAGAAGAACACTCATCACGTTATAAAAACATCCTCGTTAATACCATTACACCAGACCGTAGTAAGACGGCACTCGTCTGTATTCAGTATAGACGGTGGCTTATAGCACTGATGTGGTGATATGTGAAGGTGTATGGCATGTAGGAGAGTTGTTGGGCCTCAGGGAGTGCACCATCGTGTCTGTTCCAAGAGTTGGACCCCCTCCCTCCTGAAAGTAAGTACTCGTTAAATTAGTATGTAAATAGTTAAATGAATAAATAAATAGATAACTGAACAAATAAATAAGTAAATAAATGCCTTGCACACCCATCAGACCTGCATGGAATTAAGTGGTGACCCAAGGGTTAAGAATCTCGAGAGGAGTTGGTGTGAAAGTTTGGGGAGAACATCGGTAAAATGTATAGCCCACTCAAGGAGAAACTAAAGGCCTTCAGTCCAGGGGCGTGTTTATTTCACTTCTGGTATATCCATATGGTTTTCAGTCAGCCTAGGATAAAAATGTTGGCGCTTGAGTGCTTAGGTGTAGCATTGACTACCACGGAGCTCTCTTAAGCTAAAGAAAATAGTCGTACGGTATAGCAGCAAGAATGAACTAAAGAAATGCCACTGTGGTGAAGTATTCGAGCTAACACCAGACGATTTTATTCAAGAGGGATTGAGTACAGGAGGCTGAGTTAATAGTGGTGCCATCAACCCATGTCATGGTTGGGATAACTCTTGTAGCCTACTCTGTACTACCTAACTTCAGCTGAGAATCAGTCACAGAAGCTTGAGTGTCAATGTGTGAGTCGGGGTGTGGTTGCATTGATTTGTTTGTGCTTCCTCCACCCCTGTTAAAGACGGAGTATGATTTGATGAGAGAGAGAGAGAGAGAGAGAGAGAGAGAGAGAGAGACTGTTGGTTTATAAAAAGGATATAATCAGTAACCGATCTGGGATGTACGAGTGTGTGGAACCAAGATCAAGAATTTATAACTAACATGTTCGTCAAAAATGTGTCCAAGGAATATGTAGTATTATGTGTTATACCCGTGTGACGTATGCCACAGAAATAACTTTTAGCCCAAGGACGTCGTAATAATAGCACTACTACTACTACTACTATTAATAATAATAATATTTGTTAATATTATAATTCTTGCAGTGCCATATACAAAATATTTTCTGTAGTTTAAGGGAGACATCTATTAATCAAGACTTAATAAGGACGCATGTGACCATTCCTGTGCAAATACAGTCATGTGACACCAGCAAAAATGTTATAAGTTAGGCATCCTCTGTTTCTAGCTAGAGAAATTACACTCCAGTTGGATATTTTTTTCTCTTTATAACCATTCCAGACGATTTTATTCATCTTACGGTAAATTTTTCAAAGTGCGTAAGTTCGGTGTTGCCCTCATTTACCCGCACCCCACAAGAGATCTTTCCTAAGTTAAAAATCATCGTCAGGGTATTGGAAATATAAATCAATAAAGACGTCACGGGATATGAAGGGTCAAGTTTGATATTAAATAAACGTTGGTCCAATATAAAGTTGGTGAAGTATCGGTGGTGCTAAGGGGGTGGTGGTGTTAAAGGTGGCCGTTCCGGAGGCTGGGTGGTGGGTTGGCCCCGCGTATCGAGTGCCAGTCACAGTGCCACATGGCCCCTCACCATACTAAACGCTGCAGGACCCGGAACACTGCCACATGGATTTTTTTTTTTTTTTTTTCACCAGAATGTAGGGGGAAATAAGTGCTGGGTGTTGATTCCCCCAGTCGCACGTTCTCTCTCTCTCTCTCTCTCTCTCTCTCTCTCTCTCTGCCGGAAGCTCTCTAGACCTGTGGTTCCCAACCTGAGGGCCATTGCCCCCTGGGGGGCAATACTTCTCGACGGGGCTATGGGGTGATATATGCATCTGAAGTCACTGTGAACAAAATTTCATATTCATTTTTCAGGGGCAAAATTTCTTCAGTACTGTACATAACCCGTTTCAGTTACATGCCTCGCAGGTAGCCTATCCTGTAGTAGTGCAATGTGAATCCTGAAATTTTGATATGAATCATATGACAAAGATATACATGTTAAAGGGAGTATGGCGGATGGATTGATGTGGTATCATCAGCAACGAGCAGGCTGGGTGGTCCTGCTATTCTTGTCAACCTATCTGTGCGAAGCTAAGTTTTCCAAGATGATGAGCACCAAATCACAGCAACGTATAATATATCTTTTGTGCTTTAACTCTAACTGGACCAGTGATACTCACGTTGGTAGCAATACCATTGCATCCTTAATACCAAGGTTTTGGATTTACTTTCTGAGGGGTGTTTTGTTGGCATGCACTGCTTAGTTTAAATTACGGTACTGCCTTTGTTAAACCTCTCATGTAATTTATGCCAATTCAAACAGTGATACGTTGTTTGGTTTTGCAGAGGAAGATGTGGAAGACCCCAGGAAGGAATTTTATCTTGTGTGGGTGTCGCACAACCGAAAAGGTTTGGAACCACTGCTCTAAAAGATATCATTGACCTTAGAAAAGATTTCTCGTAATGAAGAGGTTAAAAGATACCAAACAAACCTTATTAGTTCGAAAAGTCTCTCAGGATGTGAAGAAACCTGTGTGACTGATAGCAAAATACAACTAATATGATGTTCTCAGGCAATTACCACTAAATGCAGTTTGGACGCAGTGACAACTGGATTTGTTTACTTATTTTCCCACCAGAATGGAATAAATAATGAGTTCTGCCTCCTCCATGGACATCTTTTTATTTTCACTATAGTTCATTTATGTTAACTAGGCGATTTTTGTTCTGGTGCAGCTTATGACGTTGTCAGTGGCAGAATAAGAAAATACTACTCAAGATCCTTTCCACAGAACTTCTCCGTGACTAGCATCATAGTGCAGTGTTAACCTGTTGTTATAGCACACCATTCAAGATGGAGAGATGGCAATTTTAGGCCAAGTTAAAGTGAGCAGAATATAGCTCCAGAATATAGCTCCAGATTACGAGTACTGTATATATTTTATTTGGTGTACGAAAGACGTTCCTAACTGAAAGACTGGATTTTTTTTTTTTTTTTTTTTTTTTTAATGTGTCCGACTCTGGGCATAGGCTTCACAGCCTGATTTCAAGGCCCAGTAGTGATGTCCTTCGATTTTGAGGCACTGAGCACCGTCAGGATAGTGTCAGTTGGGTTTGTTTACATTTTTCCCTCCAAATTGAAGTGTTATGGCGGGAAATGAACGCTTGAGGCTATGAGGTCCGTATTCTAGATGACATAGGAGGCTTCGTAATATGTCTTCCTTAACAGATTTATTATGCATACTGCTCATTAATATACTGTTACGTGCTGTTTATATACAGCACCGGTATATATATATATATATATATATATATATATATATATATATATATATATATATATATATATATATATATATATATATAGCCTATATTGCATGTGTGTATATACAGTATATAATATACAGTATATTATACACACGAGGTCTGTTTAGAAAGTACCAGACCTCATTTTTGTTCTCGTCAGTCAGTTGGAGGATAGGGGCAGGGCTTTGTGTAGTGCAGTACAGGACCTTCATGCACGTGTGTGATTAATGCCAGCTGCCACGAGTAACTCTGTGGCTGTCAGTCAACCTACGTACATGGTCGTGCACCTTACGCGCGCTGCGTTCCTGCGCTCATCACAATGTCTGAAAAAGTCGAACAACGTTACTGCATCAAATTCTGCCAAAAACTAGATGATACCCAAGTTGAAACAATCAGGAAGATTCAGAAAGTTTTGGGGAATGAAGCCATTGGAGCAACGCAAGTAAAGGAGTGGTACAATCACTTCAAAAATGGTTGAATATCAGTCAGCAATCCACATCCTGGGAGACCATCAGCAAGCAGGAGTGCTGAAGATGTGAAGAAAGTGTGCGGTTTGATCTTGGGAAATCCTCAGATGACTGTCAGAGAAATTGCTGATGAAATTGGAATCAGCAGTGGATCAACACACGAAATTCTAACGGATGATTTAGGCCTGCGAATAGTTGCCGCCAGGTTTGTTCCAAAGCTCCTTTCACGTGAACAACAAGCTGCGTGAGTGAACGTTGCTCAGGACATGTTGGAGTGTGCAAATCACGATGCAGACTTTCTGAAGACTGTTATCACTGGAAGTGAGACTTGGGTGTATGGGTACGACCCAGAAACCAAAACGGTCATCCCATTGGAAGCATGCAGGGTTGCATCAGCCATAAAAAGCACGACAGGTCTGCAGCAAGGTGAAATGCATGTTGACAGTTTTTTTTTTTCTTCGACTTCTGTAGAGTTGTGCATCATGAATGTGCACCAGAAGGTCAGACTGTCAACAAACATTACATCCTCAATGTTCTTCGTCGTCATCGTGATGCAGTTCGGTGGAAGGGACCAGACCTTTGGAAAGTGGCAAGTTGGAAGCTGCACCATGACAATGCCCCAGCCCATTCTTCTCAACTGATTCAGGAATTTTTGGCCAAGCTCAACATCCTGCAGGTCCGGCAGGCTCCCTACTCATCAGACATGCCTCAGTGCAACTTTTGGTTATTCCCAAGCTTAAAACTGCACTGAAGGGTTTCCGATTTGAGAC
>NC_136978.1:22347005-22409505 GCF_032717465.1 Coenobita brevimanus
TTCCCCCCCACCCCACCCCACCCCTTTCCTCCTCTCCTCTCCTTTCCTCTTCTCTTTTCTCCTCTGCTCTCTTCTCCTCTGCTCTCTTCTCTTCTCCTCTCTTCTCTTCTCTTCCCCTCTCTTCTCTTCCCCTCTCCTCTCTTCCCCTCTCCTCTCTTCCCCTCTCCTCTCTTCCCCTCTCCTCTCCTCTCTTCTCTCTTCTCTTGTTCTCTCTTTTCTCTTCTCGTTTGTTGTCCTCTCCTCTCCCTCCCCTCATATTACCCTCGTCCGGCCCATTCATTATATTTTCATTAGACCTTTCCTGAAATTTCCACTCTTGTATTCCCCGCTGCTCTGTTCTTCCTCCTCCACTCCGTTTATTCTCGCTTCTCTTCTCTTTTCCGTTTTTTATCCCTTTTCCTCATCTCCTCTTGCGCTGTTTCCCTCTCTCTCCTCTTTTTTTCACTTCCTCGATTTTCTTCCTCTGCTCTCGCTCGTCAATTCCATGTCTTCCGCTTTTCCTCTCCCTCTTCTTCATTACCTCATATCACATCTCGCTTCCTCCCCTTCCCCTTCCTTTTTCCTGTAACCTTTTCACAGCGATGACGTTTTATTACCTCTATACTATTTTATTCAGCTTGGAGAAACCTTTGAGATTGGAGGGGTTCGATGTACCCTTCAGTATCTCATCCGCTTCTGAGGATCTCCCTGATGCTGAAGAAAATCGTCTGGCGATATCAAGAAAAGTAACAATTATCTACGTTATCATAGTGAAGTAGTTGAAATTCCCACACATCTTTCGTCCTTTTCGTTCTCTTTATTCTTCCACCTTCGGCCTTTTATTCTTTTCATCCCTTCTTTTCCCACCTACTCTTTCTTCCTTAATTTAGTTCCAGCCTCCCATTCCCTTGGTCTTCCTCCTCCCCCTCCCCCTCCGTTCCCTCCTTCTTTCTTTCCTTCCATCCGTAGTACAATGTTCTTTCCACATTCCCTCTCATCCTCGCCCATTTTCTTTTTTCGTCTATTCTGTTTTCTTGTCTACGTTTCCCTTCCCATCTCTCCTCTTCTCTTCTCTCCTACCTCTCTTATCCACCTCTCCCCTATGCTCCATTCCTCTCCTGTTTTATCTATTATCTCTTCTGTTCTCTTGTATCCCATCTCTGCTCGAAACTGCTAATTTCATCTCCACATGCCTTCTCTTTCCTTTCGTCTCCCGTCTCTTTTCCCCATTCCCCACCTCTCCCTTCGCCATGTCCAGCCATCCCATCCCATAAACAACCTTACCCTCACATTTCACATTTTCTCTCGCGGCCACCTTCCCCTTCTGTCGTAACAAAGGATAAAATGCACTTACGACCGAATTTTCTCCATCCTTCGACATTTGCGGTGATGGCGGGGGAGTGGGGTGGAGGGGGATTGGATGGGGTTGAGTAAGGTTGTGGTGTCTTTGTTTATTCTTGCTGCCTTCCAGATGATTGTACAGCATCTTAGGAAAAAATTTTCAAACGAAATATGTTGGATGTTGCCTTCATTTACCCCTTTAATCCATTAATGTCGACAGTGCATTCTTTATATCTCATTGTCGCTTCCTTCCACACGACGCGACTCAACGTAGGAGAGACTTTGAGCTGGAAGGGGTTACATGTACCGGCAAGTACCTTTCATTAACCTCTTTCATATATGACATCCAGTGTGGGGGTAGCAAGAGTGAACGAGAGAATGCACACACACACACACACACACACACACACACACACACACACACACACACACACACACACACACACACACACACACACACACACACACACACACACACACACACACACACACACACACACACACACACACACACACACACACACACACACACACACACACACACACACACACACACACACACACACACACACACACACACACACACACACACACACACACACACACACACACACACACACACACACACACACACACACACACACACACACACACACACACACACACACACACACACACACACACACACACACACACACACACACACACACACACACACACACACACACACACACACACACACACACACACACACACACACACAGAGATGTACTAGTATTTGGTCTGATGAGGTTAATAATTGACTGTGACTGGATGAGTAAAATGAGTGGGTTGGGAGGGGTATTGAATGGGATTAATGGGAATTAAATGGAGTTCAGAGGTATTGAGTGGGGTTGAGTGATAGAATGGAGCAGAGAATATTTAAATGAGGCTGTAGGGAATTGAACAGGGCAAAGGGGAATTGAGCGTGGCTGAAGATAGAGTGGGGATGCTATGGTGCTGAGGGTAATGAATTGGTGGCAGATGGTTGATAATAGTATTGGATTACAGAGTTTCCCTATACCCATCATCTCCTTCTATATCTTCTTCCTTCTCCCCTTTCTTATCTCTTATATCCTCTTCCTGATCTCTTCTTTCTTATCCCCTTCCTGATCTCGTCGTATCTTCTTTCTTCTCCCCTTCCTGATCTCGTCGCATCCTGTCTCCCCTCTCCTTTTGTCTCCCTTCTTCCGTTTCTTTTATATTTTCATTCCGTCGCACTTTTTCCCTTTCGCATTTTTTACATCCTTCTCTCTTCCTGCTTTCCCGATCTCTTCCTTTTTCTGCCTTTCCTTCCCTTCCATAATTCATCTTTTCCTCTCATATCTTATTCTTGTGTCCCCCTCCCTTTCCTTCACTTGTTTACCCTTTACTCCGATTCGTCCCACTTCACTTCAATTCATTTGTTCCGCTTTCCTTCACTTTTAATATCTCCTCCTCTCTAGCTCCCTTCTCTTACTTCATTTGCCCCTCTCGTTCTCTATTTCTTATATATCTTAAATTGTACATATCTTTAATTTTACCATTCATATTCCCTTCTACTCTTCTTTCTTTCTCTCGCTATGCTTCGTTTCACTTTTCTAACTTATTTTCCTTTTACTTTCATTTTGTTTCTATCGTTCTGTGTTTTTTCTTTATGTCTTCTCTTTCTTTCCACCGTTTCTCTTTTCACTTCCCTTCTGTCTTTTCCCTTCCTTTATTTTTTTCCCCTCCTCCCTTTCTCCCTCTCCCTTTCACCTCACCCTCCTTCTTTCCCGTTTTATTCTTCCTTTTCGTCTCATTCTTTCCTGTCATTCCTGTCTCCTTCCTCTCACCTCTTTTGTTCAGGTCACTTCACTCCTCCCTCCTTCCTCTCACTTCATTTCCATTGTTGGCTTTATCCTTTTCTCTCTCTCGTGTACAGTTTCCTTTTTTTCGTCTCTCTCTCTCTCTCTCTCATATATATATATATATATATATATATATATATATATATATATATATATATATATATATCCACCCTAAAATTAGACCGTTTCATACTACAGTATTACGCCTTATATTCTTTTGGTTATCGCCAGATGGGGAGACATTTTTCAATAAGGGACGTAAGGAAGGTTGTATCCAATTAATCCTTCCTGCTCGAAAAGACTTCCATGTTGAATAAAATCGTCAAGAGATAGCAAGATTAACATAGAAAAGGATGTCATAGTTTTAAGATTAGCTCGCTCAGTACAAATACTTCATTTTCCTCTTGCTAAACGTCCGCCAGACTTATTTTTGTATCCCCATGGGACATTTCTCGTACTGCAGAGGTCAAAAGTCTGTCCCCCTACCTTGGCCTTTTGTATACTTTTTCTTTTGCTGCCGCCACACTCTTTTATTCATCCCAGGGAGAATATTTTGTACGGAAGGGGTTAGTTGTGATTCATCTCATTCCCTGACCATTTTGTTACTTTCTCTTTCCACGCCGTGCCATCTTTATCCATAGATTCTTTTCTTCTTTCAGCTGCCAGGCGATTTTATTCTTTTTTTGGAAAGCCTTTCACAGTAAAGTAGTTGAATATTCCTTCTCTTTCATTCCACGCCGTTCGTCAGTCTGCCTCCTTATTCCCCTCTCCTTTCCATCTCCTTACCACCTGCTCCCTTTTTTCTAATTTTCTTTTCCTTCCTTTCCTTTGCTTTTCCTTTTCTTTCCATCCATTTCCCCCCACGTATCATCCATATACAAGTATTTGCACTTTCTCTTTCATGTCTTCTTTCCTTGGTCGTTTTCTCACCTTCCCATGCTCCCCCTTCTCCATTTTTCTCCTCTTTATCCTCTTCTTCTCCACTCCTTTTTTCTCCCTTTCCCTACTGTCCTTTCCCCCCCTCCCCTCTCCTCCCCTCCCGCCTTGCTTAGCTTTCCATTGCTTATCTTTTGTTGTGTCTACTCACCTAATATGCCTCACTGTGCTGTACATTGCCTCACTGCCTTACCATGCCTTACTCTGTCCTCCCCTGCTCTCGTCTGACTTATCTTGTCTTTCCTTACTGTAGCTCTCCTCCTGTCCTTGTCCCTTACCCTGCCCCACTTTACCTTACCCCTTCTCACCTTTCCCGTGTTTCTTAACCATCTTTACCCTGCCATGCTTATCTCTCCCTGGCTCCCCTACCCTTGTCTTCTACCGTGTATTATCCTTCCTTCCCCTTCCCTACCCCACCATTGTCCAAATCTCCTTTCCCACTCCTCTCTTCTACCCGTCCCTTCCCATACTTCCCTCCTACCCCCTCTTTTCCTAACACTAGCCATCTTTTCCCACTCTTCATTCTCACCCCTCCCTTCCCTTCCTCCCTCTGTCCTTCGTTCTCCATCCTTTCTCATTTTCTCACACTTTTTAAATTATCTTCTTTCTTTCACACACTCTCCCAATTATTCTTCTCTCCATTCCTCCCTCTCTTTCCCTCCCCTCCCCTCTCCTCCCTTCTGTTCTCCGCCCATCTTCCCCCTTTCCTTTCTTATCGTATTCTATTTTTTCACAATATCTCCTTCTCCCTCCGTTCTCGTATTCCCTCACCCTCTGTCTCCTTTAATTTCATTCCGTTTTTTTCGCCTTTCCTTCTCATTCCTTTCCCATCCCTGCTGCTCGCCTCGCTTCCTCTCCCACGTCCCTCCCCTCTTCAGTTCGTTCCACTGCCCTCACGGCTCTCGCTCTCCCTCTCCTCTTCCCTTGCCCCCTCCTCCTTCCCTCCTCTTCCTGTCCTCCTTCCCTCTTTCCCTTTTCTCATTTCTCCTCCTCCCATACCAAGCTATTATTCTAGTGGGGTGACAGTTTATTTTATTCCCTTCTCCTTTGTTTTCTTACTCCCCCTCTCTTCCCCCTCCATCCCCTTCTTCTCCCATATACCCTCTTTCTTGTTTCCCCCATTCTTTCTATTTCCTTATCATTTTTCCTGTATCACTCCCCTTTTTATCTCCCCCATCCTCCTTCTCCTGTTGGTACTCCCTTTCTTCCACCTACGTACCCTCCTTCTCCTATTCCTCCTCCTCCTACCTTTCCTGCCTCCCTCCTTCCCTCTCCTCCATCCCCTGGCTCCTCTCCTCCCACCCCTGACCATTAGTGGGGTGACAGTTCATTTCATCCCCTCTTCCCCCGTTCTCTCTCTCTCTCTCTCTCTCTCTCACACACACACACACACACACACACACACACACACACACACACACACACACACACACACACACACACACACACACACACACACACACACACACACACACACACACACACACACACACACACACACACACACACACACACACACACACACACACACACACACACACACACACACACACACACACACACACACACACACACACACACACACACACACACACACACACACACACACACACACACACACACACACACACACACACACACACACACACACACACACACACACACACACACACACACACACACACACACACACACACACACACACACACACACACACACACACACACACACACACACACACACACACACACACACACACACACACACACACACACACACACACACACACACACACACACACACACACACACACACACACACACACACACACACACACACACACACACACACACACACACACACACACACACACACACACACACACACACACTACCCTCATTCTCCCTTCCTCTTTCCTCATGAATCCACTCTCCCTCCTCCCCTGCACCATTTTTAGTACTATTTTTCTCCACGTTCTCTGACCTCTCTCCCATCTTTCATCCTTCTTCCCCCTTCCTCCTCTGTTTTCTTATCCATCGTCCTGTCTCATCCTTGCCTCTCCTTCCCTTTGGTGTTACTTTCCCTCCTCCTGCTTTCCTTCCACTCTTATTTCATAATTCCTTTCTTTCCACTCCCTGCCGTCTTTTCCCCTTTCTCTTACTCTCTCGCTCCTTTCTCCTCTTGTCTTTCTTCCCATTCCGTCTTTCTCTCTATTCCCTACCCTCCATCCCCACTTCTGCTTTATCATCTTCCCCTCTCTTCATTCTCATCTCCCCATTCATTCTCACCCATTTTTTTTTTTCACCTTGCTGTCTCTCGTCCTCCATGCTTTTTCCTTATTCCCTTTCTCCACAGTCGCTACCCGTCCACTCCCTTCTTCCTTTATCCTGATTCCCTCCTTCCTTTCATATCCTTCCCTCCCCTCCCCACTTTTTTTTTTTTTTTCTCATTGCCCCCATCTCCATGTTCTCCCTCCACGCCTTTATTTTTTTTTCTCTTTCTACCCATTTCTTACTCTCTCCCTTTCCTCTTTTCTTACCCTTCTCCTCCTCTTACCTCTCCTTCTTACTTCTTACTGTTTTCATCTTCGTTTCTCACCCTTACTCTGTTACTTTCTTTCTCTTTTCCCTCACGTTTTTTTCTTCTTCCTATCCCCGTCTCCTCTTCCCTCTTCGTTCTCCATTCCCCTCTTTTTGCTTTCATTTGTCCGTTCTCTTGTCTCCCCTCCCCTCTCTCCATTCTCCTATCCCCTCTCTCCATTTTCCTCTCCCGTCTGTTTTGCTTTCCTTTCTCCTCTCTTCTCTCCCCTCCCTTCTTCCCCCCCCCCTCTCTCTCTCTCGCTTCCATTCTCCAGTTTCCCCTCCATGCCATTAGCGTGGTGGTGGATCCTGCCATCGCCACCCCATTACCACTCTTGCACGGTGTCTCCCAAGGGCACCGCCAGTCGCTTGTCATCTTATTACTTCGCCCGACCCACCTCGCACCTTCACCTTTGACCTGCTTACCGGGGTCCTGTGTCCACCTCCTTGGCTCCTGCATCTAATTTTTCGTTTTCATTAATCATGTTCTTTCCTCTCTTCGCTCATTTTACGTCCGCCTTCTTTCTTCCTCGATGCTCCATTTTCTTTTTCCTCTTCCTTGTTTCTCCTCTTCCCCTTCCTCGTTTTCTCCCCCTCTCTGCCATCCTTCCTCTTCTGCTTCATCACCGTGTCCCTTCCTCCCTTCTACTATATCCTCCCCAGGGAACCCCCAGTCGCTTGTCATCTTGTTAGTTCAACCAACCCTCCTCGCACCTTCATTTTTGACCTACTTTCTCGCTTGCTATGTCTTTTTCATCCAGAACCTGGTCGTCGAAAATTTCCATCCTTCTTTACTTCCTTTTCCCATTTCTTACACACCCTTTTTTCTCATTCATCTTTACCTATATATATATATATATATATATATATATATATATATATATATATATATATATATATATATATATATATACACACTCCATACCACCACTTTTCACCCGATTCGGTCTCCCCCACCAGCACATCTGTGTGGAATAGACTAACAATCAATCAATCAATCATTTCCTGTGGCACCCTCGGGGATGCATAGGGCCTCGATGAACTCACACCACCACATCCTATCTTGTGCTAACTCCTCAAGATCTCCCCAACACTCATCTCCAGCTTCCCGTCTCATTGTCCTCACCCACGTCTCTTTTGGCCTTCCTCTACCTCTCCTACCAAGTGCCACCCACCCTGGTGTACCTCGTACTATTCCCTGTCTCATATACACATGTCCTAGCCACTTCCATCGTGAGAATCTAACATATTCATCGATCGGCTGCACTCCCGTTATTTCTCTAATTCTACTATTTGGTATCCTTTCCCACCACTTAACTCCTAATATTCTTCTAAGTGCTTTATTTTCAAACACCAAGAATTTATTTTCCATAGTCACTGTGCTGTACCAAGACTCGTGTCCATAAATTAAGATACTCCTAACCATTACCTTATAAAGTTTGATTTTTGTATGCACAGAGAAATTGTTATTATTCCAAATATTTTTAAGCATTCCCATTGCCTGATTAGCCTTCTTTAACCTTTCCTCGAATTCAAAGTTCAAAGAACCATCCTTGGCTAAATAAGTACCTAAATATTTAAACCTATCAACTTGCTTTACAACCATACCTCCAATTACACATTCCTGCGCATTTTCCATATTCATATTGATTATTTCAGTTTTTCCACAATTAATAACCAAACCCACCTTGCGACTTTCACTCACCAAACAGTCCAACACTCTCTGCATCTCTTCTGGCCCATCACAAATCAAAACTATATCATCTGCATAATCTAAATCCAAAAGTTTCCTGTTCTCTCCCCAAAGTATACCTGCACCGGTTTCTGTTCCAACGCGTTTCATAATGTAATCAATGACCAATATAAATAGTAAAGGCGATAGAACACCACCTTGAATTACTCCGGACTTGACTTCAAACGAATCACTCAGACTACCATCAACCATCACTTTACAAAATGTGTCCTCATGCATGTTCATAATGACCCTCACAAACTCCTCTGGTATTCCATAATGTCTCATGATCTTCCCCATAGTCTCTCTCGAAACACTATCAAAAGCCTTTTCAAAATCAACAAAACAAAGACTTAACGGTACTCTCATTTCATTAACTTGCTGCATCAAATGCCTAACTATAAAGATCTGATCATTGCAACCACGTCCCTTTCTAAAACCAGCCTGTTCATCCCTCAGAATACCCTCAACCACTGGCTCCAACCTATTTAACAACACTCTACTGAAAACTTTCAAAGCTATCGGTGACAAAGAGATTCCCCTCCAATTAGCACATTCACTCAGGTCTCCCTTCTTCGGAACTTTAACAATTACACCATTCTTCCAAACTGATGGTAGTAACCCCGTCACCCATATCTTATTGAATAGCTTGGTCAAGATCATTATTAATCTATCCCCCTCCACTTTAAACATTTCCGGAAATAAACCATCCTCCTCTGGTGCCTTATTATTCTTTAACTGTTTTACTGCTTTCTCCACTTCTGCAAGCCTCAACTCTCCTGTTTCTATATTTAAATCTTCCTGAGCAGACGGTATAACTTTTTCCTCAGCCGTGAAAGATGGATCGTCCTTAAGAAAGGTTAACCATCTTTATATGAAGAGATGATATTTACGCATTCGTTCCTTTAGTTCATCAATTAATTAATTTATTTATTTATATTTGCGCCGTTACACAATTGATGTATTGGACGCTTAAATGTTTTAGCTTTTGGCATTTAATTTTTGTACCTCTGACGATGTAGTTTTCAGTCGTTGGAATTGTGTAACCGTTGGCGTTGGAGTGCTTAACCGTTAGCGCTGAAGTGTTTAGTCGTTATCACTGAAGTGTTTAGTCGTTAGCATTGAAGTGTTTAGTCGTTACCATTGAAGTGTTGAACCGTCGACACTGAAATGTTCACACTTTTACCTTGAAATATATGCCATTAATGTTACCGTACTATAAAATACTGTTGGCTACTTTGCTGTAAAGTCTACCTCATTGGCGTGGTCTTTGACCTTGAAATGTTTGGCATTGGACGTTGAATTTTCGGTATCCAAATATACACATAGAAATGTTTTATCTTTGGTGTAGTAACTACTACTCTTGAGTTTTGTCCATTGAAATATTAATCCATTGAAACTTTGTTCTGAGATATTTAGCTAACAATCAAGCTCGTCCGACGCACTCCCAGCACAATTAACGCGTCTGGTGTAAGCTGGAGTCGAATAGCTAACTGCCACAGCTGTCCACACTGTGAGGGTGAATGGTATGGTTTCAGTATTAACACTTGCACGCTCTTGTGAGGCACTCCTAGTCTATTAAAATCGTCTGTGGATGTTGGAATAGAACACCACAGTTTTCCTGACGGTGAGAGGGCTTTGAAACATTTAGCTTATGAAATGTTGATGGTTGAATTACTAACCTCTGAAATATTCAGCATGAAAATATTTTACCTTTTAAATATTTAGCCTCCACAGCCCAAGGACATAAGTTTTATTTCATTCTTGCCCTTTCTTGGCGATTTAATTCAGATTAACATAGAGTTTTTGTACTGAAAAAGCAATAACATGCTTTCGCTTTTGCTGTCTCATGATTTAATTCAGCTAATATCGACCACTTGCATTCTGTAGCTCCTTCACTACCAGGTCCTATTGGAAATAACAATAATAAATGAAAAAAGACCTACATACGGCTGAAGAGACTAACCTTTCAAATATTTGACCTTTCAGATGATTGACCTTTTAAAAATTTAACATTTGGGCATACTGGATGAATGTTTGAAGTACCGTATAAAACCTCTAAAATACTGAGCCTGAAGTAGCTGTTAGAAATATTTACTCTGAAATAATTAGTCTCCGTTATTTTACTCCTAGATTCAACTTATATATCCGTTGTAACATAAGACGAGATTTTTTCCCCCCATTTTTTTTGGCGTTGATGAGTATTGGGTCGTGTCAGAAGGGTTGCCATCGCGGCCATTATAGAGTCATTCTGGCCGCTATTAATGGTTTTTATGTCTTTTATTGAGGGGGCTTATGCCCTTTATGGCGGCTGCGATAGTGTGCGTACTAAATGGGAGAGGAATGTTGTCTGGGTATTAGCTTGTGTGTGTGTGTGTGTGTGTGTGTGTGTGTGTGTGTGTGTGTGTGTGTGTGTCCGCTAGTATTTGGGTGTAGAACTTTGCGTTGTATTTTGTATTGTGTATTTAGCCAGTAGAGTTAATGTGAGGTGTAATTTATTATCCCTGTCAGGCCGGGAAACTATTTTACTTAGTTCAGAAAAACCCTGTGGTATTGAAGGGACTAATAAAGCCAGTAGCTGATTCCTCCACCTCTTAATGTTAATCCCAAGCTTCGTATATTCGTCGGAGAGCATAATACAATAACAGATTGCCTCATCGGGCTGAAGGGATTAAAATTTCCCTGTGGTGAAATGTGATATGGGTTTGTGGTGGTGGGATATGTTTATTTGATGTTTTTGTGGTGTCGTGTAGTGATGAGTGGTTAGCCTTTTCAGCACGATTACATTTTTCATTATTCTTGAGTCCGAATATGGTATATGAGTATGTATTTTGTCTGTTTTATTTTTGCTGTCTACAGGTGATTTTATTGACCCTAGGGTAGGCTCGTCGTTTTGGAGGGGTTAATTATAACCTTCATTAACCATTTTCTCCTCCAAGGTGTTTTCATAACCTGAGTAATATCCTCCAGAAGCAGCAAGAACAATATAATACCTTGTTTCTCTTAAAGGGGTTAACCAAGCAACCTCTGGACAATTTAAAGCCACTGAGACAAACTTTCATAGTGAAAGAGGTTAATAAAGGCTTTATGTAACCCTTCATTTTCGAAAAGTCTCTCCTCAGCTGAGTAAAGTCGTCTGGATACACCACGATTGAAACATAACAAGACGTGCTCATCATTAAGAGTTCTTGATAGAAATAATAGAGGAGCTGTATAATTCCTCAAACCACTTGGATGTCCTGATGCGATGTGGTGTGATGCGTGATGTGGTGGCCTGATGTGTGGTGTGATGCGTGATGATGCGTGATGTGGTGGCCTGATGTGGTGGCCTGATGTGTGGTGTGATGCGTGATGATGCGTGATGTGGTGGCCTGATGTGTGGTGTGATGCGTGATGATGCGTGATGTGGTGGCCTGATGTGTAGTGTGATGCGTGATGTGGTGGCCTGATGTGTAGTGTGATGCGTGATGATGCGTGATGTGGTGGCCTGATGTGTAGTGTGATGCGTGATGATGCGTGATGTGGTGGCCTGATGTGTGGTGTGATGCGTGATGATGCGTGATATGGTGGCCTGATGTGTGGTGTGATGCGTGATGTGGTGGCCTGATGTGTGGTGTGATGCGTGATGATGCGTGATATGGTGGCCTGATGTGTGGTGTGATGCGTGATGTGGTGGCCTGATGTGTGGTGTGATGCGTGATGTGGTGGCCTGATGTGTGGTGTGATGCGTGATGTGGTGGCCTGATGTGTGGTGTGATGCATGATGTGGTGGCCTGATGTGTGGTGTGATGCGTGATGTGGTGGCCTGATGTGTGGTGTGTTGCGTGATGTGGTGGCCTGATGTGTGGTGTGATGCGTGATGTGGTGGCCTGATGTGTAGTGTGATGCGTGATGATGCGTGATGTGGTGGCCTGATGTGTGGTGTGATGCGTGATGATGCGTGATGTGGTGGCCTGATGTGTGGTGTGATGCGTGATGATGCGTGATGTGGTGGCCTGATGTGTGGTGTGATGAGTGATGTGGTGGCCTGATGTGTGGTGTGATGAGTGATGTGGTGGCCTGATGTGTGGTGTGATGCGCCTTGATTGTTTTGATAGCTTGTGGTGGGATGAAATAGTGTCAGTCATGTATACTGTAGCTAGGTATATTGATAGTAGTGTCATAATTTTGTGTTTAGTGTGAAATGATGTGATGTGTTATGGTGTGGCTTCCATCGTGTAGGATCATTCGAGTATGGTGGTGTTGCATTGACTAGTGTGGGCTGACATGTCGGTTTGTATCATAATTTTGTGTAAAGTGGTGTGGACTTCTTGTGATAAGTGTACTATAGTGCGGTGTAATGCTGTGTGGGAATGTAGCGTGTTGTGTGTGCTAGTGTAATGTACAGTAGTGTAGCATAGTGTAATGTAATGTATATAGTGTGGGGATGTAGCATGGTAATGTAAGGTAGTGTTGTGGGATGTTTCATGGGGTAGTGCAGTATAGTGTGGGAGTGTGGTATACAGTATGTCCTAGTGTAGTGTGATGTAGTGTGGTGGTATCAAGCCCCCCCCACCCCCAAGTTGTGTAACAGGACCCCGCCCCCTGTATCACCCCCTCCCCCGTGATTTTCGTTGTCCGCCTCTGTCTTCACCTATCAACCTGCCCACCTAAATTATATACTAGAATCTGGCTTTCACACACCTGCGCAGAGAGAGAGAGAGAGAGAGAGAGAGAGAGAGAGAGAGAGAGAGATTACAAAGCGTAGAGGGTTGCATGAGACTATCTTATGTGTATTAATTGGTTTATTGGTGTGAGGATAGTTGGTTACTGTGGGTTGATTTCACAGCACCATGAACTGTTCAAAAGGGAGAAATATGCCCACGTACTGAAGCTGTATTTATTTGATGATACCTACAACAGTTCTGCCTGTGCAGTGTTCAGTTCGGGCTGATACTGTTAGCCTAACTGTGTGAATATAATCCAGAGGCCTAACAGTGTGAGGCCTCTGGATCATATTCCGAGTGGCTTTGGAAATTACGTAACACTTCTTGATTAGTGATTCATTTAACATTCTTGTACGTTAATAAAATGTGTGTCGATGTTAAAGAGACCTATAACACACAGGAGAATATCAGTTTGCTAAAATAATTGCTAACGAAGAGGTGCTACGAACTGGAATACTGCTCCATATTTTCACAACTAGGTAAACAGTTTCATTGGGGGTATAATTGTTTCATTAGTCTGTTGTTATTTAGGAGAATAAATAACGCGCTTGATTGGGTGTATTAAGCTTGATTGATTGAGAATATTTACCGCTTCACCTCGAGGACGTAAATTTTGCTTTATTCTTGCAGTGCACTTCCTGATGATCTTTTCTGTATATTTGGTGAACTGGCGATACAGTGGCTAGAGGCTGTCGCCGTTAATCCCTTCCATCACCACAAATCCCTTCAAAGTAGCTAATAATGTCGTCAGGTGTAGCGAGAATACAAAAGATGTCGTCGTAGTGAAAGGGCTAATCTCTTCAGTCCGATGACGTATACGTAAATTATTTTTGGTACCATTAGATTTTGCTAACTTATAAAGGATGTAAAAAAAAAAAAAAGTGTTCTCAAGGCTATATTTAACTCATCTACTTCGAAAATTCCCTCCAGTCCTGAGTAGAATCTCTGGAAGTTGCAGAAACATAAAACACGTACTGGAAGTGAAGGGGTTAATGTAACGGAGTGGAGAGGGGGGGTGTTGATGTGGCTGAATGGTGGTATTGATGGGGGTTGTGGTGGTGATGTAAGGGTACCGTTGTGGTAGAGTGGTTAGCTGTGACGTCGCTGTGGCCTGCAAGGATATATAAACCTCCCTTATCCCCTCCTTACCCCCTCCCCTTACCCCCTCCTTACCCCTCCCCTTACCCCCTCCTTACCCCTCCCCTTACCCCCTCCCCACCCTTCCCCTTACCCCTTATCGACTAGGCTATACCTCCTCTTTCTTTCTGTCACCCAACTCAGTTCTTTTCTCCCCTTCTTTACCTGTCTCAATCTGCCTTACCCTACTTAATTCACCACCACCTCCCCTATCCCCCTTCCCTCCCCTCCCCTCCCCTCTCCCTTTCGCTTTCCCTCTCCCTCTCCCTCTCGCTTTCCCTCTCCCTATCCCGGTATTATACATTTTCAATTTATTCAGTGCAAACAAAGCAATATAAGCACAGATAACCCTGAGTTAACGGTCACTACTCCTACTATCGACCTGTGATGGGCTGTGGATCACTGAGGGTCCCTGTTAGTCAAGTGACCACCATCGGGATTTTTTTAATGTACCAGGGGTCACTGCTTCAGGGTGAAACTTGTGTACTTGTCCCACATGGGAGAGTTCCCTGTCTCAGTGGAGTGAACGGAGCTAGGGCTTGATTGACTGCTGCCTACCTTAAAAGCGCCAGGCAAGGCTGCCGCACCACCTCTAAACATCCACACTGTGTAGTCCCCTCGTGTCTACAGGACACCCTGTAAACTTAACATAGCGTCACATCACGTCATTATAAGTTTTTCGATTTACCCAAAGCAAATGAGGTAATATACAGTAAGCACAGATTAGGATCTGCACAGACAACCCTGAGTTAACGGTCACTACTCTTACTCTCGACCTGTGATGGGATGTGGATCACTGAGGGTCCCTGTTAGTCAAGTGACCACCATCGGGATTTTTTTAACGTACCAGAGGTGACTGCTTCAGGATGAAACTTGTGTACTTGTCCCACATGGGAGAGTTCCTTGTCTCAGTGAACGGAGCTATTGCCTGATTGACTGCTGCCTACCTATAAAGCGCCAGGGAAGGTTGCCGCACCACCCCTAAACTTCCACTCTGTGCATTGCACATCCACACTGTGCACTGTGCAGTCCCCTTTTATCTAAGACACCCATCTTATATATTTTTCAATCTCCCCAATGCAAAGAAAGCAATATAAGCACAGATTAGGATCTGCACAGATAACCCTGAGTTAACAGTCACTACTCTTACTTTCGATCTGTGATGGGTTGTGGATCACTGAGGGTCCATGTTAGTCAAGTGACCACCATCGGGATTTTTTTAATGTACCAGGGGTCACTGCTTCAGGATGAAACTTGTGTACTTGTCCCACATGGGAGAGTTCCTTGTCTCAGTGGAGCAAACGGAGCTAGGGCCTGATTGACTGCTGCCTACCTTAAAAGCGCCAGGCAAGGCTGCCGCACCACCCCTAAACATCCACACTGTGCAGTGTGTAGCTTCCACGTTATGTCCACAGACTTCCCATTAACTCAATGTACCGGTTTATAATGTCATGCCGTAACTATTAGTTTATTTGTTTACTTTCTCTTTCAGGTTACTCTATCGGGTAGCTTGTAGATAAAGTATTGTAGAATGTGACTTTTCCTTTCCAGTGTTTCCTATAAAATTTCCATGTCAGTTTTTCCATGCTGCATGGCGGTTTTTCTCACTTTTTCCTGGAGGGTTTGGTGGTGGGGGGAGCCTTCTTGCTTTACTATCCTTATCCTTCAGCATGTAGAGTTAGATCTTGTAGTTATAGTTTTCTCTAACAAGCAGCCTCGAAAGGACCATAAGGTCTGTTGCTGTTTGCTTTCCTGTGTAATCCTGTGTAATCCCCTCCCCTCTCCTCCTCCCGTCTTCCTCTCCCTCTCCTCCTCCTCCCCTGTCCCCTTTCCCCTCACCCTCCCTTCCCCTCCCCTGTCCCCTCTCCCCTCACCCTCCCTTCCCCTCCCCTGTCCCCTCTCCCCTCACCCTCCCTTCCCCTCCCCTGTCCCCTCTCCCCTCACCCTCCCTTCCCTTCCCCTGTCCCCTCTCCCTCCCCTCCCCTCCCCTCCCCCCCCTTTCTACTCCTCTTCTCTCCGCCTCTCCCCACCCCTCCTCTCTCATCTTTTCGTCTCCCCCCCCTCCACTCTCTCAACCACTTTCTCCTCTCCTCCCTCCCCTCTTCTTCACCACAATCTTCTTTCCCCCTCCCTACCACATTCCCTTCACCCTCCCTTTCCCAGCCAAACTCTCCCTTTCCTTACTCCTACCTTCCTCTGTTCTTTCGTTTACGTCTTCCCTGCTGCTCCACCCCCTTCCACTCCTCTCCTCTCTGATCCCTGCCTCTCTCTCTCTCTCTCTACCTTACCCTACCCTTCCCCCTACCTTGCACTACCCCACCCCTCCCCCTTTCTTCCCCTTTCCTCACTTCCCCTCCCCTCTGACCGACTGCACATCACTTTCCTCGCTGCCCTCACCTTTTCACTCCTTCTCCTCTCCTTCCGCCTTTCTCCCTACCCCTCTGTGCTCCCACTCCCACCCTCGGCTTCTTACATCGCTACCCCACTCCTGTCCCGCTACCTTCTGTTCCCCTCCCTTACCCTTCATCCTCTGATCACTACCTGCCCCTCCCTCCCCTGGGTCTCTGTTTCTTCACCCTCCTTCATGCTCTGACCGCTGCTCTTCTCCCTCCCCTAGTCCTCCCTTTACTCCCCCACTCTCCCTCTCCCCTCGTTCTCAGACCACTATCCCTCTCGCTCCCACCCCTGGTCACCACCTCACCCTCTTACTACGTCGTTCAGTGCAGTGGTCACCCTTCTATGCTCGTAATACCGTGCCTTACTAGTTTTTGTCAAGATTTTTTGTCTTTCTTCTCCTGATTCTTTGCTGTCTCACAGTACCCTTGTTTTTCATATCTGTGGTGCTCTCTCTCTCTCTCTCTCTCTCTCTCTCTCTCTCTCTCTCTCTCTCACTCACACACACACACACACACACACACACACACACACACACACACACACACACACACACACACACACACACACACACACACACACACACACACACACACACACACCGTTACGTTCAGGTTGCCGGGTGTTATTTTCAAGTATGGTACCCTGTGTCGATGTAAGTAAGATTTAGTTATACACTAGAAAGATAATGTGCTGTGTATACAAAATAGGTTATAAGCCAGAGAGACTAAGAACTTTGTACCCTGGTCATATTTCAGTGTGTGAGTAGACTATACTGTATCCACCTGAGTACTCCGCCACGATGGGAAAACAAAAAACAAAAGGCAGGTGGAAGAGGACGACTTGGAAACCTGGAGGAAGTCCCTATAGCCCTCTTGTGTTTCGAACAACCCTAGTATTTTGCTCCAACTAATTCCAGACGATTTTATTGAGCTGAGAGTGCGTAGGGCTTAAGTGTCATTATCATCACCGTTCATCCTCATGTATTGGACGGGACAGTTTTAATAGGCTATTTTGTTGTAGCTCACACCAGACGATTTGAATCAGCCAAGAGTGACTCAAATGAACCCGAGAGTTTAATCATTTCATCCAGAGGACGTGATTTAGTTTATTGTCGCTGTTAGCTATACTTGTTGATTCTGTTCGTCTCAGGAAAGACGTCTCGTACCCAAGGAATAAACTACGTCACCCCGATGACATATTGTATATTTTGGGTAAAACTTTACCACACGGGCACGGTAATTCCACCTCTCATCTTACAATCTCACGTATTTAAGGGAAGTAACTGCCTTTTGATTCTAGGCTACAAAACGTATATAGAACAAACAAATTTTACCTATTATACGAAGCTGCCTGGACGCCCGTGGCAACATGTTTATTGACGATCCCGCCAACCAAACCTAATCTAACTTAACGGGGGAGGGGGGAGGGGGCTTTGCCCTCCAGACCCCTTTTGATTTTTACCACTAGGAGCCAGGGGATGCGACTCAGTGGAGCTTGACCTTGATTCACTGTGCCCATTGCCCTTGCCCAAAAATGCTCAGCACTGCCGCCTAACCCAGTCGCTGTCGAGCAGCATGTTTGAGGATGTTCTTCTCGCTTGTCTCACATTCGTGTTGTGCCACAGTGCCCGAGCAAATCGAGCAATGTTATTGCATCAGATTTTGTCAAAAATTGGTGATACGCAGTCTGAAACCGTCATTAAGATTCAGTCGGCTTTTGGCGATAAAGCAATGAACACAGAAGGCACGACTGGTTTGGAGTAAGGTTAAGCTCATGCTGACTACCAGGGTGTTCATTACGAGTACGTTCCAAAAGGGCAATCAGTTAAGAGTGCTACCTGGGAGTTTTCCGTCTCTCATGGAATGCATTGCATTGCAAGAGACGAGAGTTGCGGGAAGCAGAGGACCAGGAGCCTCAGCACGACCATGCATGCTCCAGCCCACTCATCCCATCTCATTCAGGATATTTTGGTCAAATACAGGATCAGACAGGTCCAGCAGGCTCCCTACTCTCCTGATGTGGCTCCTTGCGTCTTCTGGCTACTTCCTAAACTGAAAATGTCACTGAAGGGCTCGATGTTTCAGTACACAAATGAGATATTGACAAATTCGACAGAGATCTTGTTGGCGATCCCCAAAACTGACTTTGCAAAACATTTCCAGAAATGGAAGGATCGTTGAGCTAAGTGTGTTTAGGACCAGTGGGCACACTTTGAAGGGGATTAAAGTATGAACTCGATTATTGTTATTATTATTATTTTTTCACACCGGCCTAAGGTTGGATACTTCTCAATCAGATCTCGTACTGTAGTCCTCAATTTCAGCGTGATACTACAGAATTGTGAACAGTTTCCATCACAGGGTTAGATGTCAGTATGAAGTTTGCCATTTTGTGTCCGCTTCTCCCCGGCCGGTCTGCTAGAATACCAGTTATCCCGACCGTGAAAGTGTTAATCGCACCAGCTTTAACACTCAGGTTTTACTCTTACGACTCTTTGTCAGCTGAATGAAATCATGTGCTGTTAGCTGGAATAATATGCGAGGGAAGACGCGACCTGAGAGAGTTAAGCTGACGTTGGATGTATTGGAATTCGTGTTTATTTTATGTGGTTCATATAACATGAGGATATATTTTCCCCGTAGTGATTAATTTAACATGTAATTGATGCATATAATGTGTGTGGCGATGTTAATATTACCTGACGCCTGTGTAACCTGTTCCCTGCTACACCTCATTAGCATATCGTCTGTATTATTACAGTATTGTTATTATTACCGTACAGCATATTGCCACCCTTTATGAGTGCAGTATTATTTCTACGAGCCAGGTAATACCGATATAGTGTGGCGGATGCTCAGTGATATTTGTATTATTTTCTTAATATATTTGACTCTGGGCATTAGATATAGTCCATTCCCAGACGTCCAGCAGTTTTCGCTCACACAGCAGATGGCGTAATGGATCGCCATATCTCACCGCTTGGGTGCTGATGCCGCAGAAATGAAACATGGTCGTGTAACCTTATTGTAGTCTGGTGTTATGGTATTAACGGGGATGTTTTTACGACATGACCCCTGATCTTGTGAAAGATCAGATCTTTAACGTGTTCCTTGTCCCAGCCTGGGGTCGAACTATCGATCGTAAGGTCAACAGTTACGACAATCATGTACTGGGAAGTTTGTTGGCCACTGAAGATAACACTAGTGTGTTTCGGAGATAAATCTTTACTATTTTTAATCGTGAATCACAAGTTTTGTCCGCAACTGCACCGGATAGTAGGCCATTTGCGCAAGGTAGCCAATTGTGGGTGGCTTACAGGTCTTTGTTAAACATCCTGTTTCACTACTATAGCCTACCCGTATATATTATTTATCTTACATTTTTTTTTTTTTTTTATGTACCCCACCCCACACCAACACACCATTCTCTCTCTCTCTCTCTGTCTCTCTCACACACACACACACACACACACACACACACACACACACACACACACACACACACACACACACACACATTTCGTCCGCCCTTGCTCCTTTAACGTCATTCCCTTACCTCTTATCGCAAATCACTCCCTCGCTTATCGGTCTTTCTTTTATTTCCCTCTTCTACCTTCGTCAGCCATTCCCTCTTATCTCTGCTCCTTCTTATCGGTTTATCACGTCCCTCCCTCACCGCAGTGTTAACATATTTTTGAATACTCTACTTCTGTGGTAGTTTGTTTAGTTTCTCTCTCTCTCTCTCTCTCTCTCTCTTTCTCTCTCTCTCTGGTTGGTAGTATGTTTATTGTAATGGGCCTTTGTTTATCGGAATAAGTGTTTATACAGCTACTTCTAGCCGTGTGGACCGAGAGTTGGTGAAGTTGCAGGAACACTCCCAGTGGCCGGAGATTTTGTATTTTTTTTTTTTTATTTGCAAAATTAAATTAGTTGCCCCTCACTAGTTTGTTTTCTTCAGTGGAGCCGAGTCTATATTCGTCGAGCCTTACCACATTCTAGTTTATTGACACATGTTTAATCTCTGTCAGTTCCGAAAAACAAAGGGTGACGCACCAGACGACGTTCCAGGGTGACCGTATACCAGTAAACCTAAGGCCAGTGTATCATTCTCTCTGCTAATGTGTTGCATTCCTCTCTTTTTTCAGGTGAGTGTGTTTAGCTGTAATGTTTTCGTGGAGGAACGAATACGGTGAGTAAAAGCTGAGAATTAAAAAAAATATACATATAAGTACAAATAACCCCTTCAGTATTGTGGCTGTAAATTTTGTTGTTGCTGCAGCCAGACTAATTTTTTTTTTTTTTTGTACATAAGGGAGAGTTTGTATATAAGAGATTAAAGAATTACGTATATAACCCCCTTCTGCTTCCAACTTATCTCCTGAGATTAATAAAATTGCCTGGTGGTAACAGGAATACATTATAAAGTAAATCATCGTTTTAAGTCTGGTAAGTAGTACTGTAAATGTGATAAATTCTTACTTTCAGTAACGCAGTAATTCAAGGACCCTATTGTATTTTGAAAAAGCAGTTATTGTTCGAAAAATATATCGCATTAAAAAAATTCGTGATTAGGGATCTCTCTCTCTCTCTCTCTCTCTCTCTCTCTCTCTCTCTCTCTCTCTCTCTCTCTCTCTCAGTTCACAGAACCGGTTTCATTCCCCCTCGCCTGACGTCCCAGATAAGAATTGTGGTAGATGGTGGTAGTTGTGGTTGACAGGTAGATGAGTCAGGTAGGGGGCTGTGGTTGGGCCAGTGATTTATGGTGGTGGGGGAAATGATGGCACTGAAGATGATGGTAGTAGGGGTGATGGTACTAATAATGGTGGAGATGGGGTTGGTTGTGGTGATGGTGGTAGTAGAGATGAAGTGGCTTTAGTTGTGAAAATTATAGTTGTGTTGGTGAAAATGATGGCATTAGAGATTGTGGTGGGGATGGTGGAAAACGTGGAACCATGTTGGTGGTGGTGGTAGTGAAGATGGTGGGGGTAGAGATGGAGTAATTACGATAGTGAAAAAGATGGTTGTAGTGATGGTGTAGTTGATAGCAGTGGCCAAGTTAAGTGGTGCTGGTAGCTTGTGGTGTTGGTGGAAAGTATGTTGCTAATAATAGTGCTGACATTGGTAGTGGTGGTGGAAGTAGAGATGATTAGCAGAGGTACGCTATGATCGTGCATATTGGCACTGCCTGGCACCCTGGATGGCCACTCCCTCTTGTGGAAGAAGACCCCCGGGATCTCACTTTAATCATGGAATCATGTTCCTCGTTTGGTCCATTTCCCTAGGGATATATTGCCCAAGGACCTGGTTTCCCACTTCTCACCCACCCGCCCTGCCCTCCCCACCAGTCCGTCCACCCATCTTACCCGTTGTAGTTGATAATGATATGGTTGTAGAAGTAAAAGAAAAAAAAAGAAAACGGTAATTGGCTACTATTTTTCCCATCATGTTGACTTATTTCCAATTTGTTCGGGTCAGAGGTGCCACAGCAACTGTAATACACACATTTAAGTCGCTAAGAGTTACACCTGTTATAACCGTTTGTAGTCTTCTGTATACCTCTCCTGCGATATCCATAGAGGACTGAGAGACTAGATACTGATATAGTATGCATATACGGATGGTGGTTGTGGTGGTACTGGAGTTAACTGTGATAGAAATGGGGTTAGTGTCCAAAAGGTGATAGGGATGGTTGTGACTGCAGTAAAGGTGGTGGTGATAATGGCAGTGATAATGGAAATACTCGTACGGATGAGCTTTTCATGAACATGGTAGTGGTTTTAAGTGCTGGTGAATGTGTTTGAGATGGGGGTGATGGTTGTGAAGATTGTAGAAATGATAATTGAGAGGGTGGTAGTGAGGATGGTGGTAGTGGTAATAATATATGATTTTACAGGTGATAGAGAAGCTGGTGGTATTGAAGGATAGGAGTTGGCATGATGGCTTTACAGATGGGTTGTGGTAGTGGTGATGATGAGGGTGATGATACTGTAAATAATTGTTAGGGCGATAATGTACCGTGTGAAACTTTATGGTTAGGTTGCCTAAGCTGATGTTGAAAGATGGTGGTGGTTGATGCGGTGGTGGCGGTATGCAAGAATTGATGGGATAATAACGAAGACGAGTAAAGGTGACATGAGTGAAAAATGTGGAAATGGAGTGAGCAGCGATGATGAATGTTGGTTGGACAATATTTGCTGAGGGTAAGTAGTCGCGAGCCGAGAGCACTGCTGATAGATGGAGAGGCTTGGTGGTGATGCTGAATGCTGGTGAAGTGTGGTGATTGTTAGTGGTGGAGGGGTGTGATGGAGGCTGGTAGTGATTGATGGAGAGGTGTGGTGGTGATGGCGATGGCATTAGTTTGGATATGAATTATTATTTTTGTTTATGTCTCTTCCTGGGGGAATATGCCTTCTTTCCTCCTTCCCTTCACGCCCTCTCGTTTTGCTTCCTTCCTCCGTCGTTTTTTTCCTGTTATATCTGAGTTTTTTCCTTCTGTTTTTTCCTCGTATGTTCCTCCTTCCTTTATCCTTATATTCTTTTCCTGTTGTTCACCCGGTTTTCTTATTCTCTTTCCTGTTTCACATTTGCTTCATCCTCTTCCATAGACTCCTTTTCCCTATCGTTTTCCCTCTGTTCCTTGTTCCCTCTTCATTTTTGTACGCTTAACTCCCCCTCCGGGTTTTTATTTTTTATTTATTTATTTTGTTTACTGTGTTGGCCGCTTTTTTTTCCTATTCGTTCCCCCCCCCCCCGTTTTCTACTTTCCTTGAGAGAGTGAATATTAGAGTGTGAGGGTGAGGTGGCTGGGAGGTGGAGGAGAGGGAGACTGAGAACGAGGGGTGGAGAGATAAGATGCGAGAACATTATAAGGCAGGATTTTTTTGCCGTGGAAAGTGGGGGTCGTTACTGAATAGGGACAGAATCGCCAGGAGGTTCATTTGGGGAAGTCACAGATCACAGGATTCGGCGTCAGGTAAAAGAGAGATGGGCAGAAACTTTTTTTTTTGTTTCTTGTTAATTTTTTCTTTCCTTTCCCAAATTCTCCTCATTTTGTATATACTTGTTTTTTAATTGTCTCCATTTTCCTACCTTCGCCCATATTTCCTCCAACTTCACTGTCTTTCCTCCATCTCGCCTCCTCCTCCTCTCCCCAGCTTTCCTTCCTCTGCCCTCCCTCACCGCGGTTACCTCTCATTTTCCCCTCCGAAATAAACCTTTTCAACCTTCTTTCCTCCTCCTCCTCCTCCTCCTAGCCCTGAGTTAACGGTCACTACCCTTACTTTCGACCTGTGATGGGCTGTGGATCACTGAGGGCCCCTGTTAGTCAAATGACCACCATCGGGATTTTTTGTAATGTACCAGGGGTCACTGCTTCAGGATGAAACTTGTGTACTTGTCCCACATGGGAGAGTTCCTTGTCTCAGTGGAGTGAACGGAGCTAGGGCCTGATTGACTGCTGCCTACCTCAAAAGCGCCAGGCAAGGCTGCCGCACCACCCCTAAACATCCACTCTGTGCATTGCACATCCACATTGTGCACTGTGCAGCCCCCTTTTATCTAAGACACCCGTCGTATTTATTTCAATCTTCCCAATGCAAAGAAAGCAATATAAGCACAGATTAGGATCTGCACAGATAACCCTGAGTTCATGGTCACTACTGTCACTTTCGACCTGTGATGGGCTGTGGATCACTGAGGGTCCCTGTTAGTCAAGTGACCACCATCGGGATATTTTTAATGTAGCAGGGGTCACTGCTTCAGGATGAAACTTGTGTACTTGTCGCACAGGGGAGAGTTCCTTGTCTCAGTGGAGTGAACGGAGCTAGGGCCTGACTGACTGCTGCCTACCTCAAAAGCGCCAGGCAAGGCTACCGCACCACCCCTAAACATCCACACTGTGCAGTGTGTAGTTTCCTCGTTATGTCCACAGATTTCCCATAAACTCAATGTACCGGTTTATAATGTCATGCCGTAACTATTAGTTTATTTGATTACTTTCCCTTTCAGGTTACTCAGTCGGGTAGCTTATAGACAAGTATTATAGAATGTGACTTTTCCTTTCCAGTTTTTCCTATGAAATTTCCATGTCAGTTTTTCCATGCTGCATGGTGATTTTTCTCACTTTTTCTTGGAGGGTTTGGTGGTGGGGGGAGCCTTCTTGCTTTACTATCCTTATCCTTCAGCATGTAGAGTTAGATCTTGTAGTCATAGTTTTCTCTGTAACAAGCAGCCTCGAAAGGACCATAAGGTCTGTTGCAGTTTGCTTTCCTATGTTTTCCTCCTCCTCCTCCTCCTCCCAGTGTGTGTGTGTGCGTGTGTGTGTGTGTGTGTGTGTGTGTGTGTGTGTGTGTGTGTAGTAGACATTGTGCGTAAATCTCTCTCTCTCTCTCTCTCTCTCTCTCTCTCTCTCTCTCTCTCTCACACACACACACACACACACACACACACACACACACACTCACACACGTGACCTCCGCAACCCAATATTGGTGGTCAGAGGTTGATGTGGTTCTTGTTATGCATCAGATTCCTTCCACTGCGACCTTCACCTTGATGCTTGCTGGGGAGGGGGGTGGGTTGGTAGTGAAGGGAAGGGAAAGGAATGGACTGGAATGGAAGGAGGAGGGGGAGGGATAAAGGTGGCGAAGTAAAGGGAGGGAAACGAACTGGAGGAGAGAAGAGGACAAGGGAAGGAGGGGAGAAAGTAAAGGAAGAGTAGGGAAGGGATGAGGGAGGCGAGAGGATGGGTGGCAAGGGAAGGAAGGAAGGTACAGACAGTATGGTAGAGAAGTGTCAGAAGGACGGGGAGGAGAGAAAAGTAAGGGTGGGATTGACTGGGCTGTGAAGAGGGGAGGGGGGGGGGAGTACACGGTGTGTTAGAGATGCTTCAGGGGGGAGTGAGGGGTGGGAGAAAAGGACTGGAAAATGAAGAGAAACATTTACATTCACACCGGTCAGAATTAAACTAGGCGATGTTACCAACCAAAGAAATGTTATTAAATATTATAAAAGCTGCCGAATTTTAGGTCATACACTAACATCCCATGGGATGATCACAGACCGCATAAATAAATGAATATTTCTTGAAAAATCGCTCACGTGCCTATACAGATTCCGAAACTTTCATGAAAAAATTAAACTTCACTGAATCAAAACGAAGACCTACCAATACTACTGTAGATTGCTCACTAGTCCCAACCCATGTGGCCTCGAAAACACGAATGCTCAGACTACACCGAGTGTAAAATAAAACCTCCGTTTGTTACCAGCGGAAGATATCCATGCAATGAAAACACAAAGGCTTGCATTCTCACCTCCTCGTTAAACCCATATGTTCCCGGCAGCGAGAGGCTGCTCCTAAAACATGGGAGAAACTCGAAACCTGTTATGACATAAACTACGATAACATCCTACACCTTGATGGAGCCACAAACATGAAACAGTTATGATTCCCTCGAAACTTGAAAAATTTGAACCTCCACTACACCATAATGTTGCTTAATGATATGGGTAGAAGCTCTTAGCTGAGTTTAGAAGTTCTGCCTTAAGCAAATGAGAAAATACACACACATACCTCGTATGTCGGGGGTGTAGATTAACAAAAAAAAAAAAAAAAAGTAGCCTACACAGTACAGTTATATTTTGTTTCACGTACTGTATATTCTTGACCAGATCTCTATTCTTCCCACTAACCAGCCTATAAAAAAAGAAGTTGAGGGAGAAATAGGACAGGGCCATGTGCTGTAAGGGGGGGGGGTACGGTTATGACCTTATATAGAGCTACCCAGGCCACTCGCACCCATACGTAGAATCCTTATAAGCAGTGTCTCATATGGCAACGGTGTATACATAAGAAGGTGTGTGTTTTCTCGCTTTCATTTATTATTCTCCGTCTGGGCTTGTGGTTGGTATTCGTGTTGACTAAGGACGCTTTGTAGCACCTCTTCCATCCCAATATTCGTGTATTTCAGCACGAGGCACGTTAACTGCTCTAACCTGATGATATACCATGCCGTTTTATATCGCTGTCGCTGTCTACGCGATGATGTCAGGCTAGGGAAATTTGGGGGAACTGGTTGATATGATATATATATATATATATATATATATATATATATATATATATATATATATATATATATATATATATATATATATATATATATATATATATATATATATATATATATATATATATATATATATATATATATATATATATATATATATATATATATATATATATATATATATATATATGGAGCCTCTGTGGTACAGTGGTAGAGTGTGCGTTTCGTACACGGGTGAGCCAGGGCTCGCGCCCCGCCAGGGTAATAAACTTTGGAAGTGTTCACCAGGCCACGTACTGCATTGGCGGACACGGAGGGTGCTATGGTTGGACCAGTGTCGCTTACTATAAAGTAAGCTTGCACCCAGTTGGCTTGCGCGGGCCGAGTACACTTGGTTCACAGACTACACACACATGCAAAGCCACTCCAACACAACAATTACACTTACAAGCACTTCCCACCCTACATACAACCTCTACCAGACAGCCTAAGCCACTTGGTAGAGATACATTGGCTGTATCGTCCCCACTTCGGTTGGGATAGGCCGGTCCTGCAGTGGACACTCAAACGGCTGGTGAGATTATATATATATATATATATAATCTCTCATCTCATGAGCCGTTTGAATGTCCACTGAAGGACCGGCCTATCCTGACCGAAGTCGGGACGATACAGCCAATGTATCTCTACCAAGTGGCTTAGGCTGTCTGGTAGAGATTGTATGTAGGGTGAGAAGTGCTTGTAAGTGTAATTGTAGTGTTGGAGTGGCTTTGGATGTGTGTGTAGTCTGTGAACCAAGTGTAATCGGCCCGCGCAAGCCGACTGGGTGCAAGCATACTTTATAGTATGGGACACTTCAACCACAGCACCCGTTATGTCCGCCAAGCAGTACGTGGCCAGAAGAACTCTCCCAAAGCTTATTACCCTGGCGGGGCGTGAACCCTCGTTCTTCAGTGTACGAAAATGCACGCTTTACCACAAAGTCTCTCTCCCTGTGTGTGTGTGTGTGTGTGTGTGTGTGTGTGTGTGTGTGTGTGTGTGTGTAAAAGGAGATCACTTTTTTGTATTCAGAGAGTCACTACCCTTTTGTCTTATGTATGTACTGTAGATCACGTCGATATTAAAAAGATAAAATTAGTATACAGGGGAATAAAAGGATCTACTATGGATATTAAATTGCCAAGGAAAACGCCTTATAAAGTTTCCTAAGCGTACGAGAATGTCTTAGTATATCGTCTTGCAGCCAGTCTCTGCTCTCATATCTCTTAACCCTTCACTACCATGACAATTCTATACTCTTTCTACCTCCAGACATATTATATTCAGCATAGGATAAAGGTTACACAACCCTCATTTTGAAAACTCTGTCCCAACGTGAACGAAAGCATATGAAAGTAGAGAGAATAAAATGCATAAAACATACCAGAGTTGTCCTCACCGTGGAGAGGACTAATTCTTGTTTTTTCCACTTCTTCCTTCCATACTGTTTTTTGAGCTTTTTTAAATTATCTCCTTCACTCTCTTACTTCATTTTCTTTCATTTTTCCTTTCTCTTCTCCACTTCCTTCTTTACTCTTTTCCACATTTTATTTCTTCTTTACTTCTTGCTTTAGACTCCGCCATGTCGAGTGATAGAGGATACACACACACACACACACACACACACACACACACACACACACACACACACACACACACACACACACACACACACACACACACACACACACACACACACACACACACACACACACACACACACACACACACACACACACACACACACACACACACACACACACACACACACACACACACACACACACACACACACACATTCTTTGTCCCTTTACGTCTACCCTACATTCTGGTCCCACTCCGCCTCTTCCCACACCATCACCCAGTCTTGCAACTCACCACACCACTTTCCCTTACTCTTCAGGTCGTCCCACGTCCATATTAAGAGGTCTGTACCATGTAGCATAGCCTTCCCGGTATCGTCCTTCCTTCATACCCCTTCTCCCTGCCTATTCCCTCCCTGCCCCACCGATCCTTTCCTCACCCTTCATGGCCATACCCCTCCCTGCGTCACCACTCCTGCCATCTACCCCCGCCCCTCTTCCCTGCTGTCTCACTCCTTTTTGCGTTCGCCCCGTTTGTGCCTCCTTTCTAAATAAACGAAAACAAAATAATTTCCTGTGTCCTCTCCCCCTTCACATTTTGACTCATAAACAGTATACAGTATAGGTTTAAAAGGTGTTTAGGAGGAGGATATTACAGTTACAAGACACAGACGGGCAAATAGAAGACAGTGGTACTTGACGGTGGCAGCTACTCGTTCGGTGGAGGAGGGTGGGACAGATACATGGCGCAGACAGTGGTTGTACTAGACACTGGTATGGTGTAGGAGGGTAGGAAGTTGAAATAGACAATGGTGGTAGTAGACAGTGCTGTGTTGTAGGTTAGGGGAAGGGTGGAACAGATAGAAAGCACAGATGATGAAACAGAAAATATTGGTAGTAGACCGTGGTATGGCGTTGGTTAGGACGAGGGTAAGACAGACAGAGGCCATAAACGTTGAAACGTATAATCAAAACAGACAGTGGTACGATGTAGGTTTTGTTATTTAATTGCTGCGGGCTGACTGTAGTTCCGATTATCATTCCATCGTCCTTCTTCCCTATTTTGTCCTCTGACTCATTCCCTTCCCTATCACACTCCCTTCACATTCCCCCTACTTTAATTCTTCTCATCCCGTCCAACTCCTCCCTGTTTCTGTCCCTTTTCCTGATTTCATAACTCCATCCTCCCCTTCTCTTCCTCCTGCCAGTCTTTCTTTCGTATTTCCCATCTCATATCTTCCCCCTCCCTGCAGTTTTATGTACTTCTCACCTTCCCTCTCCTCTCTTCCAACTTACACTCTTTTTTATTTGTCACATGTTTTTCGTTACATAATTGTCCACCTCTCACCATTCACATAACACCCTTCAGTCCCCACCCACCCAGCCTGTTTTATATTAGTGCTATACACTCCACCTCTCTATCTCACCCACCCCCCGCCCTTCATCACCACTTACACATTATTAGGTGCAATGCTTTTTATCTCTACTCCGTTCTGTTCTCTTCTGCCTCCCACCCAGACATTCTTGCCCACCGCCCACTCATATAACAACCTCTTTCTCCTCCCACACCGTCACCCCATGATTCTCTCTCTCTCTCTCTCTCTCTCTCACACACACACACACACACACACACACACACACACACACACACACACACACACACACACACACACACACACACACACACACACACACACACACACACTCTTTGGCTCAGTGGTAACGTTCTCGCCTGGCATCTGTTATGACTGAGGTTCGCGCCTAGCTCTGGATGCGATAATTTCACTGACGAAGCGGGTGGTTACTGTCCCCCATAAGCGAGGGGACGGGTGTGTGCTTGTGTGAAGGACACAGCCTTGCCCTTAGATCGGAGTGTATGAGCTCTCAGCTATCTTCTCCGGGGTGATAAAAGCTGACGAACATGACCATCACGGGTTCCTGACTGACCCATGTGTTACACACACACACACCTTACCATTTTGTTGTCAGTACTGTACCACCCATTTTTCCTCCCCCCTCCCTCCCTCCAACCCCTACTCCTTCCAGCCTGCCAGCCTTTTTCCTCGTGCCAACCCCCTCTTTCCCCACCACTACCACTCTCTACCTTCCACGTGAAGCACTCTGTTATCAACCGTCCATCCCCTCCTATTCACCCTGCACACCCCTCCCCCTCTCAACCATTCGTCTGCTTCTATCTTTCCTTGTACCCGCCTCCCTCTCCATGTTATCGTGCATTTTCCCTCCCTGTCCACTCCCTCTTCCCTCCCTTACCCCCCTACCCTTCCTACTGCCCCCCGCCCCCCTCCTTCGCCATGTTTACCCCGCGTGATAAGTCAATCAGGGCAGCTTGTCACACCCGCTGTCTCCCCCTCTCCTCCCCCCTTCACCTTGTCCGTCATCCCCACCACCACTGCCACCTGTGCCTTAGTTGTACCCCTTCGCCTTCCTTACCCCCTCGCTCTCCCTCTCCCTTCCTTATTCCTCTCTTTCCCGTACCCTCTTCCCATTCCCGGCTCTACCTTCCCTTTCTCTTCCCTTTTTTCCCGCCACCACAACTTGTCCCATAGTTATCTCTCGTGCACCTGACGCCACTGCATTTCTCCCCCCCCTCCCGTTATTCCTCCCTACGCCCTTCTCTCCCCGCCACTGTATTTCTCCCCCCCCCCTTCCTTATTCCTCCCTACTCCCTTTTCTTCCCCCGTAACCCTGCACTTCACCCCGTCCTTCAGCTATATTCCGTCCTCTTCATTTAGAGTACTCCCGTTGACATGGGAATATCTTAACATTTTTCCTAACAAATTTCTTTTACTTTTGTGTGTGTGTGTGTGTGTGTGTGTGTGTGTGTGTGTGTGTGTGTGTGTGTGTGTGTGTGTGGCTTCTGTGTCTTGGTTTTCGACTTATTCCTGCTCTTTATGTTTATTCTTCCTCCTGTCATCTTTTTCTCTTCTTTCTCATGCATTTTCCTTTCTTATTCTCGTTTCTTCTTGATATCGCCATGTTATTATCTTTTTTCTTTTATTTTTCTCTTTCCAACTTCTTTCTCTTCTATTCTTGTTCTCCTCTTCTTGCTCTTCCTTTATTCATGATCTCGTTTTCTTGCCCTTCTTCTTTCACTCCTCTTCTTGCAGTCCTCTTCGTCATGCAGTAGTCTTCTTGCAGTCCTCTTCGTCATGCAGTAGTCTTCTTGCAGTCCTCTTCTTCATGCAGTCCTCTTCTTCATGCAGTCCTCTTCTTCATGCAGTCCTCTTCTTCGTGCAGTCCTCTTCTTCGTGCAGTCCTCTTCTTCATGCAGTCCTCTTCTTCATGCAGTCCTCTTCTTCGTGCAGTCCTCTTCTTCATGCAGTCCTCTTCTTCATGCAGTCCTCTTCTTCATGCAGTCCTCTTCTTCATGCAGTCCTCTTCTTCGTGCAGTCCTCTTCTTCATGCAGTCTTCTTCATGCAGTCCTCTTCTTCATGCAGTCCTTTTCTTCATGCAGTCTTCTTCATGCAGTCCTTTTCTTCATGCAGTCTTCTTCATGCAGTCTTCTTCATGCAGTCTTCTTCATGCAGTCCTTTTCTTCATGCAGTCTTCTTCATGCAGTCCTTTTCTTCATGCAGTCTTCTTCATGCAGTCCTTTTCTTCATGCAGTCTTCTTCATGCAGTACTCTTCTTCATGCAGTCTTCTTCTTCATGCAGTACTCTTCTTCTTGCAGTACCCTTCTTCTTGCGGCACCCTTCTTCATGCAGTCTTCTTCTTGCAGTCCTCTTCTTGCTCCTCTCTTCATACTATTCTCCTCTTGCTCTCCTATTTTTGCCCTTCTTGCTGTTGTTCTCTTCTGGCTTCTTTGGTTTTGTTGTTTTTATCATTTCTTGTTCTCCTTTCCCTATTCTGCTTATGTTCTTTTTCCAGTTCTACACCCGTTCTCCTCTCCCTGTTCTGCTCTTGTTCTCCTCTCCCTGTTCTGCTCTTGTTCTCCTCTCTCTGTTTTGCTCATGTTCTTCTCCTTTCCCTGTTTTGCTCTTGTTCTTTTACCCTCCCTATTCTGCTTTTGTTCTCCTCTACCTGTTCTGCTCATGTTCTCCTCTTCCTCTTAAGCTCATGTTCTGCTCTTGTTCTTCTCCTCTCCCTGTTCTGCTCACGTTCTCCTCTCCCTGTTCTGCTCATGTTCTCCTCTCCCTATTCTGCTCATGTTCTCCTCTCCCTGTTCTGCTCTTGTTCTCCTCTCCCGGTTCTGCTCTTGTTCTTCTCCTCTCCCTGTTTTGCTCTTTTTCTCCTCTCCATGTTGTGATCTTGTTCTTCTCCCTGTTCTGCTCTTGTTCTCCTCTCCCTGTTCTGCTCTTGTTCTCCTCTCCCTGTTCTGCTCATGTTCATGTCCTCTCCCTGTTCTGTTCTTGTTCTTCTCTCCATGTTCTGCTCTTGTTCTTCTCTCCATGTTCTGCTCATGTTCTTCTCTTCTCCATGTTCTGCTCATGTTCTCCTCTCCCTGTTCTGCTCATGTTCTCCTCTCCCTGTTCTGCTCATGTTCTCCTCTCCCTGTTCTGCTCTCGTTCTTCTCTCTCTGTTCTGTTTATGTTTTCCTCTCCCTGTTCTGCTCATGTTCTCTTCTCCCTGTTCTGCTCTTGTCCTTCTCTTCTCCCTTTTCTGCTCTTATTCTTCTCCTCTCCATGTTCTGCCTTTGTTCTTCTCGTCTCCTTATTCTGTTCTTGTTCTCTTCTTCTTGTTCTTCACTACTTCTTGTTCGTCCTCATGCTGTTTCCTTATAGTTGTTCACCTTGCTCTTTTCTTCTCGCTTTTCTCTTATTCTCTTCTTACTCTTCCTCATCGTCCTCTTATAGTTTCTCTTTTTCCACTTCTTCCATTTCTCATTCTGGTCTGTCTGTCTGTCTGTCTGTCTGTCTCTCTGTCTGTCTCTGTTTGTCTGTCTGTCTCTCTCTCTCTCTCTCTAGTTATTTCTTTGGTTCTTCTTATTGCTGTCACTTGGTCCTTTAGTTCACCTTCACTCTTGCCTTTTTGCTCCTGTGCTAACCGTCTTGCTCTTACAATGATGCTTAATGCAAACCATTATGTATAAAACTAACGGCAGACAGACTGAATGTGAGAGAATGAGATGCTCACACTGGCTTTCGGCCTCCACCCCACTCAAGTGGATAAAAGCAAGCAAGAGTAAGAAAGCGCGCGTTTACACACACACACACACACACACACACACACACACACACACACACACACACACACACACACACACACACACACACACACACACACACACACACACACACACACACACACACACTTTGTAAATTCTCTCCACTTCCCCACGCTCCTGCTTTTCTCTCTCCACCTCCCATCCCCTCCAGCCGGCACTCGCTCCCTGTCACCCTCAGTGTCCTCCCCTTCCTCTCTTCATCTGCAAATCCCTCTCCCCTCTCTCTCCCTCTGTTCCTCAGTAATCCCCTCTCTGTTTCTGTAATCTCCCCTCCCCCGCCCCCTCCCTCACTATGTATTAACACCTGTCCACCGCCGAATTAAACTCTGTCAGCCGAGCACGTACCCCGCTTGCTTCCTGCGTTACCCTCCAGGGGGACATTATTTACGCCAATAAATACCAGTGTCCGACGCCATCACAATTTTTGCTGCGCTTTTCTACTTTTATTTTCATGTAGATATTTCCCCCATGGATGGCGCTGGCGACCAGGAATGTGCATATAGATTTAGTATCCTTTACATTTTTTTTTCTTTTTTTTTTTTTAGATTCCCGGTTATGTTTTGACTGGAATAGGGCGTTCGGGTTTATTGAGAACTCTGCGCTCGTGTCCGTGTGTTGGGCAGTAATGGAGTATTGTTAACAGGATGGGGGGCCCTGACAACACTCTCACGGATGCTGCCTGTCGGAGGTGGGTGGGGTGCGGGGTTAAGCTTAGGACAAATACTCACTGCTACGGGGGAATGTGATGCAGCGGTGGTAGTGTTATGATTGATGTAGTTTGTATTACTTTCCTTTCCCCCCACAGTTCATATCTTACACCAACACAGCCTCACACCTTATACCATCACAGCCTCATACTTTATATCATCACAGCCTCTTACCTTACACGTTGCAACGCCACACTCCCATATCATACACACTCACACCTCACATTCTCACACCTCACACTTTCACGTCTCATACCCCCACACCCATTTCTACATACCCTATTCACTTTCATAGTTTGTTCCTCTGTGTTCTCTACTTCACCCCTAACACACACACACACACACACACACACACACACACACACACACACACACACACACACACACACACACACACACACACACACACACACACACACACACACATTCAAAATTGTCGTCTCATGTGGCATAGCCTCGATGTTGCACGTGGTGTGGTGGTTGTGGTGGTAATGGTGGGTGAGGTTGGTTGTGGTGGTAATGGTGGGTGGTGTGGGTAGGTATGATTGTGTGTGTGTGTGTGTGTTATGGGTAAGGTAGTTGTGGTGATGGTAGTTGGGGATGTGGTTGGAGGTGGTTACCGTAACTTGGTTGTGACTGTTGTGGCTCTGGAAAGTTTTAGTTATAGGTGGTGGTGGTGGTGGTGGTGGTTAGAGTATATAACGGTAGTGGGTGGGGGCAATCGTGGTAGTGGTGGTTAGAGTGGTTGTTGTGATGACAGTGGTAACAGTTGAAGTAGGTATGGTAATGATTAGATGACTGGTACCAAAATGGCTCAGTGATGATGGTAGTTAAAGTGATGGTGAAGGAATTTTATGTTGCATTTGTAACATTTTATGTGGGAGGGTTAGAGGATTAGGCTGTGTTGGGAATATATGCAAGGATAATTTTGAAGTTAATTTCTTTACCAGGGCGGTGGCATTGGTGGGAGATTTCACTGGGAAGACATCATTGCTGTTTTGTTCCTGTTATCTCCAGACGGTGTTATTATCCCCTGTACCCTTCAGTACGATATCTTCTGTGCATTATTCCTGCTGCCGTCAGTCAGCTTTTATTCAGCTTTAGGAGAAACATCGGACCCCTTCAACCGGGGGACGTTCTGCTTGATTTTATTCCTGCTATTGGTACCGTACCTCGAGACGATCTTATTCATCTTAAAATAACCTCGTAGTTGAAGGGGACAATTGGCACTATTTATTCCTCCCGTTCGATTTGTCTGTTCTAAGGTGAATATAATCGTTTAGTGGCAGCAGTGATTAAGTGTAAAAGATGTCGCTGCACCGAAGGTATAAATTGCTATTAATGTTAAAACAGACATTACTTTTTTTTTTTTTTTCTGGACCCTTGGGTACGAGGGCGTCAGTTTTATTTCATTCATGCAATCTCCGGGCTACTTTTTTCAGCTTAGTAGACTTTTCGAACTGGAGAAGTAGCCTTTATTAGCCTCTTTACTGCGTTACATCATCATCATACTGAATTTAATTGTCTGGTGGTGACGATCTGTAATGAAAAAGCCATTATCAGCTTGCAGAGTTCACTTTTACAGGCTTCATGGTTACCGGTAGCTGTATGTATCATGGCTGCAGTGCTATGTACATTCTCGGTTTTTGGAGCCGGTGTGTCTCATGCATCGCTGTTATACTTTATAATGGCATGTTTTATTCAGAATGACGGGGGTGCGGGTGTGGGTCTGAGCGACGCTAGAGCCTGCTTGGTGTGCATATTAGCCCAGGTGTGGCGGCAAATGCTTTCACAAGAATTCACAATTTTAATCTGGCATGGTGTGGTGTATGTGAGAGTAGTCACAAAATGGAATAATTATGCTCATTTACGGAAAAGTTATTGAATAGGGTGCAGGTTGGGCTGAAGTTGTTGCATCGCATCATCTGATTAAATATCTTTTCTGTATGTAGGTATAAATCTGTTTTTACTTAATTTTCAACACTAAAGTCGAGACTGGTAGAGAGACCTTTGTAAACTCGTCCAAACATAATTCGGGTATAAAATTGGGTGTGTATACTTTTGTCTTTACACATACAGCTACAAAGCACTTCACTGTCATATTAAAAGTTTTTGATGTGGCCAAATCGGAAAAAGAAAACAGTGTGCTGTAAGAGTTACGGTAACTAAAGAGATTTGTTTATTGTAAAAATTATTCAGGGTGTTTTATCCATAGTGATAATATGTGTCATATGTGCATCAGTGTTCTGTGCATCAGTACCATATATGTTGCCTAAAGCTGCATCATGTAAGAGGTAACAACTATCCTTCTTTCCACGACACACCATCGTCTCCCATATCGCAGTAAGATCCATGTGTACATTATTATTTTACCGTCACTGCTACCAGGTAATTTTATTCACCTTCAAGAAACCCCCGTGATCTGAACATATACCATACACCACTGTCATGTCATTGCGTTTGGTTTTTTCCTCTGCAGCCTTCGAGTCAAGCCACTCAACTCTCTTCTACACTCTGCTACATTCGGCTAGGCCACCGTAGAGTAATTATTTTTCAAAACACTTGTTTCCACTCCGCATTCATCCTATAAGAGTACATTCGTCCATCTGTTTTGGCAAGTTGCTCCCCATACTCTTATAAGGCAACTTGCTCCCACTGCTCACATCCTCGACTTTTGTCTCAAGCGTCGTCTGTCACCGTTATAGTGCGGTACGTTGGGGATGGAAATAATATACACTTATGTAGATCTGTTAACAGTTACTTTCACATCCCGTCTTTTGTCATTACAGCCCATCCTTATTGTACCATTACCCGTTTGGTTGAATGCATCTTCTATACTACCATTTTTAAATCATTTCCTCTAAAAACTTAAACCTAACTTTCTCCACATGCTTACTTTTTACTCTTACATGACAGTTCGTGCCTGCGCCCCTCTCATAAATCAGCTCTTTGATGTTACATACCCCTTGCCGTTATTTTATTTTTTTCTCACTCAGGTTTTCATATTTTATAAAACTTTTCAGGTTCTGTTCTCATCTCCCAGAAACACTGCAGCATCTAAATGAATAAAGTGGTCTGGATGTCGCCTGAATTATATAGCAAGTTGCGTTTGTGGCAGCGAAAAGATTAAATAACTGGGTGGCATGTTGTCTCCATATCTGCGTGCTCATGCTTGTCTACCAGGCCTCTACCATGAATATCTATTACAGCACAACATCTACGGTACTCCCATCTCTCTCTCTCTCTCTCTCTCTCTCTCTCTCTCTCTCTCTCACCCTTTTCACTTGTGCCACAACAGTTTTTGTTGTTGTTGTTGTTGTTATTGTCTTTCCACGTGTTACTCACCAGCCGAAACTGGTACTTCCCATACTCCCATTCTCGTCTCTCAGTTCTGCATTACTACTACCCGTATATTTGCACCCCTCTTCATTGGCACATATAGTACATCACTCCTCTGCCATTCCACTTCCTCATTCGTCCTGCCTCCCAACCACTCCTTGTTCGAGACATTTAGAATAGAAGTGACATTAGCCCAAAAATTTAGTTTCTAGATTATCATGTCTAACTAATGGAATTTTTCTGTATACTCTTAAGGACAACAGATTCAATTGACTGTACCAAGTCTAGAAAAACAGGATAGGTAACGTAAAATCTAAGAGAAGTCTAATGATTAATTGGTTGAAGGTTGTTGATATTCTAAAAATCACATATCGTTCCTCCCCTGCATCGACACCTGCCTCTCTCACCTCCGTCAGGAAATTCTCTTGTTTTCTCACCCTGAACACTGGCATGCATAGCGTATAGTATCTTTAACCTCTTGTGTCCGATGACGTATTTTAAGTTTTAAGTCTTGCAATCTCCACACGATTTTGTTCGTTAGTGGAAAATTTTCGAACTAGAGGCATTAAATATATACATCAGTAACCTCTGCTCCTCCATAAAAGTCTTCCAAAGTTCAATAAAATGTGTGGATAAAGTAAAAATTAAGTAAATTATACGTCATTGGAGTGAAGTAGTTAAACCGTTCTCACCGGTGACGCATTTTCATAACCATTCTTGCCACTGCCACATTATTTTGTTAACCAGAGGAGAGGCTCTTCGAACTGGAGGGGTTAAATATTGCCCTCATTAACCCCATCAGTGCGGCAGTTTCCCTTGAATGAAATCGTTCAGAAGTAGTAGCTGGGATTAGGAAAAGACGACGTAGTTTGGAGATTAATCGTGCTATTTATTTTAGTATAGGAAGGTCTGTAGTGTTGAAGGGGTTACTGTGTAGAGATCCAACCCCTTCTTTTCGATAAGTCTCCCCCAAGCTGATTGACGTAGGCTAATCAGCAAAAATATGTAGGAAAACTAGGTCACTGGTCTGAATACGTGAAAAATTCGCCCTGCTTGCACTTCATTACCTTCATGTGTGAGTAAATGTCTAAACTTGCGGATTTACAAATTTATGTGGAACGTGGGATGGGAGTTCACAATGGCGTGGTCCTCGCTAACTAATTTAACTTGCGTTGCATTGGCCTAAACTCTGCCTTACTGGCCGTGGCGGGTGGCGTTGCTGCGACTGTGGCCGTGATGCGTCATACTCCACCAGGCTTAATGACACGTGAGCTGCTACATCTAGTTTTTGTGTTTGCACTTGACCCAACATGACCTACCCACTCCCATAATTTGAATGCCAGATCGTTGTGGCTGAAAATTTGATGAGCCTAGCTGTGGGGTAGGAAGGCGTCTCTTTGGTTACTAGTTACTTGTGATGTGAGTTTTAGGATCGTATTTCTAGTTGGTTTGTTTTCGCCCGTCGGAACGTGTTGAATACTAGGTCGTGGTTGCATGACGTTTGATGAGCCTTAGGTATGAGGTAGGTATGACCTTCCTTGGTTATTAGATAAATTGACCCTCCACCCTGACTACACTTGCCCATCAACCGAGCCGAGAGAGGTTAGCAGTCATTGCCAGGGTAGATTAAACATGCTGTACTTGGCTTCAGAAATTTCGTAACTCAGATTTCTCAGTGTTATATTTTCCACATCAACTTGGGGCCTTATTTCTTATTTTGGTGGTTTCATAACCCGAATTTCTCAGCAATACATTTTACGTATGACAAATAATCCACTTGTATATTACTCATGCAAGCCACATCTATATTTAAAGTAGATGAATAATATATAAGAGAATGTTAAAATGTAATAAGTAAAATCAGTTATTAAGGAAGAGGTGCTGCACAGCCTCGTATGTCATCTAGAATATGACCCTTAGGAGGCGGGTTTTATGAGGATAGTCAGGCGGCGGCAGTCCTGTGGGAGTGGCTTTATCTAGGATCTGAGCCAGTATGCAGGATGACTTAGTGTTCATATAAATTTATAAGTATGAAATCGTTTTACTGTTTTTCTTTTCACCAGTATTCATGGTGGTGGATAAATAGTGAAAACGGTATAAACCAGCAATCAGAGACGCAGCCTATAAAAAAGAAAAAAAAAAAAAGTTGTTAAATGTGGAAGGTGGCTAATAGTAACTGTGTGTCTAAGGAGCGAATTCAGCTGTAACCTTGTGATATGCACGACGCGTAACCTTGTGATATGCCACACGCGTAACCTTGTGATATGCCACACGCGTAACCTTGTGATATGCCACACGCGTAACCTTGTGATATGCCACACGCGTAACCTTGTGATATGCCACACGCGTAACCTTGTGATATGCCACACGCGATAACACACTTGTGGTGATGAGCTGCATCATCCAGCCTTACACCCTTACTCTGATGTGACTCACGTGAACAGTCTTACTACTTATTCTCTTCAGTCCGATGACTTCTTTTTGTGGTTTATTATCTTAGTATGTTTGTCTTATTATCTTAATTAACAGACGGTTTACTTAATATATATCTTTGTCTTATTACCTTTATTAACAGACGGTTTACTTAATATAGGAGAGCCTTTATAGTGAATGTTGTGCATATAACAAATCTTTATTATTCCAAATATTCTCCCAAGTATAATAACATTGTATGGTAATACCAAGATTAAATGAAACGGGTGTTCTAGTGAAAAGGAAAAAAATAAACACAACTTGAACTCATAGTTATGGGTGACTCAGTTCTCATGGTCGGGATGACTCTTGTATTCTGTTCCAGCTACCGATAATGCCGGACGATTTTAGTCTTGTGAGAGAGTCAGTATTGATACAATGAACTCTTTCATGCCCAGGACAATTTTAGTATTTTATTCTACCTAACATCAGGGTAATGTTGCTTAGCTAAAGTAACAGCATGAGAGTTTACTTGTACGCACACACACACACACACACACACACACACACACACACACACACACACACACACACACACACACACACACACACACACACACACACACACACACACACACAAGACCGCCAAGCGACCTTTCAGTATAACGTTCATGATTACAAAGCTGTCTTTGATGACTGTGTGGAAGAACAGTGGAGACTCGTGAGGAAGTAGAAATAAGAATGCAGTACTAAAAGGAGTATGTTCACAAAGGTGCTTTAGATTAGATAGGCGTTTTAAGATTTGTCTTATACAGCCGTGAGACTTAGATAAAAGAGAGAACTTAAGGAATTTAAAGTGTTTATATCATAATTTACTTTTTGCTACGTATAATGGGTCACAGTTCATTGATATGGCCGAGTAACTCAGTAGCAACCCCTTAAAAGTCTAATAATGTGATATGATTAAACTTTGGGAATGCTTCTGAAATTGAAACTTTCAAAAGATTGTCCCTAGCGAAGTTAATAAAATCGTCTGATGGCGGCAGTTGACGGGATATGTCAGTGGAATATTACAAAGACGGGCTGAATTGTTTGTAGCAGCAGTGAAATATAAAACAGTCGTACCGAAGAGCTTCTGGGAATCGTTTCGAACACGTTCACCGGGAGGGGTTTCTTGAAAGGTAAATAGTTTTTTTTTCTGCCGGCAGCAAGAATATGACTAAAAGATGTCACCGTGTTTTTGGGAGTTTGCCTCGTTAACCTGATGACCCATCTTCATATTTTAAATATGCAGTCAGCAGAAGGTTTTATTGTGCTCAAAGGAAACCTATTATTGTGATGGTGTTATTGAAGGGTCTATAAAGGCTACCCACTTTGAAAAGTATCTTCTTAGCTGAGTATAAGTTGTCTGATAATAGCAAGAAAAAGAAACAATACGCAGTGGGAGTGACGGGAGCAAAAGTCTGAGATGACAGCTAAAGTGGGTGTGGTAGTGACGGAGGTTGTGACGGTGATGGGCCTGATTCCTGTTGCCTCAGCAGATTCAGTAAGACCTCTCCTGCAGCGATTTGTTTAGTCTGTTACTCCTTAACGTTCTCGTATATGTTACCTATGCAAATTCTGCCGATATTTAAAAGAAACTTATAAGACGTTGTTGAAGCGTCACTACCATCGAATAAATCGCATAGGGATATATAATCGCTGCAAAGTCTCCTGTGCCTGAATGAATACAGCCCAGCCAGGCAAGTGTTGTGTCTGCATCAGCGCGCCCGCACCCCCCACCCCAAACACACACACACACACACACACACACACACCTGTACATACAGAGTCATCAGCCGTCCTCACTGTCACCCATTCTTACCCTGCCACCCTCCCTCCCTCTCACTCTTCCGCTCACCTTTCCATCTACATTCCCTCTCACTCTCGCTCTCACCCTGCCACTCATCCTGCCACTCACCCTCACTCTCACTCTTACTCTCTCCTTGCCACCCACTCACCCTCTCACCGTTCCTCTCATCTTGTCACCCATCCTCCCTCTCTCTCTTACCTAGCCCTCCTACTTCCCTCTCACTCTTCCAGTCACCCTCGTTCACATTCTCCTCTCACTCTGACTCTCCCCTCTCACCTTTCCTTCCATCAGTCCTCTGGCCCGTTCATCCTCCTTCCCACTAAGCCACACTTACACCTCCTCCCACTAAGCCACACTTACACCTCCTCCCACTAACCCACACTTACACCTCCTCCCACTAACCCACACTTACACCTCCTCCCACTAAGCCACACTTACACCTCCTCCCACTAACCCACACTTACACCTCCTCCCACTAAGCCACACTTACACCTCCTCCCACTAAGCCACACTTACACCTCCTCCCACTAAGCCACACTTACACCTCCTCCCACTAAGCCACACTTACACCTCCTCCCACTAACCCACACTCACACCTCCTCCCACTTACACTTACACCTCCTCCCACTAACCCACACTTACACTTCCTCCCACTTACCCACACTCACACCTCCTCCCACTAACCCACACTTACCCACACTTTCACCCCTCCCACTCAGCACAGGCATTCCCACAGCACCCACCCCACCCCACCATCAGGAGTGGATATGAGTGCAAATTAATGCTGAGTCTACTATTAGCAGAGCTTGTTTGTTACCCAAGCTGATCTTGCTTGCAGAGAGAGAGAGAGAGAGAGAGAGAGAGAGAGAGAGAGAGAGAGGCAGTTCCCAGGTGAGGCTAATAGTGTCTTTAAGGGATGATAGGAAGCAGCAAGCGATAACAGGGAGGATGTAATTATCTCCTGAGTGGACACTTTACCCTCTCAACTCACTGATACCGGCAGACACGATTATATGAGGCAGCAGGCAAGAGGAAGAGGACAGGGGAAGGGGGAGGGGAGAGAGGGAAGAGGAAGAGCTGTGTGTGGGAGGAAAGAGAGGGGAGAGAGGGAGAGAAAAGGGATAGGAAGACGTGGAAAAAATGAAATGTTACTGGACGGGAATTAAAGGGATGGGAGAGACTGAAAGAACTGGGAGAAGGAGTCATGGAAGGGGAAGGAACATGGGTTAAAATGAACGGGATGGGACAACGTGGGAGGAGAAGACCTGGGATAGAGGAAGGGACTGAGAGGGAAGGGGGAACAGGATGAAAAGAACAGTAAAGGGGGAGGAGGGAAGGAGCGCTGTGAAGTGAGGTGAGTAATGTTTATTGAGAGAGAGAGAGAGAGAGAGAGAGAGAGAGAGAGAGAGAGAGAGAGAGAGAGAGAGAGATGGAGATTGAAATGTTCACCTGCAGCCACACGGCAAGAGTTCAAGTCATCTCATCAAGGCTACAGGATCGCCATACCGGTACTGCCTTTCTCTCTCTCTCTCTCTCTCTCTCTCTCTCTCTCTCTCTCTCCGTGACACTTGTGAATATTTTTTTTTTTTTTTTTCAGGTGAGTGCGATTAGCTGTAGTCTTGAGTGGAGGAGAGAAGTGTGGTGAGTAAAAGTGAATCAGTAAATAAAGAAGTATTGCAGTTGGCATAGTAAATAGTTTGTTAATGGTAAAAGAGGAAGTAATTGTTGAAAGGTAAAGGAGGAAGTGATTGTTGAAAGGTAAAGGAGGAAGTAATTGTTGAAAGGTAAAGGAGGAAGTAATTGTTGAAAGGTAAAGGAGGAAGTAATTGTTGAAAGGTAAAGGAGGAAGTAATTGTTGAAAGGTAAAGGAGGAAGTAATTGTTGAAAGGTAAAGGAGGAAGTAATTGTTGAAAGGTAAAGGAGGAAGTGATTGTTGAAAGGTAAAGGAGGAAGTAATTGTTGAAAGGTAAAGGAGGAAGTAATTGTTGAAAGGTAAAGGAGGAAGTAATTGTTGAAAGGTAAAGGAGGAAGTAATTGTTGAAAGGTAAAGGAGGAAGTAACTGCTGAAAGGTAAAGGAGGAAGTGACTGTTGAAAGGTAAAGGAGGAAGTAATTGTTTTAAAGGGACAAGAATGTAAATAAAGTGATGAGGCTCAGTAAAATAAAATCCTCAGAGAGAGAGAGAGAGAGAGAGAGAGAGAGAGAGAGAGAGAGAGAGCAGTTCTTGTGTTAATCCCCCACGACTCATTAGCCTACTTGATGAACATGCCAGCTCAAAACTATGGCTATCTAATTGCTCTCTTCCTCCTCCCCCCCGTCTCTCTCTCTCTCTCTCTCTCTCTCTCTCTCTCACACACACACACACACACACACACACACACACACACACACACACACACACACACACACACACACACACACACACACACACACACACACACACACACATTTGCTCTGTCCACTCGTGTTAGTCACTACCATTACTGACTTACTGTTTCCTGTCTCTTAGTCTTTGCTGGTCTCTTTGTATACATTATGTTATTCACTCTCAGATTCTCTTCTACACTGCTATTCAATGTTCAGTCTTACACACTCATTCGTTTTAATTGTTTCATTATTAAGTTCTTCATTATTCTTCATTTTCAATATTGTTTTATTATTAATTTTCAGTGTTTCATTATTTTCTGTAATGATTATTTAATTATTCACTGTTTCATTATTCAGTGCCTTTCTTTTCAGTCTAATTATTCATTAATACACTGTTGTTCATCATGCACTTTGATTATTCACTGATTTATTATTCATTGTGATTCATTATTCACTAATTCATTATTCCCTGAGATTCATTTTCCTTGTGATTCATTATTCGCAGAGTCATTAGTCATTATACATTGTGATTCATTTTTCCCTGTTATTCATTTTTCCTTGTGATTATTATTTGCTGTGATTATTCGCTGTGATTCATTATTCACTGTGATTCATTTTTCCCTGTGATTCATTATTCCCTGTGAATCATTATTCACTGTGATTCATTTTTCCCTGTCATTCATTATTGTCTGATTCATTTTTCCCCATGATTCATTATTCACTGATTCATTTTTCCCTGCGATTCATTATTTACTGATTCATTTTTCTCAGCGATTCATTATTCACTGCCCCATTATTCACATTCATTTTTCCCAGCGATTCATTATTCACGGTGATTCATTATTCACTGTGATTTATTTTTCCCCGTTTTTCATTACTGCAACGCCTGTGCTGTCTCCTCTTTGATAGGCTTCAGGGATCATTCATGCTATTGTCATCACACCAGTCCATTACCAGCAACACATTCACTGCCTCACTCTCACTCACCCACGGCCTCACACATTCACGCAGTATTTCACGTACGGTACGTTTCTTCACTGTCTTTAGTTCACCGTCTTTCAGTCTTTTATTCACTGCCGTCTATATATGCCTGCCTGTTTGTCTTTCATTGTCTATCCATCTGTCGATATGTAGATGAAGAGGATGGATAGATGGATGGGGTCGGTAGGTGGATAAGAATGTCCACAGTGGGACAGTAATGATGAATAGACAGAGACGTGAGAACTTCAAGATAAGTAGTGTAAAAGGAAAGGTGAGGAGAAGAGAAGAGTCAGAAAGATAAGGAGAGTAAAAAGAAAGAAGAGTCAGAAAGGTAAGTAGAGTAGAAGGAATGGAAGAGGAGAGGAGAGTCAGAAAGAGAAGTAGATTGAAAGGAAAGGAGAAGAGGAGAGGAAAGGAATCCGGGACGGCAAAACAGAGCACAGGCAAACAGGGGATACGGAGTGGCAGAAAAGAGTGAGTGATTATGAGGGAATGGAAAGAAAGAGGATGGGAACTGAGAATGGAAGATGTAAAGGGGAGATGTATGAAAGTTGTAGGATGAAGGTGGAGAGGGGCGAGACGTGAGTGGAGAGATGAAAGTGGGAGGGGGTAGCAGGAGAGTGGTGGGAGTGAGAGAGGGGAAAAAATGGGAGGGAAAAATGGGAGTAGGGGAGGAAAAGAGCGAAAGTGATAGAGGGAGTGCGAATGGGACGAAAGGCTGAGAGAGAGAGAGAGAGAGAGAGAGAGAGAGAGAGAGAGAGAGAACGATGAGTGAGGAGGTAGGGTGAGTCAAGGATGATGTAGGTAACTATGGTAATATGTCCCACCTCACATTGTTGATTCTGTGTGTGTGTGTGTGTGTGTGTGTGTGTGTGTGTGTGTGTGTGTGTGTGCGCGCATCTGTTACCATTCAACCATTTATCTTTCTACTATGTGTGACCATCTGTGTCGGTCTGTCTGCACCTATTCCATCCATCTGTCCGTCTCTACAGCCATCATTCCTTTCATCTTCCCTTCCTTCCTTCGTACCTTTCTTCAATCCATCCATTTATCATCCATCCATCCATCCATCCAACCGTCTGTCTATCTGTCAGTCTGTCTATCTATATTTATCGCTGCATCATCTCATTACCACTGCTCCGCTATTTAGTTATGCTGGAAACATTACATTACCAACTTCATTTTATTTTATTATTGCTTAGCCAGTCATGTAATTGGAGACATATCTATCTGTCTGTCTATCTATCTCTATCAATCTGTCTATCTATCTATCTATATAAATATCTATATCTATCTGTCTATCTATCTATCTGTCTATATAAAATCACATTTTTTTCGCTTCTTATGGAGGAGTGACACAGGAATATGTATATTTTTTGTGAGTCTCCAGTTCCAGTATGAAAATGAGAGAAAAATGTGTGAGATATAAAACTGGGCATTGTTTTGCGTGAGCTGTTATCCTCCGAGCCTCTATTTATTTTAGCTACTTAACCATCCGGTAACCTTTTCCTTTTTTATTTTTTACTTGGGAACAGCACGTGCATATATTTTTAGCTATGAGTGTCCATTTCCTTCATCCATTAACAGCTGAAAGGTGAAAAATATGTAGAGTGGTTACTTGTTAGTCGGTCATTATCCTCAGTGCTTTGTTAGGATTGAAAATATAATGCCGCTGTAGACATTCTTAAGTATTTAATTCAGGCTAACGTCAAACGACTTTTCTCAGCTGAGGTAGGTTTTGAACTGATTAACTGGTAAGTAATCCGCCCCGCTACTAGGCCAGTTTGTGGATTACTTGGTAATCGACTTATTAATCGAGGCCGATTAGTTGAAGCTGTATTCCTGTATAATTTCAGATTTATATGGTACTGCTGTTAAGCTCCTCAGTCAGGTGGCGCAGTTTGCATCTCGCATTCAGACGCTTTATCCTGTTCAGCCCACTGACTTACAGTATACCGTATTTCAGTCTTGGAGCCTCCAGACGATTTTATTTTTATTTTAAGTAGCAAGAATAAGTATATAATAAGTACCGGTACGTTATTGTAGTAAAGGGTTAGTTCTGTTGAGACTAAAACTTGCAGGGTTGGATCTTGCCTTCATTAACTCATTCGCTGCTAGAGATGGCTCCTTAGCAGAATATTATTATGTGGTAATAGTATGAATAAACTCTGTCAGAGGACGGTTTTATATTGAACTGTATTCGTGTTGCCTCCAGATCATTTTACGCAGCTTGCGAGTCGGTTTAACTGGAGGAATTCGATATCGGCAAGTTTTAACTCTTCCTAAATCTAATTAAGTCGCCCGGCGGTAGCGAGAATATAATGTCATGGTGTTGAAATGCGTAATTAAATCGCTGAGAAGTTAGCCCTACTGTACTGCAGTTTCCCCTGCTACCACCCCGCCCAAACCCCAGCCGCTGCCTCCGCCCCTGTCCTTACCACCAGTCCCACCAGCCACCACACCCATCCTCCTCCCATCATCTCCACCTCCACCCGCACCACTTACCCCCCCCCCCCGCGCCACACCTTTACTCTCACCATTTCCTCTCTTCCTCCCACCACCCCTCCCACTCCTCTCCCCTATATGGTGAATCAGTTTATGCGATTACCTTATCGTATTATAGAAATGATTCCATCCGGTCTCTCTCTCTCTCTCTCTCTCTCTCTCTCTCACACACACACACACACACACACACACACACACACACACACACACACACACACACACACACACAGTTCATTGCATCTTACATTTCTGCATACTTTTTTCTGTCCAGTACTGTTGTAAATTTAATAGTCCTTCTGGATGGGGGAGCCTTCCTACTTTATTTGTCATCCTTGTGTTAATATCATAGAATAGTTTGGTTAGTTACAGCCTTCCCTATAACAAACAGCGGCTAAAGGACCAGCAGGTTTGTTGCTATTTGCCTTTCTTTGTACCCCTGGGTTACTTTACTCCTCCAGTTTTCCTCCTCTGCTCTTTTTCCCTGATCTTTTATTACTATTATTATTATTATTATTATTATTTTTATTATTATTATTGTTGTTGTCATTATTATTATTATTATTATTTTTGTTGTTGTTGTTGTTGTTATCATGGTATAATTTATTACCGTGTTTTTTTTGGGGGGATTAATTGAGCATTTCTATTCAGCTTTAAGTTCCTTATTGCCGCATCCAGAGGACGACCAAATACAGTGTGCTTTATGTCCCTCCCTGTGGCACTTGCTCACTGAGTCACTGCGCTGTTTTCAAGGATGCGATCCAATCCTTGTGGGCGGTGTTAAGGGGTGGGGGTATACATACATACATACATACATACATACAGTACATACTCGTACATATTTACAGATATTGTTACATAGCCTATGATTTCATCATCCTTTGTGTAATTTTAACGCACAGTATGCTGCATGTTTGATCACGAGCGTGTTCTGCCTCAGTCCCCCCCTTCTACCGTTATAGTAGAGTAAGTCGTCCTTTCTGTTATTCAGTGCGGGATTGTCAACTGTTTGTCCCCATCGCTTCATTTGCGCGTCCTTCTTACAAGTTGTATCAAGCTCTGCCGGCCCCTATATAATGAGCTCAGTCTCTGCATCATTGCCACTTAGATCTGCTCCTCATTTTGTTCACATCTCTGTCCTCCCCTGTACAGATATTAATATTGTGAGTGCTCAAGAAATCTCCAAACATCTAGCAGCTGTGTGTAATTTGAGTATAATTGTTGTTGCATTTTTTCTTGTACTGTGTAGCATAAGTTGATAATTCGTAGGCCTAGTGATATTTTGTGATTCATGTGAGTGGATGTTAGCCATCATTAATACTATTTTGTATCTGTAATAATTTATCTTGCATTAACTGAGTATTATCTGGTATCTCATTTTAACAGGGCTGACTTAGATAAATTTACTCATGCTAATTTTGTGTTAATAGAGGCTATTGCAGTTAACCATATATTTAACCTGTTTTTTGCCATTACATTATCCTTATGAGTCCTGAATGTTTTGTTATTAGTTTGAGCATTAAACTTTGACTTGTAATTTTACCTAACTCTTTTGTTTTGAACCTGGAGCTTTACGGGACAGTAGTGACTCTTAGTATTCTCACTTAAAGTGTACGTTATCTTTCTCTGTTCCGTAACATAAATTTGGCGACCTCTTATCAGGATATTCAGGATATTATCATAAGGATATTGCTTGATATTTTGTGACTGTGATTTATTCATGATGTCTACTATTACTACACTTGATGAAGCCAAAGATTTTTGTCAAATGTGCAAACAGTGTGTGATATAGAAAACAGAACAAAGAATGAACTTAAGCTTGTTGCTCAACAATTGGGAATTGCTGTTCGCTCTCATCATTCTAAAGATCAAATTGTTGACATGATTAATGAAAGCTTTTTTAATGTAACTCCTCCAAATGAGCAAACGCAGATTGAATTAGCTAAGTTACAGCTAGCCCTGCAGGAGGCAAAAGCTAAGGATGCTGAATTTCAGGCAAATGCTCGTATCCAAGAGGCACAGGTACAGGCTCAGGCACAAATTGAACTTGCTAGGATTCAGGCAGACCATGAGTATCGCATGAAACAAGGTGGAACTGGATCATCTAGCTCTGATGATTTTGATGTGGCTAAAAATGTTAAACTTGTCCCTCCTTTTAATGAATCTGATTTAACAAAGTATTTTCAGTTGTTTGAGAGGGTAGCTACAGGTTTTAATTGGCCCAAAAAGTATTGGCCAGTACTCCTTCAAACTGTTCTCACCGGTAAAGCTCAAGTAACTTATGCATCTTTGCCTCAGGATCAATCTGATAATTATGATGTTGTTAAGAGCTTGATTCTTAAGGCCTATGAGCTTGTTCCTGAAGCCTATAGAGTAAAATTTAGGACAACTTACAAGCAAGATAAGCAATCCCATGTTGAGTATGCAAAAATCAAAGAAGATCTGTTAGAGCAGTGGTTAAATTCTAAGAATGTGGATTCTGATTTTGACAAATTTAAGCAGATGATTTTGCTGGAGGACTTCAAAAGGTGTATTAGTAAAGATGTAAGCCTATATCTTGATGAGAAAAGAATAGATAATTTGTCTGATGCTGCAGTTTTAGCTGATGAGTATGTTCTCACTCACAAGAGATATTCTAGAGAAAAAGGGAAAGCTGAGAGTAAGTACGTTGCCTCTACTCAGAGTACAGGTAACAGGAAAGAGAATAAAGATGATGTTTCTCAGGAAGTAAATACCAGCTTCACCTCTAGATTTCAGAAAAGTAAATGTACTTATTGTAGTAAGCTTGGTCATACTACGGAGAGATGTTTCAGGAGACAGCGTGATGTGAACAAAAAGGAGTCTTTAAATATTCAGTCAATTGGTCTAGTGTCCACTCTTGAGAGTTCCCAGAATTCTTTAACTGAGTTAACTGAACCTGCTTTGAGGGGTAACTTAAATTCTCATGATGGAGCTCCTCTTTTGAGCAGTAACGTGGGTGACACTCTCAAGAGTTCATGTGCTAATTTCCTGTCTGATGGTTTTGTCAGTCCTCTGGACAGTAATGACAGGAAATCAGTTAAAATATATCGTGACACAGGTGCTTGCCAATCCCTTTTGCTGACCAGTGTTCTAGGCTCTAATGTTAATTCCTCTGATGAAACTGTAATCTTACAAGGTGTAGGGAATAATTACTTCTCTGTCCCTCTGTGCAGAGTGAATTTAGAGTCTGGTTTTGTTAATGGTTCCGTTATGGTTGGGTTGGTTGAGACACTCCCAATGTCAGGTGTAACTTTCTTACTTGGAAATGATATTGGTGGAAGTCAAGTGTGTCCAGCTTCTCAGTTGTCTAGTGAGCCAGTGGCTGCGTCCCAGGATTGTGGTGTCCCTGATGTGTTCCCTGCATGTGCTGTCACTAGGGCTAAGTCTAAAGTTACTGGTGATTTAGAGGATAATGATGATGTTGATGTTATCCTAGCTGACACTTTTCTTGCTAATTTGGACCACTCACCACATGAGTCAGTACCCCGTAGTGTTGATAATTTGTCTCGTCAAGAGTTGGTTGAGTTGCAGGTTGCTGACCCTGAGTTGAAAGGTCTAGCTAACTCTGCTTACAGTGAAGAAGAGTCAGCCAGTGCTTCTACTTGTTATTATGTAAAGTCAGGAGTACTTATGAGGAAGTGGAGACCCCCAACAGCATCAGCCGACTGTGAATGGGAGGTTGTACATCAAGTTGTCATCCCTCGTGTTTGTAGGCAGGATATCATTAGAGTGGCTCATGATTCCAGTTTGGCAGGACACCTTGGAGTGAGGAAGACTGTGGCACGCATTTTGAAACACTTCTACTGGCCAGGTATCTTCAGGGATGTTTCCTGGTATTGTAAGTCTTGTCACACCTGTCAAGTTGTGGGGAAGTGTAATCAGACCGAAAAGGTTGCACCTCTAGTTCCCATTCCTCCTTTTGAGGCGCCTTTCGCCCGTGTGTTGGTGGATATTGTGGGCCCTCTTCCTAAAACTTCTTCAGGATTTTCTTATGTGTTGACCATGATTGATATGGCTACTCGTTATCCTGAAGCCATTCCACTTAGAAACATCTCAGCAAAGAACGTGGTTAAGGAAATGCTAGGGTTCTTCACAAAGTTTGGTCTGCCCAAGGAGGTACAGTCAGACCGGGGAAGTAATTTCATGTCGAATGTTTTCAAGCAGTCTCTGAAAGAGTTGGGCATCCCCCAGATCACGTCTTCAGCTTACCATCCCCAGACCCAAGGAGCGTTGGAGAGATATCATCAAACACTCATATCGATGCTCAAGAAATACTGTTTGGAACATCAGAAAGACTGGGATAAAGGTCCTCCATTCGTTGTGTTTGCCGCAAGAGAATCTCCAAATGAATCACTGGGCTTCTCACCTTTTGAACTACTGTTTGGCCATGAAGTAAGAGGACCCCTTAAGTTACTCAAGGAATGCTGGCTGTCGGAGGAAGATGACGTCAACCTGCTGGAGTATGTGATGAAGTTCAAAGAACGGCTGTCCACTGCTTTACAGCTGGCGAGAGAGAATTTAGGAGCTGCTCAGGAGAAGATGAAGACTTGGTATGATAAGAAGTCCAGGTTACGCCACTTTCAGCCAGGAGATCAGGTTTTGATTCTGCTACCAGTTCATGGGCAACCTCTTCAATCCAAGTTTAGTGGTCCTTATTTCGTGGAGAAGAAACTCAGTGATGTCAACTATGTCATCGCCACACCAGATCGTAGAAAGAGCAAGCAACTATGTCACATCAACATGCTAAAGTTATATCACAGGCGGGACGAAAATAATCCAGTCTGCACTGTAGCTGTTCCACCCGAGTCTGCAAGTGAAGCTCTCCCATGCAGTATGAGCCTGAGTGATAGTTTGGGGAAGAATCCTGATATCATGAATGATCTCCAGACTAAGCTTTCTCATCTACCTCCCAAGGAAAGGCAGGAGTTTTCGGCATTACTGCAGGAGTACCCGCAAGTGTTCCGTGCCACTCCAGGAAGAACCACTGTGTTGATGCATGATGTCGATGTTGGAGACGCAAAGCCAATTAAACTGCCTCCTTACCGTGTGAACCCAGTGAAAGTTCCCCTCATCGAGAAGGAGCTTGGCTACCTGTTGGACCACATGATGATTGAGCCCTGTCAGAGCGAGTGGAGTTCTGTCACTCTAGTCCCTAAGCCAGGTGGGTCACAGCGGCTTTGCATCGACTACAGACGTGTTAATCAGATAACCAAAACAGACACTTACCCTCTCCCTCGCGTGGAAGATTGCATAGACAAGATCGGAAAGGCTAGGTACATAAGTAAATTTGATTTGTTAAAGGGATGCTGGCAAGTACCTATGACTGAACGTGCTAGGGAGATATAATGTTTTGTAACACTAGGAAAGGCTTTTGCATGTTCTGTAATGCCGTATGGTATGAAGAATGCACCAGCCACATTTCAGAAGCTCATGAATGTTGTAACAGAGGGTTTGGCAGGGTGTGTTGTTTATATTGATGATGTATTAATCTTCAGTGACAACTGGAAAGATCACCTATGCCATGTCAGTAAATTTCTTGAGCGTTTGGTTCAGGCTAATCTTGTAGCTAATTTATCAAAGTGTGAGTTTGGTCAAGCTAAAGTTCAGTACCTTGGGTATGTAATTGGTGATGGACATGTTGCACCACCAGGAGCTAAGGTTCAGGTAATAAGTGATCTTCCCAGACCTAAAAGTAGGAAAGAGCTACAAAGATTTTTGGGAATGGTAAGTTATTACAGGAGATTTGTTCTTAACTTTTCTATTCTTGTATCACTACTTACAGACCTACTGAAAAAGGGAGTTAAATTTGTCTGGACCGATAACTGTGAATCCTCTTTCAACAAACTTAAAGCTATTCTATTAAGTCAGCCAGTGCTCGCTACTCCAAATTTTGCTAAGCCTTTTAAGATGGCTGTTGATGCAAGTGATACAGGAGCTGGGGCTGTTTTGCTGCAAGAGGATGATCAGGGTATTGAACATCCTGTATCTTATTACAGTAAGAAGTTCACTCCACCTCAAAAGAACTACTCAACTATTGAGAAAGAGCTTTTGGCCTTGATTTTGGGTTTACAGCATTTTTCATTTTATTTGTGTTCTGGTTTTGACCCCATAGTCATTTATACCGATCATAACCCACTGAAATTCCTTAGTAAGTTAAGATAAAAATCAGAGATTGACAAGATGGAGTCTACTTCTTCAGGAGTATTCATTAGACATACAACATGTCAAGGGGAAAGAAAATGTTATTGCAGATTGCTTATCTAGACTTTAGACAGATTGTTTTAGAGTAATAAGAAATTTCCTTTGTAAATTTCTTTTTCTTTGTGGGGAGGTGTTACATAGCCTATGATTTCATCATCCTTTGTGTAATTTTAACGCACAGTATGCTGCATGTTTGATCACGAGCGTGTTCTGCCTCAGTCCCCCCCTTCTACCGTTATAGTAGAGTAAGTCGTCCTTTCTGTTATTCAGTGCGGGATTGTCAACTGTTTGTCCCCATCGCTTCATTTGCGCGTCCTTCTTACAAGTTGTATCAAGCTCTGCCGGCCCCTATATAATGAGCTCAGTCTCTGCATCATTGCCACTTAGATCTGCTCCTCATTTTGTTCACATCTCTGTCCTCCCCTGTACAGATATTAATATTGTGAGTGCTCAAGAAATCTCCAAACATCTAGCAGCTGTGTGTAATTTGAGTATAACTGTTGTTGCATTTTTTCTTGTACTGTGTAGCATAAGTTGATAATTCGTAGGCCTAGTGATATTTTGTGATTCATGTGAGTGGATGTTAGCCATCATTAATACTATTTTGTATCTGTAATAATTTATCTTGCATTAACTGAGTATTATCTGGTATCTCATTTTAACAGGGCTTAATTAGATAAATTTACTCATGCTAATTTTGTGTTAATAGAGGCTATTGCAGTTAACCATATATTTAACCTGTTTTTTGCCATTACATTATCCTTATGAGTCCTGAATGTTTTGTTGTTAGTTTGAGCATTAAACTTTGACTTGTAATTTTACCTAACTCTTTTGTTTTGAACCTGGAACTTTACGGGACAGTAGTGACTCTTAGTATTCTCACTTAAAGTGTACGTTATCTTTCTCCGTTCCGTAACAATATACACACACGGAAATGCATAGTTCAGGAGTAGGTTACTAGTCGACCACGTACTGTACTTCCATCGTTCAGGAACACCCATAAATATGGCACAGAGGGGTAGGGGAAAACATTACATACTTGCATACACACATACATATACATACACAAGTTACCAGTATGAGAGTATTAGCTGACAACGTACCTGTGTCATGCTGGAATTGCCCTAAGTGTGACACAGATAGGCAGGCCAGAGCACTGGGCAGTTAGCTGTACTGCAACGGCGTGTGCTTAACCAGTTTGTACTTATATCTTTCCACTTAAAATACTGCAGAGGTGGCTGCGGCTACCTGAAATGCCCCTAGTTTTGTTTTTAGCATTGAAGATAATTTGTAGCCAGAATGAAGTAGACTTACATTTGTTTCACTTTTAGTTGGCGTACAATTGCCATCTTTCCATCGTCAGTATATAGTTGTAACCATAAATTAACACTAGAATATGATGTTCGTCACGAAGTTTTATGAAAAGGATGTAGAGCCGTAGTAATGGTTGAAAACTGATGTTATTCCCTGCTCCCTCCTAGAGATCCGGGGAGTGGTTTAGCGGAAGCTATGTTAAATTACCACACGGTGACGAGAAATAAGAGTAGGTGATTTAACTTCTTCAACACTAACATGTTATCCATTTATATTAAGCTACCACAGGATGATTGTATTGAAGGATTCTGTTCAGCTTTAGGTCTGAAGTAGTGTTAAGGGTAGAGATAACCGTTCCTGTTCCAAACGTCTGTCGTAGGATCAGAAAAATAATGTAAAAACAAAAATGGTCCAATAAAAGACGGGTTGGGACTGACAGGGCTGAGATGAGACTGGGTGGGGCTGGGTGAAGGGAAGTACGATGAATACAAGAACGACTTGGTTATATTTATTCTTTGCACCGATAAACGACTTTATTAAGCCCTAGATAAATCATCTTGTAGTAAAGAGTCAGGTAATTTATTATTATTATTATTATTATTACCACCTCCGCCAAAGAAGTTGGAGGAGGTTATGTATTCACCTATGTTTGTCTGTTTGTTTGTCCACACCATATCTCCAGAAGTTCTCAGTGTATTTCAGTGAAATTTTGTGGCCATGGGCCATGAAAGAATTTATTAAATTTTGGGGCGGATCCGGATCCGGCATTGGCAGAGGTATGCGCTCTCTGAGTGCTTTATTATTATTATTATTATTATTATTATTATCATCATTATTATTATTATTATTATTATTATTATTATTATTGTTATTAGCGGTAATAGTGGTGGTAGTAGTAGTAGTAATAGTACAGTAGCAGCAGCGGCAGCGACACGTTGATCTGAAACGTGAGTCAAGTGGATTTCTTGCTGAAGTTGCCCTCCTGCAGTCCACTGTCCTCCTTTCAGGGGAAAGGGAGGGGAGTTGAGGAACTTCGGATAACCGGTCAGCTGATGCCCGGGTATATCGGTGTCGCCGCGGGAAGGCATCTCTCTCTTTCACCGTCCCCAGGGGAAACTAAAAAAGGGGGGGTTGGGTAGGGGGGGAAGGGAACGTTAGGTTGAAGAGGAGGAAGTGGCGTTATGATGTTAGTTAAGGGGAAGCAGGTTAAGTGAAGGAGGGGGAGGGGACGGACATGGAGTAGAGAAGGTGAAGTGAAGAGACAGGGAGAGAAGAAGAGGTGGAGGAAGGGAGAGGAGAGAAGGTAGGTGGAGGAAGAGAGAGGGGAGGGGGGAGGAGAAGAAATAGGAGACAAAGGAATGTCAAGGAAGAAAGAGGAGAGATGGAGGAAGGAAGAGGGAGGGCACAAGGGGAGGTGAAGGAAGAGGGAGGGGAGAAGGGTAGGAGCCTGATGGGTGAGTTAGAGTCGAGCTGCCATAGAAGCATTGGTGAATGAGAGACTGACGAATGTCTTGGTAACATCAGATGCAGGTGCTGCGTTATTAGATGTTCTGCCATATTTGGTGACGGCAGTGCAAGGGAGATGAGGACAAAGGCAGATGAAGAATAAGATACATGTAAGGAGGAGGAGGAGGAATAAGAAACATGGTGAGGAGGAGGAGGAGGAGGAGGAGGAATAAGAAACATGGTGAGGAGGAGGAGGAATAAGAAACATGGCAAGGAGAAGGAGGAGGAGGAAAAGTAAGAGGGGGAGGAAAGATAAAGAATATGAATTATTGGGAAGAAGTGAAGTGTGAAAGAAAACAGGGTGGAGAGAAGAGAGTAGGAAGAGGAGACATAAAATATAAGAGATGAGCAGAGGTGAGGATTAGGACAAATGGGAAAGTATAGGAAAGGAGCAGAAGAGGAGGAACAAGAAGAAAATTACTCATGGAAAAAGGAAGAATGAGGAGGAGAAAGAAGAGAGCTGGCAGAAAGATGGATGGAAAAGAAGACAAAGAGAAGAAGAGACAAAGAAAATTAGGTGATGAGCAGAGATGTGGAAAAATGCGGACGGAGAGGAAGTAAGGACGCGGAGGAAGAAGAAGAGAAGAGAGATGAAAAAGATAAGAAAGAAGTGGGATCAGTAGGGAAGAGAAGGAGGAGGAGGAGAAAGAATTGGGGAAGATGATGATGATGACAGGAGGAAGAGGAAACAGCACAGAAGCGTGGATGAATGAGAAACAGATGCAGGGCCTAGCTGGGTAACATCAAATGCAGGTGCTGCGTTATTAGATGCTCCCTCACATTTGACGGCGAGGGCCACAAATTTGATCAGACGAGAGAGAGAGAGAGAGAGAGAGAGAGAGAGAGAGAGAGAGAGAGAGAGAGAGAGAGAGAGAAGCGCTTGTTTCGTACTCTGAGTTAGATGGAAACTACTTACGGAAGATTACTTCTGCTTTAAAGTAGGTTGTCTGCAACAGAAACAAAAAATACCTTATAATTTTTCCGGAGCGTAGTCGGAGGCCGAGGCTAGGCTATCGTAATGTAGATCAAATAAGAACAGGAGACCGACCTAGCTGTTCTTTACTGGTAGCGTTAAACATGGTACCTGTTAAGGATGTCACGAGTAGGCTGCAGTATTTTAACCTCGTCAGTTGGGTGATGTTTTTTGTTATATTCTGCCACCGAATGATTTTGTTAAGCATCTGTTACTGAAGGGGTTGTGTGAGGTTAGGTATAGCTGCTCCATTTTGAAAGCTTTCCCCAGAGCTGAATAAAATCACCTGGAGGTAGCATGAATTACAGAAGTGCCCTCGTATGGGAGAGGTTGCAACGCCTTGACCCACCCTTCACAGCGCAATCGACCCCTGTTAGGAAAGGAGCTTGTGTTATACGTAATGGTTAGTACTGGAGACATCGTAACAATTCTGAGTTTGGTTATGCATATTCCGCTTTTCTGTTCTCGTGTCTTATGGAGCCTGTATCTTTATAATAGTGTGTTTGCATCAGTACCATAAAAGACTATATTATTACCCTGTTAGACCCATGATGCTATATATATATATATATATATATATATATATATATATATATATATATATATATATATATATATATATTTTATTCATGTTGTTGCTGGGTGAATATATTGAACTTTAAAATCTCTTTCGTAATAAAGGCAACATCTAAACACTTTCAGTTCAGTAAGTCTCACGGAAGGTAAAGTATGTCGTCTAGAGGTGACAAAGAAAAAAATAAAAAAAATCCGCTATCGTAGTAAAGGTGTTAACACACACACACACACACACACACACACACACACACACTATAGTTATCCCTAGTAACTGAGTACTGGGTGTTGAGCAACTAGCGGAAGATATGAGAGATCTTGCGTTCAGGGCCTTTGTGTGTGTGTGAGAGAAAGAGAGAGAGAGAGAGAGAGAGAGAGAAGGGAGGGGATGGGAGAAGAAAAACAAGGGGAAAGGAAAAAGAAGATTGAATGAAAAAAAGAGGTTACGGGGAGGAAAGACACGGAGAAGAAAGGAAAGGCAGGAAACAGGGATGAAGCAGAGAAGGGAGGGGGTCTGAGAAGCAAAAAAGAAAAGGAGCGATATAACGGAACAAAGGGAGAGAGAAGAAGGAAGAGGAGAAGGACTTAGGGATGGAGGTGGGTTGAGGAAAAGGAAATAGAGAATAAGGAAGGTTACAAAGGAACTGAAGGGAGAAAAAACAGGTAGGAAGGGAATAGGGAAAGAGGGTAACAGGGAAGGAGGCAAGTAAAGAACAAGGTGGGAGATGATAGAAACAGGGAGGAAGGCGAAAGGAAGAGGAAGAAGAGGATAAACAAAGAGGGTAGGGTGGAGGGGTAGGGTGGGATAGCTGGGAGTAGAGATAAGGATAGTAATATTAGCAGATAAGAGGGGAGAGAGGACATGTAAGAGCCAAGGAGAGAGAGAGAGAGGGGGGGTGGGAGGGAAGACGGCCGTGGGTAAAGTGGGTGATTGTGGGGCAATTGTCAAGGAGTGGGGGTAACAGGAGGATGAGAAGGAGAATGATGATGATGATGAGGAGGAGGAGGAGGAGGAGGGGGAGGAGGAGAGTGAGGATGAAGATGAGAGGGAGGAGGAGAGTGAGGATGAAGATTAAGGGGAGGAGAAGAATAAAGATGAAGATGAGGATGATGAGGTGATGAAGATATTGAAAATATCAATAATAATAACATAAGAATAAAGATAATAATAAAACTACTACCACTACTACTACTGCTGCTACTACTACTACTACTACTACTGCTGCTACTACTACTACTACTACTACTACTACTACTACTACTACTGCTGCTACTACTACTACTACTACTACTACTACTACTTCTACTAAATAATAATAACTAGTTTCCTGTTTACTTACTATGTAGCAAGGAAGCATTGCCATGGGTACATTTTATATTTGTTTCAATAACTGGCTAACTGTATGCTTAACTGTAACCATATTCCTTTAAGATAATGAGAGGGACCACTGCTGTATTTCTGTTAAGTTACAGCTTTTGAGGCTTTCTCTAAAACGTGTTACAAAGAAAACACTGAGGAAATTTGAATTCCGTACTTTGTACAAGGCCAAATGGCAAAATATTCAGCCGAAATTTTCATCAAACTTTTTTATCATAGGATTTCACCCAAATAGCTGTATCTCAATTAGTTTCCGAGATGTTTCAATTTCAAAAATGCAGTTTCTGCACTAAAAATGAGTATATGACTTTAAAAAATAGGTGAAGGTCATTTATATTTGACACAAGTACTTGCGTTACCCAAGGGTACCGTCCTGTTTAATCTCATGAATATCTAAGAAAAAAATATGCAGAAAAAAGTAATAATACTTACGAAAACAATAAGCTTCGGCATTTATATGACGAAACTTAATAATAATAATAATATTATGATGATGATGATGTGGTAAAGAAGATGGAAGTGGAAGAAGGAAATGCTGGCATGGGTAGATGAATAACGATAAGAAACGGGCAGTATTCGATTTTTCAAGTGGTAAAAAAAAAAAAAAAAAAAAGCTCAGTGAAGGGATGTGAATGAAGTTGTAATAAATAAGATATACAGTAAATAGTTATAGGTGAGAGGAGTTGCAAGAGTGTGTAGGACAGGTAGTATAAAAGAAAATTAAGTAGCGTAGCGGGAACTAGGAGATGAAGTAATAAAGACAGCACAGCTAAGAGAGAGACGGAAATATAGTAATTATGGTGTGGGACGAAGATAAGCGAATATCAATAGTAAGTCATGTTAGTTGCATAAAAGATAAAGTAAGAACAACGTAGGACACACGATAAAATACTCCGAAGTTTGTTTATAATCAGATTAGAAACTTGGACTTGCGGCGCTGTTGGGAATGGTGAAGCTGTATATCCTAAATGTAATATTGGAGGGGAAGAAAAAATTGCAAAGGAAGGTAGAAGCAGGGGAGATAAAGGAATGAGATGGCAAAGACAATAGATCCGCGGAAAGATGACGAAACACAAGGAGATATAAGTGGATGAATAGGATAGATAACAAGAAAATCTGGCTGGAAATATGAGGTAGATTACCGATACTCCATGAAGTTTGTTGTAATCAGATTGAGAACTTGCAGCCGTATTGCTTTAGGGAGTTGTGAGGATAAGCAAATGAAAATTAATTTCCGTGTGTATGGGGAGGTGGAGGTGGTGAACGAAAATCAAGGAGAGAATTTTAAAAACGGTAGAAGTGATCGTTTCGTTTCGTTTTTAAAGGCTCCAACATGCATGCGTCGGTGTGATATGCATAAAAATGGAAGAGTGCTGCAGTGTATATAATATATATATATATATATCCTCTGTGGTGCAGTGTTAGAGTGTGCGTTTCGTACACGGGTGAACCAGGGTTCGCGCCTCGCCAGTGTAATAAACTTTGGACGTGTTCACCTGGCCACGTGCTGCATTGGCGGACGCAAGGGATGCTGTGGTTGAACCAGTGTCGCTTACTATAAAGTATGCTTGCACCCAATCGGCTTGCGCTGGCCGATTACACTTGGTTCACAGACTACACACACATCCAAAGCCACTCCAACACTACAGTTACACTTACAAGCACTTCTCACCCTACATACAATATCTGCCAGACAGCCTAAGCCACTTGGTAGAGATACATTGGCTGTATCGTCCCGACTTCGGTCGGGATAGGCCGGTCCTGCAGTGGATAATCAAACGGCTGATGATGATATATATAACAAGGAAAAACGAGTGCTGTGGAAAGAGGGAAGGAGTACAAGAGAGTACTGTGGAGAAAGCTAGAAAAGAGTAAATTAGCGCGTAGACGAACAGAACATACGAGAATAACACTCCTGGTTGATGTGTGTGTGTGGGAGGGAGGCGGCGAAGGAAATTGTAAGGAGAGCATTTAAAGTGATAGCTGGCAAAGCAAATGTAAACCTGAGGGATACCCAGTCATTTACCCTCATTTACCTCCCACTGGAGTTAAGCCACAGCATTTGACCTTGGAGCGGAAGTGGAGCAGTTACCTTGCTTCAGAACTGCAGCACTCGCCTTGAGTCAGATTTGCTGGTGCAGCATGCAGCATGAGGACAAAATTGCTTCACTGCCTTTGATCAGACTTACACCAGTTACCTTTAAGTTAAATTAACATTCAGCACTTAAGCTTAGACCTGACTCATAGCATTTACACGTAGATCAGAATCTCTGCAATTACTATTGAATCAGAATCTCAGCATTGCCTTTAATATGATTTGCGGCATTTAACCGTAGGATAGATTGCAGGATTTACATGAAATCAGAATCAAGATATTTGGCATGAATCACCTTTACACTGTTTAACAGTAGAATAGAATTGCAACATTACTTCCGGGTGAAGTTACAGCATTTAACCTTTGAGCGGAATAGCAATATTTACCTTGAATCAGAATTAAAGCATTAACCTGGAATGTCTGAGCAGTTGCCGTTAACCAGAATTTGGAGCAGTTAACTGAAATGAGGCAGCTTATTTTAGCCGGTTAGTCCTGCAACATCTTCTTTTGAGCAGTGTTTAAGCATATTCCGTTGGTCAGTAGTGTAGCATTCTGTTAATCAGTATTGCTGAGTTTACTTTTGATCAGCTTTGCAATATTTACCACTGATCAGTCATGAGATAATTTTACCTTTGATTAGCGCTGCAGTATTTAACATCGGTTAGTACTGGAGTATATATCAGTAGATTAGTACTGCAGTATTTACCTTTGATGAGAATTTGCCTTT
>NC_136978.1:22414505-22437326 GCF_032717465.1 Coenobita brevimanus
TAAACACAGTAAGTTCCTGGAACCCAGAAAACCATTTACTTCACTCAGTGGTATCCCTGTAGCTGGTGTCTAGTGGGCTTAGGTACTCAACCGTATGCAGCCCATGGTGGTTACATCCTATGGGTTGTCGGGTTTGTTGCTCACATAATGCCACTCATTGTCGAGCGAGGCTGGTCATCCTTGTCTTCAGTGTTGGCACTGAGTACCTAGGCCGAGGGCAAAAATTGTTGAATTAACGTATGATGATGACGATGGTGACTTGTTTTTGTGCGTGTGAAGTATGAGATAATTTTATTCGATATTCATTTTCCCCATGATTCCAGCTAGACCGTTGATTTCGAAGCTTTCATGATGGTCACTCTAAATAAAGTATTTTGCCACGAGTAGCTGTAATTTCCAGCCATACATATCGCAATATATTTTTTCTGGAAAATTTTGTCTTACTACAAAATTGGATGGGTGTACGTAAGCGCACAACCACGTGCACATACATTAACAAAGAAGCAAGCAAGCAAGCAAGCGCGCATAAATACCTACCTACCTTCATACATACACACTTTCATTCATACACTGTTACAAACGCCTGCTACCTCATTAAGAACTAGAAACCTGAAGAGAGAACCTGTATTTTTACACAGGACAAACCAGAAACCTACTACAGTGGGCGGGTTTCCAGATGCCGCCTCGACCTTGGTAAATTCTGTTGAAATACCTGGAGCACACTGTACTATGCGGTTATCTCTTTCAATTTGATGACATAATTTTTGCTTTATTAGCAGTACATCCTGAATTTATTGAACTTTGGAGAAGCCTTACAGAGTGGATGAATTTAATGGAGATTGTTTCTAACCATTTTGCCCAAAGATAGTTCTGTTAAGGTAACTATCATTTAGGCCTTTACTGCCCCATCAGGTGCATAGAGTCCCGGGGCTAAGCTAGTCAGTCCAGACGTGTAAAACGAGAGTTACTAGTTGCCCTTCCTTGTGCGGCATTATGTGAGTGGTAAACCCAGCCATTCCATAAGTTAAATAACGTAGTGTGGAGATAGCAAGAACAGAGACATAATTATAACGAAGGGGGTAAATAGAGTCAGTGCCTTGTCAGATGGCGTTGAATGGGTTAATGGGTGTGGGTGTAAGTGTGCCGTGTCTGTGTTAAGCCGGTGGTGTAGTGTGGGTGGGTGTTCTCTCCCTCTCCTCTACCCCGGCTGGAAATGGGCCTAAATTAAGCCTGTTTACGTCCCGGCCTGCGATAAACATGACGTTTTAAAGCCAGGTGGATGCCCCCTGACCATTACCACTGACGGAGAGAGAGAGAGAGAGAGAGGGAGGGAGAGAGAGAACTAAAGGAAAATGATGTAAAGAGGAAGGAAGAGAATGGAGGTAATGAAAGGAGGGAGGGAGAGGTAAGGCGAGGAAATACGAAGAGGTAAGGAAGGAAGAGGGGTAAAGGCAAGGAAGGAAAAGAGGGAAAAGTGAGGAGGAGATTTAGGGAAGGGAGGGAGGGAGGTAAGGAACTGAGAAGAGAAAGGGAGTGCAAAGAGAAGGAAAGAGAGAAAGGTGTATGCATACAAAGGTGGGAAGAGACGGAAAGGTTAGAAAAGGGAAGGGAGAGAAGTAAGGAAGAGGTAAAGGAGAGGGAATTCGAGGTAAGGAAAAGAGGAGAGAGGCAGAGAAGAGGAAGGAGGAGGTGGAAAGTGAGAGGATGGGAGAGAAGAGAAGGAAAGGTAAGGTAGGAAGAATGATGAAAGGTAAGGACAAGAAGAGGAGGTAAGGAAAGCAGGAGGAGAAAGGAGGAAGAGATAAGTAAGGAAAGAAGAGGAGAGGTGACGATGAAAGGAAGAGAATGCTAAGAAAGGAAAAAAGAGAGGTAAGGTAAAGAAGGGAGGTGGGAGAGATCGAGAAGGAAGGAGAAAGAAGGATATAAGAAAGGGAAGAAGTAAGAAAGGAGGTTTGGATGAAGAAAAAGGACGAAAGGGAAGGAATGGAGTGTGTTTGGAGGAGCAGAGATAATAATAAGAATTGTGAGGAAGGGGATAAGGGTATGTGTAGAAGATGATAGGATAAAGTGCGTAGACCAGACAGGCGTAGAAGGATAGATAAGGTTTGTAGGACAGATAAAACTATAGACAAGAGGTGTGTGTAGGGAAGATAGAAGGAAAAATAAGGAGTCTGTTTGATAGAAAGAAGAATATTGAGGAGTGTATAAGACACACGAAAGGATAGATACGGGGTGTGTATGATAGACAGGAGGATAAGTAGTGTGCAGAACAGACCGAAGAACGGAGAAGGGGTAGTTAACACACACACACACACACACACACACACACACACACACACACACACACACACACACACACACACACACACACACACACACATTGAACAGCATGCCTAGAAACTATATTCAGAAAGCTAGACTGGGACAACAAAGGAGCAAACATAGATGGAGAAAACCTAAATCAATTAAGATTTGCAGATGACATTGTCAAAATATCAGAAATAACAGCAACATTACTAGGAATGTTAAATGGCCTAAACAGAGAAAGTCCCAGAGTAAGGCTAAAGATGAACCGGAGTAAAACTATGTTTAATCCAAATTTCCTACAAAAAAGAGCGTCATCAGAATATTGGAAGACGTTCTTGAAGAAGTCGAGGAGTACAGTTACTTGGGGCAAATACTAAAACTAGCGAAAGACCATGATAACGTAATACAAAGACGCATTACGGTTGGATGGAAAGCTTTCGGTAAACATAGAGACATAATGAAAAGTAGCTTGCCAGTATGTATGAAACGAAAAGTATATAACGAATGTATAATACCAGCTGTGACGTATGGTTGTGAGACCTGGAAACTGACAAAATCGATGGAAAAATCAACTAATCCGTTCTCAGTGACCAGTAGATAGGTCAGTGTTGGGAATATCTTCTAGAGACAGGAAAAGATAAACTTGGACGAGGCAGCAGACTAAAGTCAAAGACATTATAGAAATTATAAAAGAACAGAAATCTAGACGGACAAGTCATTTAGCAAGAATAAGGGATAACCGATGGAGCAAGAGGCTGATCGACTGGACACCAAGATATTGTTAGTGTAGCAGAATAAGACCAGACAGGAGGTGGAGATATGAGATAGAGGTTTGCAGGCAAAACGTGGCATGAGCTCAGCAAAGAGATTCGTGGAAAAGGTTGGGGGGAACATTTGTGCAGTAGTGGACTTGCAATGGTTGATGATATATATATATATATATATATATATATATATATATATATATATATATATATATATATATATATATATATATATATATATTATGTGTAGTACAGATAAAAGGATATATAAGGAGTGTGTAAGAGGAGTGTAGAAGGTAGTTGCATTTGGGAAATTGTATGGGAAAGAAAACAGAGGAAAGGATTAATGATGAGAGAGTGGGGGGGGGGGGATGAAGCCAAGCAGCTGCGTAACCAACCGTACCGGTACCTCGTGGTGTTTTCTAGGGCGTGTGTAATAGACTGTGACATATATGCTATGATTCAAAGATAAGGATAGCAGAACAAGAAGACTCCCCACACCCAACACTTCCTCCAGTCAGAGCCGGCGAGAAAGTGGGAGGGACCACCATGCTTGCAGTGTGGATAAAACTGTCCTGGAAATTTCGCATGAAAAGATGAGTGGAGATGTATTTTACGCACATAGCCTGTAAACAGAAATTAAAATTAATGTGAGACCATAACGCTGCAGCGCTGTTCCTGCATCCTTTGTGACTGTAATGAAAGCAAAAAGAAAAAATTATATATTGAAGCTGTTCAGGCAAATTATAAATGTTGAAGTAGTAATGTATAACACTACTACATAGCAAGGAGTTTGCTATACATGTTTAAAGATGTATTGGAAACAAAATGGAATGTGTGTGTGTGTGTGTGTGTGTGTGTGTGTGTGTGTGTGTGTGTGTGTGTGTGTGTGTGTGTGAGAGAGAGAGAGAGAGAGAGAGAGAGAGAGAGAGAGAGGAGGGGGGTGCAGTCTGAGAGAGCCTAGTTATGTTTCTGCCAGTGACATCCTTGGCTGTGAGTGGCTGCATGCAGACCAAGAATTAGGGAATCAGCATTGCGTGTCTCTTCTTCCTTCCCGCTCACAAACAAGCCTAATTCTTTCTCTCTCTCTCTCTCTCTCTCTCTCTCTCTCCACACACACACACACACCTAGCTTCTCTGTTTAATCATACATTCCATCCTTTTATTTTGCCCGTCTTGCATATACTGTTGGTAATGGCGTTGGGTATAATAGTTCCCCCTGTGCCGCTTGGAATATAATGTGTTTGATGATTTCCGGGCTTTAATATCACTCGTGCTGGCCGCCGTAATATCCTCCAGTATTTATAGTATTAGCACCCACTTCTGGGAATATTAGAAATGAGAGAGAGAGAGAGAGAATTTTTGTGAATGATAAAGATGCTAAACTGTACAGATGGCCTATAATGGGACCAAGAAATATAACTGAAAATAAATAAATAAGCTGAAGAGATTGAAGAGAAAGTAGCTTATCCTTGTAATGTTAAGAGACATCTTGTAATTTCAATAATCAGGCCTTTAATAGAAACCCCTCTATTACCGTATCATGATTTTTTTTTTTTACTTTTTGCTGCTTCGGAACGCTTATAAGGAGAATGATATAGTAGCGCAGAGCTTATTGGAAGCTGTGGTTAATCCTTTTAGGTCGGAAAGCTTCACCAAGGCTGACTAAAGTTGTCTGGAGGTACAATAGAATAGAAGAGCCATCATCGTATTAAAAAGTTAATAAAAGTTTTACCTTTAACACCAGCTGGCTGTCCATGTAATATAAGCAGAAAGTAAGATGTAATGGTAAAGACACGGAGGGTTAGGAGGAGGGTAGGATATATTCAGGACTTACATGGTGAAACAGGAGGTTGTGGTAACTGACAGTGGTACGGTGTAGGTTTGAAGGAGAGAGGGGCAGATAAGACTCAGAAGACAGGAGATGGTGGTAGTAGACTGTGGTGTGGTGTAGGTTTGGTTATTGGATTGTTGAGGACAGGCGTTACTGTACCTTGTTATCGTCAGCCCACAAACTCAGCGGTAGTCGGGAATCACGGGGTCGTATATAGCTGTAAGTGGCAATGGAGGCTTCCTTGCACGGTTTCCTTAGCGATCTGTAACCCATGTTGCACCTTAGTATTTTGTTATACAATTTTAGTTTCAACACAGTATGCTCCAGCAACGTACAACAGCATAAAATATTTTAATATGCAAGGTGAATCACTGAGAAAGATCTGCTACGAAGCATTCTAGCTCACACAAAATACGATCCACGTCATTCGAGCATGAGGCCAGCGCCAAATCACCGAATCACATAATTGCCCGAATTGAGGTAAGGAGGGTTATATCGCTGCACTGCTATACAACAGTCCCTCCTCCTAAAACCAGCTGCTTATTTCTATTATCCATCACCATGTGTAGATAAAGTACAGATTATTGTTAACCATCCTTACAAGTAATACCGGCTGCATATCCATGTAATATTTATTGGATCGCATAGGTACAACTGTTAACATCCCTTTCTAGTAATGCTAATTGCCCATTCATATATCACAGTGGTAAGATACAGACGGCGGAATGTGGTGTGGAGTAAGGTAAGGAGGGTCATGCAGCATCTGCAGTCGTGCCGACCCCTTTGTACCGTGTAGTTTACATGGATATTACCGGGAACTGGTGTGGGTAGGTTTAGTGGGCCGGTTCCTCTGGTTTACCGGGGCCCTCTGTAATTTGGGAGCTCACGTAAATACAGCAGGGAAATTAGTGTGAGGGAGTGGGGATGGGGATGGGCTGCTTCTGTTAACTGTATTCTGTATCTCCTGTACTTTGTGACCATAAATTTTGGAGATGTTCTGCATTGTCGTGGAAGGCTGAAGTGAAGGGATTTGTGGCATTGCTTTAGTGTGTGTGTGTGTGTGTGTGTGTGTGTGTGTGTGTGTGTGTGTGTGTGTGTGTGTATTGGGGCTGGGAGTTTTGTTTTTGTAACTTCTCCATTTACTGCGTAATTTGTATTTTTTTTTTTTTTTTTTTTTTTTTTTAATGTACGCTTATCCCCTGGAGCCAGTTTTGTGAGTGTGTACGTTGTGGCTGTGTGAGGGGCTCGAGGCTTGTACTCTTCTCTACTGTGCATTATGTAATCTTTGCTGGTCTATTACTATGTACTGTACCCTTTGTACCTTGCTCTGTGAGTTAGGTTTAGCCACTATAGCCAGAGAACGTTATGTGTAATTTAGTTTTGCTACCACCATGCAATTTTGATTTGTGTGGGAGAGAATTTTCGGACTGGAGTAGTTAACTTTATCCTTTTACGCCCTCACAACAAAATTCGATACCAATCTGAACGTAATCCTCCAGCAGCTGCAAGAATGAGATATAAATTACGTCATCACAGCGAAGGGGGAAAGCCTTCAGGAAGTGTACTGGTGTGAGTGAGTTCGAGCTGCAGCTCATCCAACTGTATGCTTTATATTTTGTAACATTTGGTGGACGATCATTTTGTACACACACACACACACACACACACACACACACACACACACACAAATATCAACTATAGAGACTTACGGTATTTACAGTTTGAAACGTAACATGAAGAGCTTTGAAATACTGTGTTGTGTGTCCACTCTCTGTACCCGTGTGTTTAGACTTAATTCTTTTATTTCTATCTTGGTAGTATCAGAATAATTCTTCATCCTCCTGCATTTTGAGTTAGTTATAATTATGAGACACACCGCAGCATACTAAGATATACACCGTGGCTCAGTTCCAATTCATCGAACGTAGGAGCCACGATAATTCTTTTGGTGAGTACCCCTATGTGAGTTAGCACTGATCCCCCTAAACACACTGACGTCGACTTCATTTTCTTGCTGTCGGCAGATGATTTTATTCAGGTCTGGAGAGCCCCTGGTATTGGACGGGTTATGGGACGCCGCATCTCAACTGCTTCACTCCGAAAAATATATCCGGTTCTCAATGAAGTATCTGGATGTAGCAAGGAAAGGTGAAAAATACATAAACGGACAGAAGGGGTCAGTTGTGCAGGAAGTGAGTCAGGTCTATATGGGGTATTAGGGTTGTATTCCTTCCTCTGCTGTGTATATAGCAACTTTTTCTGTTGTGTTTTTATGTACCTCTTGTAGTCTATTTTCCAAGTTAGCTCTAACCTCGCAGGAAGTGAGGGCGATGGTGGTGTAGGGTGAGAGGGTACAAGGCTCCTAGGTGTAATTCCCACACCTTATAGATATTATATCCTGTGCTGTTTTTTTTTTTTTTTTTTTTTTATACAGTTTCGTTCAGTAATCGATGTACACGTCTGGAGCACATAAGTAAAGGAAAATTACTTCTTCCCACGTGAATGTTGCCAGTTAGTTTAGTAAGATGTCGTTAGCTTTAGATACAATGTTAGGGTAGCCTAGTGGGGGAAAAAAAAAAAAAAAAAAAAAAAAAAAAAAACGGTGACTGCAAATGTCCATACTTCGCGTAGCCTGTTGCTTGAGATAACTCCTTCCATCCAGTGACATTTTTTGTGTCCATACGATTTTGTTCAGCTTAGGAAAGACCTCGTTCTCTCCAACAAGGACAGTATGTTTTCACCCCTGTGTGTTTGTTTGTCTGTTAGCAGACTACTCAAAAACTGAAAGAGAGATTTGGACCAGATTTGGTGGGCAGATAGCTCATGTCCGAGGGAACACTCGATTATCTTTTGGGACCGATCCGGATCGTATTACAGATGCTGGATCCGGACTACACTTTCTGCTAAACCCTAATCAATGATGAGAAACCTAACCCATTATGAAGAGTGGTTTGGAAATTACTTTGCTCCAGTCGGAGCGATGCGCTCCACTGAGTGTCCCTCTAGTATTGAAGGGTTTATTGAAAACTATTCTACCTCCTCCAGTTCTGAAAGTCTCATAAGCAGAATTAAATCGTCTAGAGACGGCAAGAATGACACTTTAAAAATACTCACCGACCTGAGGCACTTTAGTCCTGCAAGATATTCATGTAGGAATGTTGTGGTGTGGTGAGGTGAGGCGGGTGCCGAGGTTGCTGCTACTCCCCTCTGCCAGGCGCCCAGAAGGCATTTTGCAATTTTGGAGGTGAATGTAGGAAGGCTGTGAGGGGGAGAATTGAGCAAGTTTTGGTGATGCGGATGAGGGAAGGTTTTGGTTGAATGTAGTAAGGTTTTTAATGTTTTGGTGCGATTGATGTAGTAAGATGGTAAAGGAGTGAATGTAGGAGGTATTGTTGGAGTGAATGTGCCGTAGGAAGATTTCAGTGAAGTGAATGTAGTACAATTTTGGTGGTGTAAATGTATGAAGATTTTGGTGAAGTGACCAGAAGCATACTCGCCTCGCAAGCAAGAAGTCCCATGTTCGATTCCCGGAGCGACCACGGGACCTTTATAGTTCACTTACCTCACTCCAGCGCTGAGTAGGAAAAAGAGGCGGGATGATCACGATGAATGCAGATTTTGATGGAGTGAATGAAGAAAGTTTGTGGTGGGTTGATATGAAGAGGATTTCTAGGCTGCTGCCCTTCCCTCCCTGCCCAGCACTCAGGAGGCATTTTGTAATTTTGTGGGGGAATGTTTGGCATGTGACCCTTTGGCGGCCCTCATACCCTGCTGTTATTGTGGCCGCGTAGAGGTGGTGACGAGAGGAGGGGGATAGGGATGGATGTGATGATGATGATGGAGACAGAAAAGATGGAGCTGAGATCAGGATAATGGGAGAGAGGAGACAAGGGAGGAAAGGTGACATGAGGGTGGTGATAGGAGGGACAGAAGTGTGAGAAAATGAGAGAAGGGGGGAATATAGAGAGGAGTATAAATGATGATGGGAGAAAAAAGTAGGAGAGAACGAGAGGTAGTGAGGAGAGAAGGTGATGGGAGACAAGAGTGGTGGGAGAGGGGAGAGAAAGTGAAGGGAGGGTAGAGATGGGGTGGAGGTGATGGAAGAAAAAAGACAATTTGAGAGAGGGTAATGAGAGAGAAAATGTTAATGGGGGAGAAGAGACGAGCGTTTGGCGAGAGGGGTGGGGAAGAGGTATAGTGGTGATGGCTATGAGAAGGATGGAAGTAAGATGAAATGGTAAAGGAAGGGATAGGAAAACGGTGAAAAAATGTGACGAGAGAGACGATGAAGTGATGGTAAATAGGGAATGGAAATGGTGATGTGAGACGGAAGAATGTGAGATGATGAGTGGTGGAAGGAAGATGGTAATGGGAGAGGAGAGGGGGATGTTTGAGGTGAGAATGGGAGAGAAGATAGGGGGATGTACGAGATGAAGATGGGAGAGAAGAGAGGGGGATGTTCGAGGTGAGAATGGGAGAGAAGAGAGGGGGATGTTCGAGGTGAGAATGGGAGAGAAGAGAGGGGGATGTTCGAGGTGAGAATGGGAGAGAAGAGAGGGGGATGTACGAGATGAGAATGGGAGAGAAGAGAGGGGGATGTTCGAGGTGAGAATAGTGATGATGAGAAAAATAAAAATGGGAGCAGATGAGGAGAGGGAAGCGGATGCTACAGAAAACTGGTGACCTAGGGAGAAATAAAAAAACAAGAGTAGTGTGAAGGAGGTGTGTGAGAATAATAATAATGGAAGTGAAACTGTAGATGTGATACGAGAAAGAGGATGATGATGATGAGAAAGAAGCGAGAGGGAGGGTAGTGAAGGAAGGAGTAGTGGTGGGGGGGAGAGGGACGAATCGGAGAAAATGAGGAGAGGGGGAGATAGAGGTCGTGGTGGCAGAAGAGTGAGATGAGATATGTGATGTAGTGAAGAAAGTGGTGACGGAAAAAGAAGGAACGTTCCATTAACAAACAGAACTTAGGGTCCTTACTCAGTTGCTGAATATTAACCCTGTCATCACTAGCACGTCCGTTATATTTTATTCATACTTCCTCCAGACGATTAAATTGCTGTTAGAAGAGAGTTTTTGATTTTGGTGGAATTATATATAACCTTCAGTATGCTCCTGAAAAGTATTAATCTGGAATTGGCTGACATAAACGAAACCAACACATCATCGTATTCAGAGGGAGGGATAAGAAAAGGGTTGGTGGTGTGTGAAGGAGGAGGAAAGATATTTGCTGGAGAGAAGATGTTTAGGGAGGGAGGGGAGAGGTGATGAAGTATAGGGTGGGAGGGGAGAGGTGATAGGAGACGAGTACAGCTGAAATAGGCCTAGAAGTTAGCCTGAGGATGAGGGGAGAGATGAAATGTGGTGACTGGGAAAATTTGTGACGGGGGTAGAGGAGGTGAGGGAGTTGTAGGGGACAAAGATAAGGAGGAGGAAATGGGAAAGATGAATGAGAGAGAGAGAGAGAGAGAAATCCATCCATTATCTAATCCTACTTTGCCCCATGAGGAGCGTGGGAGCCCGGGGGTAGACAAGTTGGTCCTGACATTTAAGATGAGAGTGACCAGCCTCACTCATCCCTGAGTGGCATAACATGAGGAATAAAGCCCAACCATCCCTTGGATATAAACCTTCACCGGCTCAATCCGATTGGAGCGCTGTAATTACCCACACAACCACCAGGCGCCATATGGTATATAGAATATAGAGGAAACGAAAGAAAACTGATATTGAGAAATAAAACGAAGGAAAGAGATGGGAATAGAAATGTAAATGGGGAAATGAAAAGAAAGGAAACGAGAACGTTAAATAAGAGAAAAAAATGGAGAACAAATAAGGAGAGGCGAGGAAAGCTAATGTGACTGATGTAAAGCTAATGTGACTGATGTAAGGGGAAGAGGAGGGAAGAGGAAAGACAAACAGGGTAGCTGAAGAAGAAGGCAGAGTCGGTCCTTGCTGAGAGCTGGTTGGCCTCCGTTAATAAGTGTAATGGCGCCTGATTGCTAAATTATGAGGCTGGAATTAACGAGAGAGAGGGGGGGAGGGAAAGAGGGAGAGAGAGAGGGGGGGGAGGGAGGGAAAGAGAGAGAGAGAGAGAGAGAGAGAGAGAGAATCAAGAACAGTGAGAATAAATCCGAAGACAAAAACAACATTAATTTGAAGGAATTGCAGTTTCTGAGAAGCTGGGAATATTAAGAGATGTCTGAGTAGACAAGAAGAGAGCTAACTTTAAAATGTCAGAATGGAAGACTGAAGAAAAAGTGAGATGATGAGACAGGAGCAGTTAAGAAGGGAAATTAAAGTGGCAATATGAGATGGAAGGGAAGGAAGAAGGAAGAGGAGGAGGAGGAGTCAAGAGAGAGTTATGAAACTGAGAGGCTGAATAGGAGAAACGAATAACTAAGGCAGAGAGAGAGAGAGAGAGAGAGAGAGAGAAGCAGCGCACATCTCACACCAACGCATAACTTTATTAAATGTTGGTGAGGGAATTCCTACCAAGTTTCTGGGGAAGCTGTTAAAAGTCCTGGAGCAAAAAAAAAAAAAAAAAAAAAAAAAAAAAAAAAAAAAAAGTTTCTTGGTCGGCATAAAAAAAGTAAATATATATGTAAATTGAGGGAGTGAGTGAGTTAAGACAGGTTCATGTTTTGAGTTGCACAGGAAAACTACAAACTTGAGTTGAAGATGGGGTTGCTCTCTCTCTCTCTTCTCCAGGCATCACCGCTGACATTTTTGAAGGTTGCTTTCATTTTCTTTTCTTTCATCTCTAGCTTCCACTGATGTTCTTAACTTCTCTTCTGAAACTCCATTTTTTATTTTGTCATTTTACCTAGGTCTCTCTCTCTCTCTCTCTCTCTCTCTCTCTCTCTCTCTCTCTCTCTCTCTCTCTCTCTCATGTTTTATCACTTCTTCTAACCATCTCTGCCGTCCATATTTTTATTTCTTGTTCTTTCTTCAGTTTCTGCCATTTTCTTTCTTCCTTCATTTCTTCTCTCCTTCCTATTTCCTTTTCCCTGCCACGTCCATTCATTCTTATTCTACCATATCCATATCATCTCGTCTTCCCTCCTCCGTGATCATTTTATTTCCGTACTTTTTCTTCTGTCTTTTTCATCCCGTCTCTCAGGTTCCAGTATTCTTTCCATCCTTTTTCTTTTTTTTTTTCTTTGTTTCATGTTTATTCATGTGTCTTTCCTTTTGTGTTCTTTCCTTCATCCTTTTTCTTGATTTCCTTTTCTTCTGTTTTTTTTTTTGTCCCCTTCATATTTCCATCTCCATCTTTTCCGTCTTTCCTGTTTTCTTCTCTCATTTTCCATTCAGTTCGTCTTTTCTCATCCAACTGCCTTCTTCTTAATTACCTTATCGTCTTCTCTCATCTTCACGTTCGTCTCTTTTCTGTCTTTGTCCATCTGCCTTCTCATATTTTCTCAGACTTCCTCCTCCATCTTCATCCTTTCCATTCTCCCTTCGTTCCTCCACTCGTCTCTGTCATCTCCCCTTCTGATGCCATTCGCTCGTCTCCCTCCACCATCCTTTATCTATACAGTATTCGCCATCATCCTCCCTTCCCTTCCTTCTTTTTCCTCCGTCTTTTTGTTTACTTTCCGTTTTCCTGCTTTTCCCTCTTCATTTGTTCTCCTATACGTCTTATGCTGTCTCTTTTTTTTTTTTTTTTGTTTGGTTCCTTCTTCTTCATTACCATCCAGCTTCCCTTCTTCATTCTCATACTTCCTTCTCTTTCTTCTCCACACTTCCTCCTGCCGTCTCTCTCTCTCCTTCCTTCTTATTCTTATTTCGTTATACTTCCTCCATGTCCCTCTTCTATTCACTTATCCTTCCTCTTATGTCTTCGTATCATCCATTCTCTTCCCTCATCGTTTTTTCTCCCACTCTTGAAATCTTCCTACTCCCTTCTCTGTCTGTCTGTCTGTCTGTCTGTCTCTGTCTCTCTCTGTCTCTCTCTCTCTCTCTCTCTCTCTCATCTGTCTAATCTATCTGTCTTTCAGTCCATCAATCTATCTGTGTATCTATCTTGGTATGTGTCCATTAATCTTTTGCTGTCTTCATCTCTCCACTACCTTCATCTTCTTCTTTCTGTCTTCCCGTCTTTCTTCCTCTCTTCTCATCTCCCTTCTTCCCTCCATCTTCCTGTTTCCTCCCGTCGTGCCTTACCCCTGCTACAACTTTTCCCCTTATCCACAAAGATTGGCCGGTTTTGCCCCCGCTTCCCCTTCTCCATTTCCTCACATTTTTCTCATACTCTTTCCTTTTTTCCATGCTCTCCCCTCCTCCCATCCCCTCCCCTTCTCCCATCCCCTCCCCTCCTCTCATCCCCTCCCCTCTTACTTTCTTCCTTCTCTCTTTGTCTCCCATCAACCTTCGCTCGTCTTATTTCTTCATACATCTCCCTCCCTCCAAATTTTCTTCTTCCTTTTCCCACGCTCACTTTTCCCTCCTCCCTCTCCTCACGTTCTTCCTACTTCCTCCTTTCCTGATCTTCCCCTCCTTGTCTGCCTTCGTCTTCATATATCTCTCTTTCCCCGATTTTTTCCTTACTCCCTCGTCCCCTCTTTCCAGTCCTTCCTCTCCCCTTCCCTCGTTCTTCCCTTCCTTCATTTCCTATCTGTTTCTCACATCTTTCTCTCTCATCTTCAGTACATCACCTCTCTGTTGATTTTTTCCTGTTCCCTTCCGTTCCCCCTCACTTGTCTTCTCTCTCCCCCCGCCGACCTTTAAGCCCCCCCCCCTCTCTCTCTCTCTCTCTCTCTCTCTCTCCCCCTGTCTCCTTGTTACACCACGTTTTACTTTATTTCTTCTCCATATTTGTCCTTTCCTCTCCTCCCTCTCTCTATCCGTCAATCGTCCTTCTCCTCTCACTCTTTCTCCCTTTCGCTACTATCTTCCTGTGTCACCCTTTCTTCCTCCTCCTCCTTCTGTATCTTCCGCTCCTCTCCCTCTCTCCCCTCCCCTCCTCCCGTCTCGCCCGCCTGCCTCATATATAATAACTGTCCCCTACCTAAGTCTAGAGGGACCAAGTTTGCCTATTGGTCGCTAGATTGGCCGATGCTGGGGCGGCGGCCTGATTGATGGTGGGTGGTGGGCAGGAAGTGGTGGGGCAGGGGGAGGCATTGGGAGGAAGGAGAGGAGAAGATAGACGATGGAGATGAGGAAGAAAGTGAGGAGAAGAGCGAAGGAATGAGAAGATGCGAGACATTGAGGCTGTGGAAGAAAGTGGAGAAGAGAGGAAGAGGTGGGGCAGGAGGAGGAATTTGGAGGAAGGAAAGGAGAAGATAAACGATGGAGATGAGGAAGAAAGTGAGAAGGTGAGCGAAGGAATGAGAAGATGCGAGACGTTGACGCTGTGGAAGAAAGTGGAGAAGAGAGTGGAGGAATGAGAGAGAGAGGCGATGAAAATGAGGAAGAAAGTGGAGAAGAGAGAGGAGAAAGGAGAGGAAAAGGGTCTTTGGGGATGAGGAAGAAAGTGTAGAGAGAATGAAGAGAGGGAAAAAAACAGGGAAAGGGAAAAAGAAAGTGGTGGAGGAAGGAGATGATGAGAAAGTAAGCAGGAGAGATGAGATAGGAGGTGAATGAGAAAATAGACGATGAGGCTGATGAGGGAGGTTGAGAAGAGAGGAGGGGTTTAGGTAGAAGTACAGAAGTTCAAGGAAGGAAAGAAGACGAGAAGAGGGAAAATGAAAGTGGAGGGGGAAAGAGAGGTTGATGGCGGAGAGGCAGAAAGTGGAGGAGGTGAGGATGATGGTAAGGAGGAAAATAAGAAAGTAGGAGAGAGATGTTGGTGAGAAAGGAAGTGGAGGAGGAGAGGGGATGAAGAACGTGTGCCGTACTCGAGTGAGTCAAGAGAGGCCAAGTTTCCCTATTGGTTGCTGGACTGGCTGATGCTGAGAGAGAGAGAGAAAGAGAGAGAGAGAGAGAGAGAGAGAGAGAGAGAGAGAGAGAGAGAGAGAGAGAGTACCGTCTAGTTGCTCGAAGAAGGAAGGAGAAACAGATCAGAGAGAGAGAAGGGGGGGGGGAATGAGGAGTGTGTGGTAAAGATGAGAGGGATTTGAATATAAAGTACTGTGTAGTTGCTCGAAGGAGGGAGCAACAGATCAGAGAGAGAGAGAGAGAGATTGGGTAAGAGAATGGAGGGGGAAATTGGAGGAGGAGAGAAAACAGAAGGTGAAAAAAGTATACCCTATTAGAATAAATTTAGAGAGGCCAAGTTTCCCTATTGGTTGCTAGATTGACTAATGCTGGGGAGGGGGGTTGATGGGTGTTGGAGGAGGAGTGGGAGGAAAGTCGAGGAGAAGGAAGGTAATGTGTGAGAAGAGAGAGGATAAAGAAGAGTATGCGTATAGATTAGGGAGGATGGCAGAAGAGGAAGAAAAGTGAGAAGAGGGAAGATGATGTACAGTACAGTAGCTCAAAAAAGTATCCTCCCACCACATGAACACAGGACTTCACAATGTGTCGGGCGATTGAAGCAGTGTCGGTATTGTTAGCAAGCCTGGCTCTCTCAAATATCACGATAGATTCGGTACCTCATATCTAGATCCGAAGTTTGAGTCGAGGATTTCAGATATCCGATACAGAGTCTATATTGTTCTGTTCTACTCATACGGGCTACGCATCGGAAATACATGAATAATCCCATTTCATATATCCGAGATAATTCCCTTATTGTATTTCACAAGGGCATAATGTTTCCACACGACACTTTAACTCTTACACCGCTGCGCCGTAGGTTGGCTCCTGCTGTGGAGATTGGTATAACCTGACCGCCTGAGGGAATTGTTCCGTTTAATCCCTTTCAAATTCCTCTTTTGAATACTATTATTCTTTTGTCTTCGGGGGCTACAGTGACTTGGGCTCATCATGCTATTATGGGGTCTAATCATAATGAAGCTCTTCAGAGTCTTGGCATTACTGTATTTTTAGGTGTTTATTTTACAGCTCTCCAGGCTTTTGAGTATTTTGAGGCTCCGTTTACTATTGCTGACTCGGTTTTTGGATCTTGTTTTTTTGTTTATTACTAAAACGTTAGTTTGTGGAGCTAAAAAAAATAAAAATTTTATCCTAAACCATGATTTGAAAAATTTCAATACACCTAACAAGAATAGTTTTCTTAATATTTTTCTCACTAATCTCACTATTCATGTCCCTAAACCGGGGCCTCTAACATATCTCACGCTCACTTAATATTTTCCATATTTCTTCGTTCGTTGTGTCAGATTGACTCACGGCACATTTGGGAGGATACTTTTTTGAGCGACTGTACAGTACAAGCAGATGGGATTATATAGAGGAAGAAAGTGGATGACAAGAATGATAGCACGTGAGAAAAAAAGAGAGTATAATTAAAGATGGAGGACTGAAATACCATTGTTGGACTGAGGCAGGAGGAGAGAAAAGAGGGGAGGAAGAATGCGTGCCGTACGAAGAGAAAAGAATGGAGGTAGAAAGTGAAACGGTAAATAGAAATGAATGAATCTGAGAGGGAAAAAGAAAAAAAAGAGCTGAAATAGAAAGATCACTGAAGAAATGGATAGAAAACAGAGAGATGGAGTGTGACGGGACAGAGAGAGAGAGAGAGAGAGAGAGAGAGAGAGAGAGAGAGAGGCTTGCAGAAAATGGACTGATGAATAGCATAGACAGACATAGGTAATTAGGCAGACATATAAACAGACAGGTAGATAATTGTGAGAGCTATAGTTCGTGGCATGATGTAGGGTTGATTAGGGCCCATTGGACTTGGGGATAATTACTCCTTTAATTATAGCTGTTAGGATGGTTGTGAAGGCAGCTGGCCCGTGATTATTGACCATACGAATGTCCTGGTAGGTAGGTAGGTAGGTAGGTAGAGAGAGAGAGAGGGAGAGAGTCTTAGTTTGTAAATCTTCATCCTGTTTCCCCAGATTAACTTTTTCCCCACTTTTTCCCATGGGGTTGTCAGTGTAATAATTCTTTAGCCATCCATACTCCCATCCCTCCCTCCCTATGCCTTTAACCATATTCAGTGCGCTGTTTTGTTTCCTCTGTTATGTTTATTTGTCTAGGTCTTCGTCGTATCTACTTTTTTATGTACTATATATATATATATATATATATATATATATATGATGTGCACATTTTATCCCTTTTAGATTATATCCCACTTACTCCTCTTTCATTCTGTTGCTTTTTTCTTGCCTTTCCTCTCCCTCATTTTTTCCAGTCGTTTCTCTCTCTCTCTCTCTCTCTCTCTCTCTCTCTCTCTCAAGTTAAGTTTGCACCTTCTTTTCTTTCTCTTTCTTCGCCCCCTCCCCCCCCTCTACTTCTTTCCATTTCGACGATCAGTAGTGCTGACTGGGGGCTGAGCCAGCAAATATCAGGGGGGTTCATAACGAACCTTTCCTGACGTTAGTGGAGGGGCGGGGGTTGCTAGGGGATAGGGAACGGGGATGGGGTGGGGAGAGATAGAACTCAGAAAACATGAAGTTGTGGAGAGAAATGTTAAAGACAAGAAAAAGGGGGGAAAGATGGAAGGAAAGGAAAGGAAGAGATAAGAATGAAAGAGATGGAGGGTCAGGGTGAGGGGGGGGGGGAGATGGAGAGGCATGAGGGTCGCGGTGGAGGGGGAAAGAGGAGGAGGAGCAGGACAGATAGAACTGGGAGAACATTGAGTTGTGGAGAGAAATTCAGAGGATACGACACTGGGCAGGATAAGCGAGTGAGGAAGGAGGGGAGGAGAAAGGAAAGGAAAAGATGAGGGTTGAGAAGGAAGGGAGCAAGGGGAGGAGCAGGGCAGATAGAAGTGAGAGCGCATGTTATGTTGAAGGAAGGGTCGTAAAGAGATAAGGGAGAGAGTGTGAGAGCGAGGGGTGTGGGGAAGCTGAGCATAGGAATGAAACAACCAGAGAGAGAGAGAGGTTTAAGTGGAAGAGAGTATGAAACAGTATGAGTGTGAAAGGGAAATGGAGAGGAAAGGAGTGAGGGATAGTTGAGATAGATTGGATGGTGCAGAACAGGAGGAGGAGGAGAGAAGCCCGATTCGGAAGGGAAGGAGATTTGTTTGCAGAGAGAGAGAGAGGGGGGGGGGATTATGCTTGCCTCAGCAGGTTGTGACTAAGAGAGAAGGAAGTAGAGGTATAACAGAGTGCGGTGTGTTGGTGTAGGGGAATTAGATGGTGGTGGTGGTGGTGGTGGTAGGAAGATGATACCAGTGGTAGTTTGGGGAATTGGAGGTGGTGGTGGTGACGGTGGTGGTAGTGGATGATGGTTATGACTGTGGTTGCACTATGATTGTGATGACGATGATGGTGTGGAGAAATGTGATGATGGAAATGATCATGACTGTTGGGGGGGGGGAAGACATTTTTTTATGGTGACCATTTTGACGATGATGGAAAGGATTAAAAGCTCCAACCCGTCTGTAAGAGCCGCATCCCCTCCTGGCAGTAAAACGTCGTCTCTAATAGTAGTAGTAGTAGTAGTAGTAGTAGTAAGACTGATAGTATTAGCAGCAGCCCTGGTAATATTAATAGCTGTAGTAGCAGCAGCACCGGTAATAGTAGTGGTAGGCTAGTTGTAGTGGCGGTGATGATGTTAGTGGTAGTGATAGTAGATACAACCAGTAGTGCAGCCAGTAGGTGATGGTTTGTTTTTGTGTGTTGATGATGATGGCTGTGTTGACGTTGACGGTGATAAAGACAACGGTGATGATGGTGATAATGATTTTGGTGTTGCTGATGACGATGATAGATTGAGTGAAAGGTTCAGTCTGTCTATGAGATCCTCAGTAGCCGTCGCTTCATCTTAACTGCACTGGATAATAAAACTTCTTTAGTAGTTGTAGTAGTAGTAGAGGTATATGATGGTGGGGGTTATATGATGGTCATGATAATGACGGTGTTTGTTGATAAAAATGACTATAATGATGGTGAAGATTATTTAAGTATACTGATAATGATTATTGTGATGGTGCCGATAATGACTGATGACGATGACAGTGATGATGATGATGATGATTCCGGTGATGATGACCGACCCTCGTATAAACTTCCCAGCAGCCTTCATATCATCCTAGCCCCGCGTAATGATAAAACTTCCATCTGGTGGTGGTAGTAGTAGTAATGGTACAGGATTTTGGTACTGGTAATGGTGGTGGTGGTGGTGGTGGTGGTAGTGGTAGTAGTAGTAGTAGTAGAAGTAGTAGTAGTAGTAGTAGTAGTAGCTCGCACCGTAATATGATGGTGGTTTTTGTGATGGTGGTGGTGTTTGGTGATGATTATGAGTGATGATGGTGCTCGTTCCTGATGACAGTAATGATGATTATGGCGTAGACGAGGGTTGAAACAATTTTTTACGATAATGACAATGATGGTGATGAGAATAGTAACAAGGCTGGTGAAGGTGCTAGATAAAAAGGTTCAGGTCTCTTAGAATCCCAGCAGCTTTCCTAATGATAAAACTTCCCTCTTATAATGCCGTCCTCAACTTTCAGGCCTCAAGCAGGAAAAAGAAGTAGCCGGAAATTTCCCTCATCATTATCGGCTTCGTGAATAAATGAGGCTTTTTATTGTCTGTTCTTGTGTTTCCTATTTGTGTATTTTGTTTTGTGCTACTCTAATTTTTTCGTGCTATATTACGTTTGTTATGTACTGATCATTTTTTTTAATACGTCCTCCGATTCTATATACAATAAGTATTGCATTTTTTCCCTTAGGTTTGTAAAAAATATCGATAGATATAACAGAACTTTTGAAAAAATAGTTCAGTAACTTTATCTGCTTACAGAAAAAGAATCTGGCCAATAAGCGAATATGAAAGAGAGAGAGAGAGAGAGAATCTGTGCCCTAAACAGAATCGTAAGAGTGGATGGTGATCAAAGAAAAGAATCTGGCGTGGTAGGAGAGAGAAGCCGCGAGCCTGGGAACTTGACTGAGAGGTAAACAAAAGTGAAGTGAAGGAGGCTGGGATACACAAGTTGGAGGCTGTTGACTCGGGGTTTTAGTGGAGCCAGCCACATCAAGCCAGGCGGGGGAGGAAGAGAAGGAAGGGGAGGGGAGGATTTTGACCTGCCAGAACGGATCAGATTGAACTCCGATCCGGATGTGAACTTATTCACATACGCACGTTCAGAAACATCCATTCAGTGATATAAACACGTACATGCATACCTGTATATGATTTCACTCTCTCTCTCTCTCTCTCTCTCTCTCTCTCTGTACGTATATATATATATATATATATATATATATATATATATATATATATATATATATATATATATATATTGTTACGGAACAGAGAAAGATAACGTACACTTTAAGTGAGAATACTAAGAGTCACTACTGTCCCGTAAATTTCCAGGTTCAAAACAAGAGTTAGTTTTTTTTTTTTTATGCGAGGAAGAAGGAACCAAAGGCCATGAGCCCGCAGTAACAGTTCCCTCCAAGAGAAAAACAAAATACAATAGAGAGCCAAATTCAAGATCCGATCATTTTGAGATGCCTGGACACACTGCGTTTGAAAGACTGGAGATCATAGGCAGGAGGAAATACAGACAGAGGGAGACAGTTCCAGAGCTGACCTGTTGCATGAATGAAAGACTGGGAGTAACGGTTAACTCTTGCATTAGAGTTGGACAGAAAAGGGATGAGAGTTTGCTGCCAAACGGGTGCTACGCGCCCGTCGTAGAGGTGGAGGAATGCAAGCAGACAGTTCAGAGGAGCAGTGACCATTAAAGTAGCGATAGAAAAGAGATAAAGATGCAACAGTGCGGCGAAGAGACAGAGGTTGAAGGGAGTCAGTAAGAGGAGGAGAGTTAATGAGACGAAAAGCCTTTGACTCCACCCTATTGAGAAGAGCTGTATGTGGGAAGCCTCCCCACACATGAGAGTTGTACTCCACACAGTTAAAGTTTAATGCTCAAACTAACAACAAAACATTCAGGACTCATAAGGATAATGTAATGGCAAAAACAGGTTAAATATATGGTTAACTGCAATAGCCTCTATTAACACGAAATTAGCAAGAGTAAATTTATCTAAGTCAGCCCTGATAAAATGAGATACACCAGGTAATACTCAGTGAATGCCAGATAAATTATTACAGATACAAACTATTATCAAAAATGATTGACATAAAACCTAACATTAATCAAAAACCTCACTAGGCCTAAGAATTAACCTTATGCTACACAGTACAAGAAAAAATGCAATAACACTTATACTCAAATTACACACAGCTGCTAGATGTTTGGAGATTTCTTGAGCACTCACAATAATAATATCTGTACAGGGGAGGACAGAGATGTGAACAAAATGAGGAGCAGATCTAAGTGGCAATGATGCAGAGACTGAGCTCATTATATAGGGGCCAGGAGAGCTTGATACAACTTGTGAGAAGGACGCGCAAATGAAGCCATGGGGACAAAGAGCTGAAAATCCCGGTCTGAATAACAGAGAGAACGACTTACTCTACTATAACGGTAGAAGGGGGGGACTGAGGCAGAACACGCTCGTGATCAAACATGCAGCAACTGTGCGTTAAAATTACACAAAGGATGATGAAATCATAGGCTATGTAACACCTCCCCACAAAGAAAAAGAAATTTACAAAGGAAATTTCTTATTACTCTAAAACAATCTGTATATGGCATTACAGAACATGCAAAAGTCTTTCCTAATGTTACAAAACATGAGATCTCCCTAGCACGTTCAGTCATAGGTACTTGCCAGTATCCCTTTAACAAATCAAACTTACTTATGTACCTAGCCTTTCCGATCTTGTCTATGCAATCTTCCACACGAGGGAGAGGGTAAGTGTCTGTTTTGGTTATCTGATTAACACGTCTGTAGTCAATGCAAAGCCGCTGTGACCCACCTGGCTTAGGGACCAGAGTGACATGAGAACTCCACTCGCTCTGACAGAGGCTCAATCATCTTGTGGTCCAACAGGTAGCCAAGCTCCTTCTGGATGAGAGGAACTTTCACTGGGTCTCACGCACGGTAAGGAGGCAATTTAATTGGCTTTGCGTCTCCAACATCGACATCATGCATCAACACAGTGGTTCTTCCTGGAGTAGCACGGAACACTTGCGGGTACTCCTGCAGTAATGCCGAAAACTCCTGCCTTTCCTTGGGAGGTAGATGAGAAAGCTTAGTCTGGAGATCATTCATGATATCAGGATTCTTCCCCAAACTATCACCCAGGCTCATGCTGCATGGGAGAACTTCACTTGTAGACTCGGGTGGAACAGCTACAGTGCAGACTGGATTATTTTCGTCCCGCCTGTGATATAACTTTAGCATGTTGATGTGACATAGTTGCTTGCTCTTTCTACGATCTGGTGTGGCGATGACATAGCTGACATCACTGAGTTTCTTCTCCACGAAATAAGGACCACTAAACTTGGCTTGAAGAGGTTGCCCATGAACTGGTAGCAGAATCAAAACCTGATCTTGATCTGGCTGAAAGTGGCGTAACTCTGGACTTCTTATCATACCAAGTCTTCATCTTCTCCTGAGTAGCTCCTTGGGTCTTCTCTCGACAGCTGTAAAGCAATGGACAGCCGCTCTTTGAACTTCATCACATACTCCAGCAGGTTGATCGCCATCTTCCTCTGACAGCCAGCATTCCTTGGAGTAACTTAAGGTGTTCTCTTACTTCACGGCCAAACAGTAGTTCAAAAGGTGAGAAGCCCAGTGATTCATTTGGAGATTCTCTTGTGGCAAACATAACGAATGGAAAGACCTTTATCCCAGTGTTTCTGATGTTCCAAACAGTATTTCTTGAGCATCGATTTGAGTGTTTGATGATATCTCTCCAACGCTCCTTGGGTCTGGGGATGGTAAGCTGAAGACGTGATCTGGGTGATGCCCAACTCTTTCAGAGACTGCTTGGAAAACATTTGACATGAAATTACTTCCC